>NC_134185.1:23734322-24064043 GCF_964188355.1 Buteo buteo
CCAGAGGTAATGTCTGCAACTCTGTCTGTGGAGAAGCATCTTTAAAAACAAGACTATTTAGTGTTGTGAAATATTTCTAAGAGGCTGTTTGTTTTTCTGAAGTTTTCCTTTTTTACATGAGTCACTGGAGACCAGTCAGATAACAGAAGAGAGAGCCTTTTCATTTCTGGACAACTCTTCAAAGACGTGGATGGGAATTTAGCCACATGATGGCTTCCATTGAAGGAAGATGTACAATTAGATCTATGTATTACTTAACCAGTGGGTTTTGACCTTTGTCAGTTTGTGAAACTGTAAACATTTTCTGTGGAAGATACGGTCTCTTTAGAAACACACATGGATAGTTCTATGCATATACGAAGGTGTTTTTCGTGATCAGCTTTCCTATTTCCATTAGAAAGAGTATGTGAGCTACTTTAGCCATCTACAGGCCATTCTCCAGAGGAATTTCGTGAACCTTTTCTCTGTATCATAATTCTCTGCAGCTCACAAATGTAAAAGTGAAAAAATGTCTTGCTAATTTAGCTCTAGATGTTAGTTTCCTGTAGCAATTAGCAAGTATGAGTTATAACCGATACACAACTTCATTTTTTTCTACATAACTTGAGACTTGTGTAGGAGAAGAACCTGAAGGGCCTTATCCAAAATCTACTGAAACATCTGGGATCCTTTCCATGAAGGAAAACTTTCTTAATCGTTGTGCTGACATTGAATAAAAATAAAATGCTTTTTTTCACCTAGCTTTGCTTTACTTGAACATATTGTCTGTCCTCTGGCTACAGTTTCTACTGCTGTAATGACTGTACCCTCTGTGCTCATAATGCCGGTTAGACTTCATGAAAATCTTTCAGACACTGATGAGGTCTTCTGCCCAGAAGAGGAGAACTTTAATGTCTATTCAGGACTGCAGAGAAATTTTGCTTCTTGAATGACTCCACTAGGCAACTCTCTGGGTTAATCAGCACTTGAGGTACCTTAACTCATCGTGGCTTCACGGAGGAGAAGAGATTTCAGAGGTACTTGTTCCACCACAGACTACCACAGCCTTGTCTGTCACCTCTTGCATCTTCTGCTGTGCCTGTAAGGGTTGGTGTAACCCACAGCTGACTGGATCTTGTGGTTGGCAAAATGCATTGGGAGTTTTCTGCGTGAAAGTTCTTCTCCGACAGCAGCCCCAGCTACTGTACACAATTTTCTTTACTTACTCTCATTAGAATAACTTATCTAGTTGGAAGTACAGAGGGAATGAATTTAGGTCATTCAGAATATAATTAATTACCCAGGCTGGCACTTGGCCAGGACATGGCAGTTAGCAACACTAGACTTGAGAAAAATGTTAGTCATGTTCATATATTTCCTGTCATTGTTATAAAGAAATTGCTGTTTCTGTAGTGACTGCTGCAGGTGACTGCACATCTGACATTCCCCTTATGATATGTTATAGCTTTATTTGTATTGCTAGGGAGAATATGGGTCATTGTTTTTTTATCACTGATGGAAGAAGTTTAAATTGTGGATGGCCTATGGTTAAAGGTGAGAAAGGAAAGATTCCTGGAATAAGAGCTCCAGCTGTGATGAAGAACAGAACTGACAAATCACGTATGGATGGGCTTGTTCGGGGTGGCAGGACTTAGCCATTTATCTGCACATAGCTAAGTGTAACATGAATTTAGGGGTGAAGTCACTCAGCACCACTGCATACTACTGTCACTCCCACTGTGAAAAAGGAAACACTGAAAATTTGGGTATTAAGATGTTTTTAGAGGCTAAGATTTGGAAGACCTCAATACTATCTTCCACCAGAAGCTCCCTGGGTGATTGTAGGCACAGCACATTCAAACCCAAAGATGTAGATTTTGCACAGGACCCAGGCACCTAAAAGTGAGGTGCTGTGCCATGGAGCTGCTGCAGTGCTCAAGCACACTTTGCAGACTTGAACCTCAATCTCTCTGTTCCTTAGTATCTGCTGCTTGCAGAATGTAAGTAGCTGTCCTTCCCCACCAAGGAGGTGTTGTGAGAGCAAGTGCCACAGGGCAGATGAGGTACTCTGGTACCTGTATCAATACTGTGTTTAGGACAGGTGAATAAAGACAGTGATTCATACAGAAAATCTGTTTAGGATTATGGACATTCCTTAAGAACAGTTAAATATGTTCCATACTTTCTGGTAGCTGATCCACACACAGGATGAAAGCCTGGTCCTGCTTCCCAAAACCAGGATGACATCCATCTCATTTGACTCAGCTGACAATGTAAGTCATCCTGTCTAAACTGCATTGTGTGTGTCGTCAGGGAAGGGGGCAAGCCCCTCCAGGAGGGGGCTCATACCATCCTAAAATGGGTGTCTAAGCCAGAGGGAGCTGAGGACAAACCCTTTTGAGGAGCCTGTCTCTTTTCACAAGCTAGTAAGAAGGGTCTCTGGATGGCTAGCTCAGCCAAGGCACCTACCTGTTTGATGGCTAAGTAAGATTAAATGAATCCCACTGCGGTCTCCCTCCAGGTGATAGAAGACCCTTGAGGAAGTTCAAGGGTTTAATCTCTTGTCGTGATCCATGGGATATAGTGATATTAAAAGTCTAGGTCCATAGCAAAATTTCTTTTTAGAAAGCATTCTTACTGCGTAGTCTGTGATGAATCTTTTCTCCTAGCTCTTGGAATTGTTTCTTTACATGCCCTAAATAAAATGAGCTCTGATAAAACCCCATCCACTATAAAAGAAAGGCTAATGTAGTTTAACTTTCTTTATGTCAGCTGGACAATGACAAATCGTACTCCTCCTGTGTCAGCTAAATAATTAAAGCTTGATTTGTGCAACGTTACTTACCTGTCATGAGTCATCTGTGGTTAAGAGAGAAAACAACAGCAACAAGAAGGCAATACATGTTTTAACTGGAAACTTGACTCCTTTTGCCTAAGCTAAAGCAAAATCAAATGAAGCCACTGTCATACAAACCCCTCTCCAGTTCCAGAGCCATGCATACAGCCTTTACATTGTCACTTCTGCTGTTATCTGAAGCCAGGAAAGGGGCGTGTTGCTGCTGAATTGCTCAGGAGTATAAGGCTTGATCATTAGTCTCAATTTTCATGCTGTAGCAAATCTTCAACTCTGGGCAACCAAGACAGGTTTCTCCAAAGCAAAAATCTTAAACTATATGTCACAGCTTGAATAGTCTGAAGGACTCTTCCATACAGACAATAATCTGAACAGTCCATGAAGGCTTATTGTCCGTCACTGGAACGAAGCACATACAATGCTGCGATTCCATTTGCGAGAGGAATACTGGACTCGCAGTGTATGCTGTGGCAGAGAGACTGGGACATATTTTATACACACTGCTACTCTTCCTTATATTTTGTAACCCTTACAGATCTCTGTTGAATATATATGTAAAATAAACATCTCACATATTTAATATTAATCTAATGAACTACTTAAATATCACAATAAAATTAAGCATGGACAAGGGCATCTGTAAGTCATTCAGAAATTGAAAACTGATGTATGAAGATCCTCACCTTTTCAGATCCTTCTCTTCCACATTCTGTATTATTCCTTAAATCAGTGAGTATATGCTTCTACTGTGGGGACTCCTTGATCCCTTGAAATGCAAGATGTGTGAAGCTTTTGTCTATATTCCTTAAAGGAGAAAAAAAAAAAGAAAAAAAAAAGTGATGCAGATGAATCAATATAAACATATATGACAGTAGCTTGGAGCTGCATGCAGTAGCTTAAGTAAACAGAGTGACAGGATGACTTTTCAAAACAAGCTTGTCATGTTTATGCTTGTTATCAGCTCTCCTGACAACGATTTTCCCATCAGCTAACTACAGACTTAATTAGGGCATTAACACAGTCCTGCCCCCACACCTCCTGCCTTCCCCAGCTAAGCACTGGGTCATTACTGAGAAGAGAAAAAACAAGCAAGGAAATGAGAAAGAAAGAAAAGAAGAAAGAAAAGGAGAGAAATAACAAGGAAAAATGGAAAAAAAGGAAGGAAAGAAGAAAAAACATGATTTTGATTACATTGCACAGGGTAGAAGGGAAACAAGCAGCGCTTTTCCATGTTTTGCAAGACAGTTCATAGCAGCAAGCAGGCCAGACCACTCCACTGAGAAAACCAAGACTAATTTCTGTGATTTTCACTTGCAAATGGTTACAAAGGCCAGAAATGTGAATTCCTCCATTGTTTGTTAAGGTACATACCTCACCCTCATGCAGATCAGCTGCTCTGTGTAATGAAGATCCTTCCTGTGCACAAGACCCTACATAGCAAGTTGTAAGGTGCTTTTGGTAGTCTGTGCTTTTGGGGGTAGGGATGATAATTGCTCACCTGTAGCTTGTACAATGGCTTCACATGAATTAAAAAAATGTAATGCATTTTGCAGTATCCCTGTGGATAGTTCCCATGTACCACACCCGGACTAGAGCTCCATGGCAGACACTTCTCAATAGTGACTGGAGTAACCTTGAGCATTTTCATCACAATGTTATTCTTCATAATGACAAAATTTACATATACTACTACTTTTAAACCTTTGTGATTTTGTTACTAGTAAAAGACCTGAATTTCCTGGTTTTCTTTATTATTTCAACAATTTCCTGGCATTTATCCTCTCCTGTATGGGTGGTAGACCATGTCTTTGGTAGCAGGGAATTTTGCCTTGCTAGTCTTTCCCCTATTCACTGTCATAAGACATTCCCATTTAAGCCCGGGTACTATTAATTGTAGCTTATTGCTTCTGACCTGTCAGAATTGCCTGGTCAGTACAAACATTCACGAATTCAGACCTTTTCTTCAGTTGATTACTGAAGTGCACAGTTGAAGGTCAATGGTATGGCAGCCTATTAGATGCACTGGACCAGTTCATATTTGGGTTGACTTTGGAAAAGACCTAGGAACCTTCTGAGGAAGAAGTGTGAAACTCGTCAAAAAAGTAAAGGGAACACCTGGATAACCTTAATCTTGGTGTTCTAGACATTTGTCAGTCTAGAACAGAAGAATTGAATGGACAGTCTGAGTCTCCATTAAGAAGGAGGTAATGGAGAATAATTAAACTAGTACCAATCAACACATGGAATATGGAAAATAAAGCTTGTTGTTACTATTTACATTAGTTTACTTGGTATACATAATAGCATTGATGTAATAGACTTCTGTAAAATGTTTGACAAATATTGCACTGCTTTTTGCTTTAAAACCTAGATAAAGTAAAATCGACATGGCATGTATTAAAAGAAACTAAAATTTGGAGGCGTATCAAATCTCAAAATATAGCTGTAAACAGGGAACCATCAATGAGCAGATGCAGGGTTCTGAAGAGATCACTGGTTTTCCTACAATATTTAATGTTTTTATAAAGAACCTGGAAAGAAAAAATAATTACTGATTGAGCTTACAAAAGGTACAAAGATTAAGGGAAGAATGATTAATTTAAAAAGGAATCAGTCACTATTGCAGAAAACCATAAGCCAGTACGTTTTAGTTAGCTCAAATAGGAAAAAATGGTAGCAAGAAAGCAGGTACATCTTGTCTATAAGAAGAACCTGAAAAGGACAAGAAGGTTATGATCAGCAGAATAGTATTTTTGGTTTTGCTAGTATTATGATTATAACTTGACGTATTGCGTAGGAACACCTGCCTTCAGCAAGGACTGTGTGATGCTGCAGAGTTACAGAATAAAAATTCAACTTCTATCTTCCAGGAGCTGCCAGAGACATTTTGCATCCAAAAGGCTTCTGCCATTTCTGTGTGTATAAACAGAACATTTTTGAACTGGAGTGGGGAAGCACTCACACTGGGTGCTAAGGTGACAGACAGATGTATGGAGATCCATTGAAGCCATAGACATGATTAAAGGACTGGAAAACCTGCCTTATACGAAATACTCATGGTGTTCAGCCCAGTTAGGATGTCCAAGAGAGGTTATGAGTATCTTCCTTACACTTTGTGAGTTATGAAGGGTTGAAAAGTTGATAGTAAAGGGCTTTTCCAATCTGTAAAACAAGGATATAAGTTAAATATAGTTAGATTTGATAAAGCCCCCTTTTTAACAGCATTAATATACTTCACAAGGTCTAAGGAGTGAACTGGCTTTTTTTAAGTGTATGCTTTAGTTAAAAAAATATTAATTCAGAGGAATCATTTGGCCTAAGTTGCTTAGAAGGTCAGATCACATCACATTGGTCTTTTTTGGCTTTATTTATCTATGAATCTAGGAAACTTATTATCATATTCTTTAATCTGATTCTCCCTCTCTTTGCCAATGAAGAACAACAACCCAAAGCTACTGTTATACTCCCGGAATTGAAATTTTAATGGGCTTTGTTCTAACCATCTTACCTTTTCAGGTAAATTATATCCTCACTGTGATAAAAGAAGTGATAGCATCCTGGACCATTTGCTCTTATTTGTTGCAGATACTTATTAAGACAAAAATGTCAGAGGTAATTCAACCACATTGTTCCCACAGTGTTTCTCAGAAGGGCTCTAGGTACCAGATACTTTTATCTGATGTCATTGCCTTTCACAATATTCTCCCAGCTGAGAAGGCCCCAGTGAAATTATATGTTCTTTTAAGATGGGTCATTTAGCTGAAGGAAGACTGAAAATACCACATGGAGTTTCAGCTACGTAATTTCCAGTGATTATTGTGGGACCCTGTGTTCCTGGGCCTTGGGCAATGCTTTGAAAATGAAGGGGATATTGCCCAATCTTCGTATCTCTGGAGGGAGATAAAATTAGAGCAGTTTTTAGAGTAAGCCCTGCAGGTTCACTTGAGCAGCTGCCTTCAAAGGAAATTTCCTTGTCTCGATAAACAAGAAAACAGAAGCACCTGGGTTTGGACTCATCAGTCTTCTACTTGGAAATACTAGCATTTAAAAAATCAGATGACTGAAAACAAGAAAGTGTTATCATCAATGAGAAAATATATTATGTATCTGTATGTGCTTTGTCCTAAAGTGATATTAAGTAGTTCTACTTATATAATCCTATTAGCCCAGAGTGAAAAAACATCAAGGTTTTATGAGTAGCTGAGTTATCTTGGACAAAACATCTTAGTTTACAGCTCTGGTTTTGACCCTGTTTGTGCATGTTCCAAAGACACTAAGTTCTCTGAAAATTATGTTATTTTTTAAAATGCTTTGGAAAATTCTCATTAACTGGAATTAACTATGCTGTAGTCATAATTTATATACAATCTACTTGAAAGTTTTAGCATAGGTTGATTTTGTTCAGACAAACCTAGTGTGGGTAGTCTCTACCATTTAGTAGAGACTGTAACAGTGGAAGTAAGTGTCAAACCTCTTGCAAGAGCAATTAAATTACAGATAATGTGGACTAATCTAACATAGTGCAGTATATGAGCAGGACAGCTGACTCAAGATGAAAGTACTTTTTTTTTCTTTGTTGATTTGCTTTTCTGTCACTCCAAAATTGCTTTTAGTATGCAGTGTATTTCTGAATGCAAGGACTTGGTTTTATTTACTGTCAATCAACCAAAGGAGGCCAGGTTTATATTTGGATAGGAATTCAAGTAAGGAAAAGAAAAAGTTCCTTTCAAAAATTTAATCCCTGGGAGTGATTTAACTACTGTCAACTGGGGTATGAAAGATCAAGTTCTTTTGGGGATAGATCATTACCAGAATAAAGGTAAATTTGAATTTATTTTAACAGTGTCAATCAGCACCTCTAAGTATCCTTTGCTGGTCATGATGAGGGTGCTTGGCAAGTCTGAAGACACAGACAAATTAAACAAATTGCTTGTTTGCTTCTTAGTTGCAGTACATGAACTTGAATATCCCTTTGCTCTTGACATAACCAATGTAATAAGTTAAGAATGAGTAATTCCTGTTTCTGATTTTATTTAAGGTGTACTTACTGCCAGGAGCCTAGTGGGAACAGTGGGAATTAGGATAGAAGACTCTAGTGAGCTTTTAATACATAGATACTCACAAAGAAGTGTCCATGAGCATCTCTCAATAGGAATAGACAGATCTAACTCAGAAGAAATGAGTCAAGCCTTTTACCGTGTAGGCTGATACTGAGAGTCTGCAATGTCCACATCGCATTTGCTTTCTCTCCTTTAAGCTGTGACCTGGGAGCTGAAGTGGTACAGCTAGGCAGTTTTAGCACTAAATTACCAAATTAAATGTCTAACAGCTGACATGATGTGGAAAAATCAGCTATATCCCTCTGTAAGCAGTCCTAGAGAACATCACAGACTTTTACTCTTCCTGATCTGGTCACCTAGAAAATACTAAATTGAGCAGCAAGAAAGTATTTTTAGAAGGCATAAGGAAAGAATTTCAGCACTTCCAACAGGAGACTGAAGCCTGTTGTTCAATGTGATCCTCCTGGCTTTATCAGTGTAACAGAATGATGCTGATTTGTATCATCTCAAACATGTCTGGAGGGACTGAAAGATGTCACCTCGCCAACACTCTCTCTCAAAAAAAGAAGAGTGATAACATCTCAGTAAAATTTCCATGATTGCTTGTTTTTTGCTCTCTTTCTATAAAGAGCAAAAGTGAGGAGTCCAAGCAAGCCAGTGACCACAGAGAATGAATGCTAAAAGCTAACCCTAGCAGACAACTTTTTTTTTTCTCTTTCTCTGTATCACACTTCTTGGTTGGTAGTGAGTTTTCATGCATCATTGTCTTTAACCCTGAGTACTGCAAACTGGCCTGGGAATCAGGATTGTTAGTCTGCTGATTCACTGTAGCTTTGGGCAAACCACCAAGCTGAAATTTCAAGTGCCACGTAAGTCTGGTGCTGCCCTAGCCATTGCAGACCCCTCTGGCCTTATGCTGAAGGCACCTGCTCTCAGGGGTGGGCAGAGACTCTTAACAGCATCTGTTAAGGAAGATTTCATAGGTGCTGCTCCTCTCTGGGCAAGGCAAAGCCTCTCCTGCTTTCTGTGGGTCAGGGGAATGAAGGGGGAGGCAAATCCTGCCCTCTGCCCTCCCCCCTCCCCTGGCCCTTGCAGCCTTGCTGAAAGTCTTGGATCTGTTTTTTAAAGCTATATCCTCAGAGGCTGCTGTTAGGTGCCGTGATCCAAACAGTGATAGCCGGTCCATCTCTAGCTTTCCAGACCTGAGTTAGTTGTCATGTCCCATACCCCACTGGCACGCTGTTAATGGGATTTCACCTCAAAACATAGGGACATAAATAAGAATGAATATGGAGATTATGACTATAATAAAATTGAAAGAATAATAACAGTAGCAATAACAATAATAATGATAGTAATAGTAGTGTGTCAGAGTCACATGGTGAATGAATTTACTATATTTAAACCAGCAGAAAGTGAATCATCTCTGTGTTAGTCAAATATACAGTAACTCTATGTGTACTTCCCTTTTCTTCTACTGTCCCACTCCCGACACCCACTTTCTCTAAGCTGTCCTCCAGCATTTGCTGCTTCCTCTCCCAGCTCTTCCCGTGCTCCCTCACACCCCAGCCCAGCTGCCTCAGACCGACGGCTCGTCCCAACGCTGCGTGGCCCAAACCACCAGAAACCCACCTGCACCCCAGCAGCCTGTGCCCACCGAGCCTGCACTGCGGGTGGGAGCTCTGGGACCGTCTCCAGGGGCCTGAGGAAACAAAACACCCAGTGACTCTTTAGGCCAGCTTAGTTTTTGTGCAGAGGTAAGATACGATTGAGTTGTAAGAGGTAGCCGGCTCTATAACATCTGCAGAAATCCAGGCTGCCTTAATGTATGTGAACCTTACCAACGAGCGAGGGTCGATCTTGTCTACAAGTAACACGTGGGCAGTGCCAGTCCCAGTTCTTCCATGCAAAGTTATCTCTGCAGCATCTTGGCAGTGACTTCAAATTGCAGATGAATCGCAGAGCAAATGTTTCCATTCCCATAAAAGTGGATTGCGAAATTCCAAAGAGCTTTAGTTTTGGGGTGTCTTTTCCAAATTACCTCAAAGCTAATTTATCTTTTCTTGGAGGCTGAATGGCTGAATCAACCCTGCAGTGATTGGGACCCAGCTGTTTTCAGTACAGGGGTAAGTAAACAGTGTTTTATCAAGAGGTCTGTCTTGCAAATGATTTAATCAAGTGATTGCTACAATGAGTAATAAAGTTATATTCTACCAAAACCTCCTACTGCATTTATTTGAGTAAGTTAATTCCTTTGCTCAATGTTGAGGATAAGTGAAAAGAAAATAAAAATGCAAAGAAAAGTCTAATATTTAGGAATGTGCAGCTCCAAAAGAGTTATGGTCTTAAACTGGATCAGGCTAATCTCTGGTTTAGAAATGATTATGTTTGCAAATAGTAACATCATGTGCTGGTGATAAATCATCTAAATTTTAACCTCTCAGCAGAAGGAATGTTGTTAACAGTTACTTAACTTAAGAGGAGAAACAATCTCCCCCCTCCACCCCTGTTAGCTAAAATGAATTAGATCCCAATTCTTCACAGTATTAACTAGGTATGTGCCTTTGCTTTCCCAGGGAGCACTCACTTTTCCAAGTGCCTAGGAAGAACAATTTTGGCTCTGTCTTTTGCATCTAACAATTTGGCATAACTGGTTATTTGGTGCTGCAAAGGTAAAGTCTATGGCCACAAGCCAACAAGGGGCAATGCTGATCTAACAGCTTGCTGCTGCCACAGGAGAAGGTCTCGCTCCCTCCTCCTCCTCACTCCATGCCTTTCTTTCTTGTTCTTCCCTCTCACAGTCTTGTCCCCACAGCTTTGTCTTACCCTTTACCTCTTTCCTTGGGCCAATTCAACCAGTTAATGCAAAAGAGAATTATCCAACTTTCTGGTTATTTTCTTCCAAGTCAGGGAGGTGAATTGACCGATGGTGGCCTCTGAAGAGCACTGCAGTTGGCAAAAGGTGGATGGCAGTACCGTGCAGCCAGGAACGTACGTGGAAAACACGTGTGGGAGGAGGTGAGATCTAGGCTTTCTGTCAGCAATGAGCTGATAGATCCATCCACCGCGTCTTGTAGGAATGGACTGTGGATTATGTTGAGTCTGATTCTCTGCTGGCAATGAAATGTATGTGAGTGATTGTACAAAAAAACACATGGAAAAGTGCCAACAAGTTAGTGCAGCAATGTTTTACTCTCATTTGGATTCCCTCTATCTCCCTGTACAAGCAGTGGAAAATCAGACCAAATATACCAACTCTTTTTCTCTTTAAGATAGTGGACTCGTTTTGAGAATGCTAGGTGGTGCTTGAAGGGATAAGTAATTTCAGAAGAGGACTGAAAATAATAAATATACAGGTAAATATTATTCTCAGAGGGTTGTAGGGTTTTTGAAATTTGGAACACCCCCACCACCACCCCCCATGTCAAAAGTACAACAAATAACTCTAATCCATCAGCAGTGGAACAGATGAACACCTCCATGAACATCTCAAAGATGTTCAGCATCTATAAGTATATCCAACTGCTTCTTCTGTATGTTTTTCACCAGTGGAGCTGGACAGAAAGTAGAATTCAACCTTCAGCTCTGTTCTGTTTGCTTTGGCTAACTGAACTGAAGTTCTACTTTCCACTCTCCCCCATTTGCCAGGCTTTCTTGTTGCACTATAAAACAAATTAATGAACAACTTGTAATTAAAAAAAGGGTCCTGTTGTCTTCACCTTGCATTTATTAGTAAATGAGAATGATGTGAACTGTATCAAAACCATGAATGGTTTTGCTGATGCATTTTGTAAAAAACTAGCATATTGTGACTTGTGAACATTCTACACAAAGGACTACAAAGAATATTTGTTGCATTCTCTCATGGGAGCAGCAAGGTTGTATTATAGAAATTGTAACATCCTTGATGATGTATGGAAGTTATATATCTGCAGTGCTAAAGCCTGATTTCACCCTTCGTCACTGTGCAATGGCGTGTTCCTGTTTATCATAGCATCTGCTTGTCTTCCAAGAGGGAGACTTTTCTCAAAGTGTGTGATCATTTGGTTGATGCTCTTGGACCATATTCAGCTGTTGGCTTACTGCTAAAGGAGAGGGCAAGGGAGCTTCAGCATGAGCACTTACTGATACAGCACATTGTCCTGTGTTGTGATGTAATTGTAACTATATGCCTGTGCCATGGTCACTCAATATACAATCTTCTTTGTCCTTGATTATGTTATACTTTGCTTACTCAGAATAGTAAAGTGGTCAGAAAGAGTTACACAGACAAAGAAAGACTGAGGGAACATAGTAGTTGTGGTTGATGTGAGAAAAATAAGAGCCAATGTATGTTATTCATTGACTATTCTTCTGCATGAGGTAGTGAACTGTCCTATGCATTATCCAAAATATTTTTTATGTTCTTTTTTGCACATCATCTTGTTTTCAGTTATTGTCCCATTAAAGTTTTCTGCCTTATTTTGATTCAGGTTTATGTCCTTGTAAGAATATTTTCACATACAGGGAGAGCAGAGTATCCTGCTTGAGCTCTTTAGTGCCATTAGAGGTAAATTTTGCTCTAAGCATGGAACCCAATTCCCTGTTAAATGTCAGTGGGTCTGTAAAGGCCTTTCAAAAATAGTTTGTGTTGTATTTGAAGTGGGGTAGATTGAGGAAGTATGATCTCTGATTTCAAACTACTCTTTTTGATGCCTCTCAGTCTGAGATGGATTGAAACCACCAAGATTGCATTTACTATCCCAGTATTTGAGGACAGAAATAAGCTTGAAATGGAAAAACTGGATTTGACTCTGAAGTTATCAAAATTATGATCTATGTACAGTTTATTGCTATAGTGCATACTTTAAGAGTGCTTTTGAGCTCAATTCTGTTAACATAAAGTCTGCAGACTTAAGTGCCTGCATAAAGTGTAGTCAAAGAAAAAAAATCAAGGTTCTTTATATGCATCTTGTTTCAACCAAGCACCTAGTTTTGACCAAACTGTTCCTGTAAATTTCAGTTATTTTTGCAATGGTCTTTGAACAGACAGCATGTGAGGGAATTAAATGATTATTCTCTCTGCTTTCCTTGCTATATTTTGTTTTCCCACTTTTTTTTATTATTTACTATGGATTTTTGTAATGTTTTCTTGTAAAAAATAGGAAAATGCTTTGTAAATATTGTACACAACTGAATTAGCTAAAACCATTGTTGATTCTAAAACAGACTGCTGCAGCTGCATGAAAGGACACAAAAATACCACTAACCAATTTAATTTTAGTAGTAAATAATATTTTTGAAGCTGAGGGAACATTTAGTTAGGTATTTTGTAATTAGCTGAATTGGAAACTGGCCAGGACACCATGGTTGATATTACCTCTGTTAAAAAAATTTCCAGGAGATCTCTTTTTGTCTTAAGTGAACAAGACTTTGTTTCCTCCTAAGAATCAAATTTCTTCTTGTCTATGTTTTTAAAACCTATTCCAACTGCTACTTAACTATAAACCTGCTGCTTTGAACAAACATCTGAGGACGTTTACCTTCTCCCAGGACACATGTCCTAAAATGCTGCTTAGTTCTATCTTAGTCCAATGTCCTGGCAGCCCTTGTGAAATGCTTTTCAATTTGGAGTAAGGCTAGAAAACCATATAATGTGGGAAAAATACAGGATTTGTTATCTTTTAAATTATAATTTCATAACCATCCTCCTCAGTCTTTTTCACTCTACCTAGTATGCAAAGGATCAAATTCAAACTCAAGAGAGATTGAAAAAGCTTTTTTTTTTGCAGGAAATTAAAAGGCATTATGTATAATGGCTAGAAACACATTTCCACTCCTCTCCAGGAGAGAATTCTGCCTTTGTTTACTTCCTATTCTTACCTTTGGCTTTGCCAGCTCTGGAAAATCTGGTTGTAAACTGAAGCCCACTCTTGATAGTAAGCCTGGATTAGCCACAAGGCAGAGTACATAAAACTCCTGGCCATACCACCAGCTCATGCAGCTGTGATGAGGGAAGGTCTTTCAACACCAAAGACCGTTTTATTTTTTTTTTTTTCTGAGGAAATCTTTGCCAGCCTCACCAGGCTGTCAGAAAGTCATATCCACCACAGAAACTCATGTCCTTGTAACAGGGAGGTGGGTAATCCCACGCAGCTTCTGAGGGGAGCCATAGCGTCAGCATTGGTTTTGGGCAGGCATGTCTTCTCTCGTGGGGGTGCCCTGGCTGGCACAGGGATCTCTGCAGGTGATGCTTTGGCTGAGTTGGCTGCTAAAACCTTTGTTCTCCTGGAAGAAGCCTCAGCCCCACTAAAGATGGAAAGAAAAAAGGAAAAAAGGAGACCCCTGGACCTGTTTTTTGTCTTTTATGTGATGTTCATACTAAGCTTGCTAGAAGAGAATGACACACTGACTTCCTGATTCATGAAGCAGAGTTACCCGTGGATATGCTCTGCTTGGCTCACCACAGACTGTGTGATGCACAGCACATACCATTTTACCCACTGCTATTTTAAAGCCCTGCCAGCTTTTTACAGAAACCTACTCACCTGTCTGCCAAAGTTGAAGGTATTAAATATGTTCTTACAAATGGATTAATGTATGCTTTTCATTATCTGCATTTTTCTTTTGTTCACATTGTTCTCCTCATCAATAGTTATTGTTGACCTTATTTTATGCAGATGAAATATTGAAATGTACACTGTAAAAAATATAGGGGGTTTCATTAGAAATTGCAGCCTTGCCATTAGTAGTGTATGACAGCACCAGGGATTTTGTCCAGTGCTACTTATTTTACCAGGGAAATAATGCAGAGAAAGGTCAAAATGCTCCTTGGCACTTTCACAAAAATGTCCTGTGAATTTCTTTTTTTTGAATTTTCCATCTCTTGCATTCTGTGCATTCTTCTGGATAGTTAGGTCTGAAAGCTGATGGTCTTTGTCACCCTTACTATTTAGTATTCGGTTCCCTCACAAATGCTTTCATGCTCAGGCTATTAGATCAACTGAAGCAGGTTCTAAGAATTCTCTGTCCACCCTACAATGAACAGTTTGTTTCCATTCAAACTAGTAGAAATAAGTATCCGAGGACATGGGAAGATTTTTCACTGGACAAAGCTTTAATTAACTGTTGCATACATATGGACAGGCTTTGGGAGAAAAATACACTTAGCCAAGAGGAACTGTATTTAAAAGAGAAGGAAAAAGACTTTGCCTACATGATATTGCCTGCCTATCTGTACTATGGAAGTTAAAGAGAGCTACATTTGAGTTGAGTTTGCTAATAATTTTAGGTATCTCTTCTACTATTGACAGGATTCTGCGCTCATACTGATGGTAAAATGTCTGCCAGCATTTTCTGCTACTTTATTGTCAAGAACAGGTCAGAACAATTCTCTGATGAAAGAAACTAAAATGTAAAATATAATTTTGTAGCTTTTCCTGTAAAAAAAGAGAGGTTAACTACCTCTACGCTAGTAACTAAAACAGGTCAGGCACTGCCCTTCAGTTCTGAAGTCAATTGGCTTCACACATTTCACATCCCCATAGCTAATCTCTCCCAGCTCCCCAAAACAGGGTGACTGCATTCAAAGTGCCCATTGCGAACGGTTCTGGCCTGTGTTATCTCCCACTTCTCCACAAAAAATGATCTGGGAGTGTTGTAGTTGGCTCAGATCAAAACTGTGCTCAGGGACTATGCTAGTGATTTAAAGGTTCATGTAGTAGTGGTTGGGCTGTGCCCTGACCATGCTTGATTAGGTAGTAGAGATGTAGCCTAGGGTTTGGGTGGTCAATATATGTCATATATGCTCAAATGTAGTCAGAAACACAGCCAGAATTACCCTGACCTTCAGAAGAGACTTCAAGCCAATAGAAAAATGTTGCTTTAGTAGCCATTTTCTTACGGAGTTTGTTTAATAGCTTGACGAAAGGGAAACGGGATAGGAAGCTCATGCACAATGACATTGAACCTGGGCAATTTCCCTGTTATCAGTCTGTAGCTTCAAATGCACATATGACTGATCCAAATTGTGAGTGACTACTGGGGATTTTGTCTGAGATATTCGAACAATTTTACCTGTCACAGTTGGTGGCTGTGCTTTGATAGTGAAGGGTGACAGATGACTCCACCTCTTCAGATACAGAGAGGGAGAACAGGGTAGTTACCAGCAACTTTTAAAAGAAAAAGGCTTTTATAAATAGTACTGATACAAAACATCAGTCACACCATGTAACATACTTCAACTTCTTTATTGCCGGAATAAAGATGAGGCTGTAAATGCAAAGATTTTTTTGGAACTTCCTGCTTTACATAAACGTCTCATCATAGTAGATAGTGTAGATGGAAGGTTTTGCAAACATCAATATAAAGTTACTTTACTGTTTGACTTGAATCTATTTCTGTGTATGTACTTTTTATTTGTCTCTCTTTGGTCAGGTGATCTGTGTGTTCTGCAGAATCCATTGAAGACTGAAGAATTACATACTGTCTCAAAAATCTTCAGAAAGGAAGATTCTGAAGGAAATGTATGAAATCCAGAGTACTTCCATGAAACTACTGGTTTAAATGAGGTTAACGTGACTTTCTGGCGAAGGAGTAATGTAGTAATCTAAACAAAAATATATTAGAGATAAACATCAGTCACTGAGGTTTTCACAACCACTGTTGGCTTTAGAATAGGGAACTTTTAAATGTACTTAGATTTTGAACTGCAAAGACAGTGTAATCTGAAAGTTTAATCTCTTGTGGAAAAGACTAACTCAAAAGCACAAGGATATTCCAAGTGATATTGCGAAGATATAGTGTAAAGGATGATGTGTGGGTGGGAGAACTGTCATGAGGCTATAACATAATAATAAATAGCACAGGTGATAATAAATTCTATCTATTTTATGAGTGTCTTTTCAAAGCATTTAAAGTTCTATTCAAAAGCAATAAAATACAAACAAATAAGAGAATTAAAACTAGTATGTATGGCAAGGTTTAAAAGATAAGCATTACTGTGATTGTACATGGCTGAAATCCTGCAATTCTTCTTCAGGGATGTCTCCCTTGGACTTTGGTAGGGTTTTTGCTTGATCTATGAAGGCCTGATCCAGTTCCATGCAGAAGGCTAATGGGAGATTGCATCAAGCCCAGAGGTAAGACTGATGAAAGTAGTATGTGTTTTTATGAAGGATAATAGTGTGTTGTATTCTCAGAATAAAATTAGAGAGCTAAAGATGAAAAAACCCCAACACTTTGGTGTTCCCATTATGCTCTCCTATAATACATGAAGGAGACACAAATATGGTCTCTAAGCAATCTGAAAATGCAAATAGTAAAACTTTGTTCTGATGGAATCTCTCTTATATGATGATGTCATGTTTTAACCCCAGCTGGCAACTCAGCCCCACACAGCTGCTTGCTCACTCCCCCTCAGTGGGATGGGGGAGAGAATCAGAAGGGTAAAAGTGAGAAAACTTGTGGTGAGATAAAGACAGTTTAATAGGTAAAGCAAAAGCCACACATGCACGCAAAGCAAAACAAGGAATTCGTTCACCACTCCCCATGGGCAGGCAGGTGTTCAGCCATCTCCAGGACAGCAGGGCTCCAGCACGCCTAACGGTGACTTGGGAAGACAAACGCCATCTCTCCAAACTTCTCCCCCCTTCCTTCTTCTTCCCCCAGCTTTATATGCTGAGCCTGACATCCCATGGTCTGGGATATCCCCTGGGTCAGTCGGGGTCAGCTGTCCCGGCTGTGTCCCCTCCCAACTCCTTGTGCCCCCCCAGCCTGCTCGCTGAAAAGCCCTTGGCTCTGCCTAAGTACTGCACAGCACCAGCTAAAACATCCCTGAGTTATCAACATTATTCTCATCCTAAATCCAGAACACAGCACTATACCAGCTACTGTGAAGAAAATTAACTCTATCCCAGCTGAAACCGGGACAGATGACCTCAAAGCCATTAGACATATAAGCATATTTTTCTTCCTGAGAGAAATGTCTGCATTGGTGGAGGTTCCTTCGCTTCAAACCAGTGCAAACATCCTATGCTGAAGCCCCCTGTTTTACCCTGTCAGAAGGCCTCATCCTTCTTAACTCCTAGCAGTTGTCTCCTGTCTCTGTTGTGGCTATATTCACCTTGGGAAATAGTGCGTCTGACAGACCTTATCTGTAGGGCAAAACGGTTGGTAATGAGGATTCTGCGTCCATACTACGCACGTTTTGGAGGAGTTTATTTTGGACTAGCTCTCATTTGCTCCTGTGGACTGAAAACTCATTCTAGTTGGAGCATGTCATTTGATCTCCTGAAGCACATCTTTTGGTTTAGTTATGTTTGAAAGGAATCTATTTGTTGTGCTCTGAGACCGCTCCATGCTACGAACTGAAGGACAGCAAGTGGCATAACTGCTGCAAATGAATGTCAAAAGTGTACTACTGGTTCCTAGAGCAACAATGCAGAGATATGAGGTTCTTTTTCCATATGTGTGCTCACCTTGCCAGCCTCATGACTTTTTGGTAGATTTTTGGTGAGCAGAAGAAAAACCTTGTTTGGGAGAGCTGGAAGAGCTACCGTCCTACAGATATGTGTAGAAATGACCACAGCTCACTGTTCTGCTGGAACAGGGAAACCTCGTGATCTCTTTGTCTCCTGGGAGATCTTTTTCCAAATAACGCTCCAAATAATGGATATGAAGGGCAATGACAGCTATCTTCTGAAGAAATACTCTAAGAAATGCTGAGTGTGGGGCATACCAGAGGTCTGAGGCAAGTTTGCCAGATTGGCCAAGTAGTAATGAGGAATATGGGAGAGAAATATGCAATTTGCTTTTATAAGGAAAATGAAAAGGCAAGGCAAGACAAGAAGGATGTAGTTCTGTGAGCACAACAGCTAGAACCTGATTCCCTATGGATTTCCATCTCTTGGCTTTTTGGTGTCTAAAGAGGATTAGCCTCAAGCTGAAGTTTCTCCCATGGTGGGGCCATTTGCAAGGGGTACTGCAGGAGTTTCCTGATGACGGATGAGGTGTATGCTCATGCTTCTTATCAGCCAGAGCACCTATGAAAGACATACTTACGTACGCACAGAGTCTCTGGCTTCTGGGCCTGGCCTAGGGCTGTGCAAGCCGCTAATGCTCCTCAGCTCCTGCTGCCCAACTCCAGATGGACATGGCCACCATAAAACTAGAATCATTCCTGACTCTGTCTTGGATCTTGCCTTGTTTTACTTCGGACTTTAAAGATGCAGAGCTATCTCTTTATATTATCCTCTCTGGTCACAGAAGTGTTTAAACTCTGCTGAGGTATGTAAAATCTTTTTCTGCTCAGGCTGATGTGTCAAAACCACCTGATTTTCATAAATGTCTAGTCCAGCTAAGTGTTGAAAGGTCCTTTCTTTCATTTGATCCCACTAATACTTAACACTAAAGAAAAATAGCTCAAATAATAGCAGAATTTGACAATAGTAGTCACTTGCTCATTGTTTTCCTCTTATCTCTCACTGCTATAAGACCCTGATTCTTATCCATGATGTAACCTTATTGATTGGTGACATTATGAGGATGTGAGCCAAGTGAACTTTGTAACTAATCACACTTTTTCTTTAGAAACTTTTTTTTAAAAGAAATTTGGTTTCGTTCTCCATAGTTTGACTTTTCTTTGCATTATCATTTCCAAAAGTTTGCCTTTCTTCATTAAAAAAGTGTGAAGAATTTCGTCTGATTTGTTTCTAATGGCAAACAACATCTTGACCTCATTTGTCAGAAAATGCAGAGCTGAACTGTATCATTTAACAAGGGAATACCACACATGTATGATTAATGTATGGCACTTTCCATGACCCTATTTGACTCCCTTTGTGAATATTTAATGTATTTAGCATTGTATTTTCAATCTCAGATGGCATAAAAGTCAAGAGCTCATAGCAAGCAGTGCTTCATCTTATCAAATGAGCAATATTAAATGAAAAACAGAGCTTTGAGATATTTTTATAATAATTACAAAAAATAAAATATAATTAAAGACATGTATTCCAGTTCTCTCTGTTCATCTTAAATCTAAACAGAAATGTCCTGAGGCAGAGGGAAGGTGGGGATGCAGAGAGACGTGCATGTAAAAAAGCTGGCAGGGTATCCAGACTTCAGACTGGGAAGCAAAGGCACAGTAAGAGAGTGCTCTGAGGAGAACACATCAAAATCCCCTCGGCTCACAGACTGGGATGCCCTATTACATCAGCACTAATAAATGGGTTGACCTGACCGAGCCCATGTCATTTGCGCCCTCAAATCTATTACTAATTTTTATGCATAGAGAGGATGGGGTCAGCTTCTCCAGAACATAAAAACTTCTGTTGATGGAACAACTTGGTTACCGTAAGATCCAAATACATACCCCTTTGTCTTCTACAGCATACACCATTCTGCAGGAGGGTGATATCACTTCATAGTCTTCACCTTTGTGCTCCCCATCCTTCTTGGAACAATGCCATGCACGCTAGTCAGACAAAACTCCCATTGAAAGCACTGGAATTTTGCTTGAGTCTAACATTAAGAACCAGCTCTTGTTTTGTCTCAAGGACAAAAGGACAAGGAGGATTCCCACTGTTTTTTATTTAACTTGGGGCCACATTATAGTGCTCAGAACTATCCACGTCCCTCTCTAAGCAGCAGGGAGACTATGCAGTTTGTGTATCCTTTTTGAGGTTCAGTCTTCTCTCCGTGTGAGCCAGTGCTATCCAAATAGCTTACACACCTTTAGGAACAAATAAATCATAATAAGGTTGGTGTAGGTTTTGTATGAGCAAATAGGTGTCCACACTGTGACTTTAGATTTTCTTTGGAATTTTCTTATTCTGCTCCCTTCATTCACTTGAGTGGATCGCAGCTTCATACAGTATGATTTCATTCCATCTTAATTCGTCATGGCCCAAATATGAGAGCTCACAATACTCAGTCAGGTGTGGCTGAAGGCTACACTATGCTACAGTGTCAGTGTATTTTGCTGCTAATCACTAATTTGTGGCTGCATCAGTACAATTTGTCACTTTGTGGTCATATAATTTGACCCAAAGTTAGAACTAATGATACATATACACAGTACTTGCTTAAAAATTAGATATACTATTCCTTTGCTTATTTTTATTTTATGATTTTGATGAATACTGTAGCAGAAACAAACACAATGATAAGTGAAATTATGGTTTTGTAGGTGTCAGTGACAAAATTCTCATTGATTATAGTGAGGACAGATTTTTTTCCATATATGTAAATTTAATAAGAATATGTGTTTGTGACAATAAGATTATTTGTATACAGATGTGTCTACTTCATATTTGCCTTTTTATCTTTTGTCATTCCTATCAGATACTACTCATTTTAAGGCTAAGTGTCTTCCCAAAATGCAGGTTTATTTAAATTAAGAACAACAGAAACACGTGGATCAGAAAAAATAATCAGCTAAAATAGTAAGTCTAATGGTTTGAGAAGGCCACATAGTAGTCACAGATTTTATTAAAGGTCATTTTAACAATGCGGTGTGCTCATTAATAACAGAGAAGAAAAACTAGCTGCATGCATACACGGCAAAATGTGAAAGTGTTATGGCAGAGTCCTTTTCAGCAGCAGTTTGTTACATTTCCACACTTGATTTTGCATATGAGTCGTGTTCTGTATTTTGAGGTGTGAAATGTGAATTACAGATGCACTGAGAGACTGAATGATCTGTGAGCAAGCCCTGTGCAACTGGATCCTCACGGCCTTTGGCTGGATTCAGGGCACAGGGCCTCTGGAGAGTAGCGTGGAAGACTGGGATTAGGTTACCTGACAACTTTTACTTTAAAACGTATTTTTTGGGGGCCATAATGATCCTATAAGCCTAGTTCTGGACAGATATAATAAACCCCTTGTTAGGAAATATGTGGGAAAACAAGATTTTTTTTTTTTCATGAGAAACAGCCACAGTAGGTTTTCAAGGTTATAGTGGCACCTATGTTTTTTAAGCCAGCTTTGAAAACTGATGCCTTTCACTCTATCTACACTCACCATTCAGAGCTATTCCCCAAACTTATTCTTAGTCCTACACAGTGCCTTACAGCTGTTTATAGGCAGTGATACCGCTGCCTCAGAGCCTGCTATTGGAATGTAGTTTGTGTAATATGCTGAATTGCACAATAAAAATTGACAATAAAGCAGCCGCTCCCATGTAGACGCAGCATCTAACAGAGAAATCACGTTAACAGAAATGACTGGCCCAGAGAATTCCTATTTTGCAAGACTCCTTAGACCACCTTGAGTTTGAATGGTTATAAATCAGCTTTGTGTTACACTGCAAGAGGAATAACTCCCCAGACACCTTCTTCTGAAATGATCTTTTTTCACGTTAGGACAATGTCAGTTGGCAATTTTTGTTATTGACGTGAAAAGGAATACACCTGGTCTCTACTGTTGTACTGCTAGGTCAAACTTCAGCTTAGGCCAAGTCTTCCTGGGTGATTAATAGACACTGCAGCAATAGATACACTCAAATGGTACCTCTGAAAGAGTAGAGTGACAACAGTATGCTGTTAAAGACACATTGCTCCAAAGTATTAAATGACTAACACTTGACACAATATTTATTCACTTGTCGTTTATCATTCCTGAAATGTTTCAGGGAATATCTTGGCATTCAAGCATCTTGCAAGAGATTACTGTTTTCAAGAGTTTTCTCACTGCAAGTGATTAATTCCTGTTTGTGGCTTTGATTCCAGCTCTCTGGAGGTTGTTGCATGGGCTACACAAGACCTCCTTTAGTATGTAAAGAGCTTCATGTTGCCTTTCGTCTCCTGCAATCCCATAGCTCTGATGCATGGTTCTTAGATGCGTACTCCATTGATAATAATTATTGAGCTCAATGGCATGCTCTCACTCTACAATAGCACTTAATATGACGTTATCTTCATAACACCAATACTAAAGCAACTGAGAATTTCTTGAGGCTAATAGAGTTTTTGCTTATTTCTTTAAAGGAGTGCCAGAGGGACTAATAAAAAAGTTATGGACCTGTCTTATGCTGTTTGTCTGCCTACTTAATATGGCCTTGGTCATATTCCTGTTTACAATTTTTCTGTACACAAACAATATCAGCAATACAGTATAGTGTTTCTTACCCCTCCTTGCCTGTTTTTCTTTCCCTTAAAGATGATGCTGAGACCTTTGAGGCCCTCCACTCTTTGTGTCCGAAGGCTGTTGCGCAAGGATAACTTGCTGTGAAGTGTGATTTTAAAGTTTCTTCCTAAGCTGTGCCCAAACGGCCTCTCTTAGATAACCAGCAACCGTTTGGGCTGATAGGATCACAGGACACGGCTGTTTGATGTTAGCTATAAAACTAGTTTTCTAGTTTTCTTTTACTTTTCTATTACGGTGCCCAAGCTTTTAATTCATCCTTTTTTCCTACCCAGAGCAGCTGATTCCTTACCATATTATTTCTCCCTTGTCTTGGTTGAATTTCAGCACTAGCAGATCTGGCTTATTTCAAATGATCAAGACTTCTCCAAACACTCATGTCCATAGTACAGTAGTACCAACTACAGACAGTCCATTCTGGAATGGAGAAGAAGATGGGAGTGCAAAATAAGTAGCAAAATGCACACAGATTGATCCTCCTGAAAAGCTGCCCAGAGATTCATTTCCCTGGGATTTTTAGCATGTTGTGACACTTCATGCAACTTTGGATTTTGTGTTCTTTGATAGTGTTATCATGAAACTGCCTTGTTTGATATCACTAAGACACCAAAAAAAGGTTTGGAAGAATGCAAAATGAGGACTAGCACCAATAGACATGTCTCACCATATAAATAGAATCAAGAGAATAATAGCATCAGCTGTGCTGGGATTCCTTAGTGGGATCCACTAGCATGACCATGATGGATTATAGCCTGGATATTGTAACAGTGTATAATAACCACTTGGCATAGGATTTAGGATATCTGCTGTGAGTAAAATAATTTGGTTGCTCTGAAGTTTAGGCATCACATGGAAGCAAATCTTTCTTACCAGAGATGTGGTGTGTGTTAATATGCAAATGACTGCAGGATTTTCAAATACAAGAGTGACAAGGGTTATATAACTAACATGTTAAGACAGTTCACAGCCACTTCCATTTTACTACAGCATTACAGTCCAGTGAGCTGCAGAGATGCCTGAATAGATCGTCACATGTCACATGAAAATAATTACATCTGGAGAGAGACAGTTTTATGAAGAACGGTCGATTTTGTCCATCAATATTTTCAGAAAACATTTTATTTGAATGTAATTGTATGAGTTCATACCCTTTCTTAATTGTACTTTGAGCTGCAGATAAAAGCAAGGTCAGAATCTTCAGGGCAAATGACATTTTTGTTTAATTTCATTTGCATAAAATACACTAGTCATAACTGCTCATATTTTTGCTAAGGAGCCTCAGTGTGATTTTGGAGTCAAGAACCAACCCTGAAGTCATGTGAGTTTTGTTTGTGGATTTAGTGTAAGCACGCTCAAGCCTCTTCTCTAAAAATCATTATTGTGGTACAATGCCACATACATATTGTAACATCTTAACATGATGCAATACCAGCTGCATGTTGTCATATTTTGGATCAAATGTAATATAAACACTATTATGTAAATGTAATAGAAATGCTGAATACTAGAGATAATGAAAATACCTCTGTTCATTTTTTATCATAGCAGAATTGTTGTTGTCCTGTTTTGACTTTAGTAGTTAAACAAATGTTGCAATTCTTCAGGTTATTTCCCTTAAAAGGTAAAATTGGTGCTGGAGCTAGACCCCACTGGTGGAACTATATTTTTAGTGAAAGCACATGTTTTTGCTTCTCCAGCTGCAGGCCATCGCAGCATGGTTCTTCTTGGCACACGCTCTCACAGTCCTGTAAGACCACACTCAGGTGGTGCCTTCAGGACGTTCCCACAGCCTCGTCCCTCTCCACCTTCTGGGCTGGCTTTTATACTCTTTTCCACTTTATTTCACAGACAGTTGAACATAGATAAAAGTAGTTGCAGCAAAAGCTCTGCTCTCACGTTGTCTTCCTTTTGGGCAGTGGTCCATTCCTGTTTCTCGGGGAATGCATGTGGTTTTTTAGACATCTTTTCCGCCAAAGGAATTTCAATAGGTTCTCACATTTACTCCTAAAAAGGATGGTAGGTTTACCCACTGTCGTCAACATATTTTAAGTCAAAACACAGCAGTATTAAACTTGCTTTCTTAAGGGACTGATCTAGCAGTTCTTAGACAGATGAGTAACTCTTCCAAAATACCAGTCTGACTCATTTCTTTCTTTCTGCCCACATAAACCCCCTTCTAGTTTCATTTGGCTTAGTGGCATTTTTAACTTCCTGTCCTAAACTTTCACATGGTGTTTCTGTGAACTGTGAACAGTGGCAGGGTTTCCACCTAAGAAACTTCTGCAGTGGGTGATGCATAGGGACAGTTTAAGCAGAGCATGCTGGAAGGCTTTGCAGTGTCAGAGAGAAGGTAGACTCCAGGTGGGGGGTCAAATTAACTTCAGAATCCTGCAAGGCCCCTTTTTACAGGAAACATTAAGATAGGGCTGTCAGCCATCACAGACAGATGGTCATCCTGATTAAGAAGCATATTTCCCTGTTATTTTTACAATACAGTCCAGGCAGATATTTCATCCCCTTCCGCATTCGATTGCAGCGACTCTCTCCCTCTCTTTGTGCTTTGTTGCCTGGAGAGCGCTCCTCTCCCCGGACCACTGTCACAGGCCACTAGTCTGTGACAAAGCTCAGGCTCAATCTCACACAGAGCTGAAAAAGAGAAAGTCACAAAAGAGCCCTTTTTTTTTTTTTTTTTTTCCTTCCTTTTGGGTTTTGCCTTTTCCCTTACCCAGGCTGCAGACAGCACGGGGATACCTTGCAGCAGATGAGGGAGGGAGGCATTTTGGAGGCAGGAGCAGGCAGCAAAGCCCCTGCCCGTGATGCACAGGGTGAGTGTCTCACGTCAGAGATGCTGCTGCTGTCTCTGCCTTTGCCATTCCTGCCCCAGTCGCCTTTGCCTGCGTTGCTGTCATTTCTTCCCCTCCCTGCACTGTTTTTTTTCCTTGACCCACACGCTTTCTGAAAAGTGCAGAACATTTTGTTTTCCTCCTTTATGCTTATGAGATTGATCCTTTTGCTAAACAGTCGTGTAAACAAGGCTCAAGAATCCAACTATTTCGGGACAATTCATTCAAATAGAAGTAGCGTTTTGGGGGGTTTTTTTAGAAATATATAAATCAACTGAAATTATATTTACAGGAATAAGTAACTGAATATTACGGAATTTTATACAGCTATTTTCAGTGAACTGACAGCTCAAAGGTTCGCTGATGCCACCATCAGAGCTTAAAGCTAGCTGAAGCTAATTCATTACTACTAATGACATAACCTGAACTTCACGGAACACTGTGATAGAGTAGAAAATCCACCTGAGAATCTGAGGCTGGGACTGTAGCTCACACTCACCTTCAGGTTACTCAGGGGATATTGCTTAGGGATTCATAGTTTCACTTGGCATACTTAGATTGCTTAATGTTAATCTGTTGATACAGAATTGCACTGCAGTGAAGACACGATCCAGACCAAGTCAGGGCCATGACAGATCCCAGGAATCAGAGGTTTCCCCAAGCACCCTCATCTCCTTTCCTTTCTCCTATGAAATATCCACTGAGATTCTTCACTGACAGGGAGATGGGATTGAATAGTTAAGGTTGGATCCAACTGTGAATGCAATGCCTCAAAGTTTAGGTATCTCTTTCGTTTTGTTCTTCAAGTGGATTTGCTGCACTTGCTGAGAAATGCCTCTGTGCCAGGGTGTCCAATGGGTGATCCCTGTCTCCACTTTGCATCTTACCAGGGTCTCCTGCTGAACTTTGCTGTGGAGCTTTATCTGGCAGACATCCACAGAAACCATGCTCTAACAGGGCAGAGATGATCACAAGCTTCAAATGATGTTTGTGCATTTGTCCTCCTTTTCTTAATACAAGAGTATTGCAGTTAGAGCACCCAACAAAGTGGGCAACCGAGGTGAACTTCCTTCTCTTTTTGATGGTCAGCGGCAGAGTGGTAATGGCATAAGTTCAAATGATAAGATAGGATACCTTCTTCAGCTGGGTACTACTGTTTGTCTCTGCCTTCCATAGTCTTCACGACCAATTATCTTCAGACTCCTGGAATAGGAGACCTCGTGCATCTCAAGGGCCCAGTGCTGAAGATATTCAAGCTGACCTCACCTTCCCACATGGGCATTTCCTTGTAGTTAGGAAGATAAAGATGCTTTATTGCTTCAGTCAAGGAAGGATAGAGGAGGGAAACAGTTTGTTTCCCTCCTGAAAGCAGCATGGGAGAAAGACTAATTTTATTCCAATTGATGTATTTGGCTGGGGAAAGCTGGAGTCTCGAGCTCTATTCCTCACACCAAGGACCTTCTCCAGTGGCTGTTTCATTCAAACATGAAGAACAACTAGACACAGACATAGAGTATATCTATCTTAATTTGCCTTTTGAATCAAGGTTTGATATTTATTTTACTAGCCTGATTATTACCAATATAATTTCCTTATAAGGTAGCACCATTTAAAACTCTAAATGAGATATCTATCTATATCATCCATGTTTGCAAGTTAGATTATGTTGAGGAGCCTTAAATTTGATTAATTGTCTAGTTGTTCTTTGTATCATTTACTTCTGTGCTACAGTTGTGTACGGGAAAATATGATCATGATGTACTTATAATCTTAACCTAAGCAAAGCAGTATGTTTTTTGGTTAAGTTCTGTTATTACTTAGCTTCACATGGTGGGGAATGCAAGTTCACTGAGTTTTTTTTTCTTCATAGTTTTACACAGTTAGCTGAAGTCAGTCCTGGAGTAACTCCATTAAGTCTAATGAAATTAACTTCAGCATTGGTTTGGCCCAGTGTTTCTGTTTTGAAGTGATAAATGGTCCATAAGAAGCATAGTCTTTTACTTCGCATGTGGTTAATTTCACAAGAATGCCAACAATCATTTTTGAGGCTCAACATCCTTGAAAGTATCTTTGTGGGTCATGCTGAGAATGAAAAATATTATGTATACATAGCATCAAAGGCACCAACATAAAACTATAGTTTAAAAACTCAGCATTCCTGTGGTATTAAAAGGAATTAATCTGAGGAAAATGGCAGAAATCAGTCCTCTGAGAGGAGCAACACTGAACAAATGTATGCATGTTAAAATGTCTAAATGTTTTACTGTTGTCTATAATTGAATTAGGTTCCAAGTGAATGAAGGGAAAATAAGACTGTTAGAAAAAGAGCAATCAATCATACTAGTCGATGGCATATCAAAGAGGGAATATGACAAACTGATGAACCTGTGTCTCTCCTTCACTTGCAAATAAAGGGACACTGGTCATGTTCAAATAAAGCCATCAAAGAATTTTTCTTCCGAATAGCATCCAGGGCATTTTCACACATACAAATCACAGAATCATAGAATATCTCAAGTTGGAAGGGACCCATAAGGATCATCAAGGCCAACTCCCTGCTCCTCGCAGGACTACCTAAACCAAAACCATATGACCAAGAGCATCCTCCAGATGCTCCTTGAACTCTGGCAGGTTTGGGAGCCTGTTCTAGTGACTGACCACCCTGATGTACGCCCTGGCCACAAGGATGTACAAATACAGCTTTGACAGAGAATTGTCATTGCTATTTGTGAGGGGAGTGACCAAATCAATAGTTTATTAAAAAGACATGAATAACCTCACTTTACACTGATTTCTTATGTGGTTTTCTTACCATGCCAGGAAATTCTGTGCTGAAATCAGGACATACAATGACACTCCTAATGACTAGATTCAGTTCAGAATTAAAATGCTTTAGTGAGTGCTTCTATTTACTGAATGAGCCATGAATTACAGCTCTGTTCTCAACACTCTTTCAAATCAAGGAAATAAGGCACAGAGCTGTTAAGCTCCTATCTCTCCTATTGAACTATTACAATAAAGGTCCTAGAACTTAGATACTGTGGTAAACTCATCTTGAAATTACTCTGCTCCTGTGGTAGCATTGTTCCGCTTTCTAAAATTCTTCAAAATCCATGCAAAGAGTAGCAAACTTAATGGTAATAGCTCTCTAGTCTAATGGCTAGTGCATTTCCTGGGGAGGTGCAACACCTGGGTTTCTGTCCTTGGTCCAAAATGCACTTACTGAAAATGGAAAACCAACAGAAAATATAAAAGCAAAATATTCTACAGCCTGATGGTTAAGGCACTTTCCTGAGATAAAAAGTTAATGAATAAAAACCAGATGTCATAACTATCTTCTGCAGTCTTTTTCTGAGTGGAGGCTTTATTTTTTTTTTGACTGAAATGCAGTGCATTAGCTTATTTGGAAAGCTCAAATAAAACATTTCTTACAGAAACATAGTTTTTTGTTTGGATTCTTTCCAAACTGCGTTATGTCCTGATTTCATTTTCCTAAGATCAATGAGTTTAAAATCTGTTCTTCACAGGTTCCCATGCCAGAAAAAATCATTTGATCAGAGAATAATTTAGGTCATAAGTGACGTCTGGGGGCCATCTAGGCTAATCTTCCACTCCAAGCAGGACTAAGTTCAAAGTTATATCAGGGTGCAGGGGCCTTATATCAGGGCCTTATCTAGTCAAGATTTTCAAATCTCCAAGAAGAGAATTTTGCCTTAATTGTTCTTAGAAAAGACTATTAGCTCCTGATGTCTTTATTCAAATATTTTGGGCTGATATGTGATAAAAAGCTGTAGTGATAAGACGGTCTGACTTAAATGCTAACTGGCAAGGACCATTTTATCTTGAAAAGGCTTGGGTCTCTATATAATGAAGGAGTAGGACGTGTCCTCTGCCTGGTGTTTCAGGATAGCAACCTGCACTAACTGCTCTGGGCCATCCTCTGGAGGAGGTTCCCTCTGTGAGCCTAAAGAATTTTCCTAGGTCTGGGTCATCCTTTGATCTTACGTATTTACAGACTGTTCTTCAAAACAAGCTTGCAGGGAACTTCCTGTTTCATTCTTTTGAGGTGTTTTGATTGTATTTATTCTTATACAGGAGTGCTTGTATGACTTCACCACATGGGTTCATTTTATGCTTACTGTATAAATTAAGACTTGTTTTGATTTTGAGCCAAGCAAGTCACCATTTATTTGTGTGTCACCATATATTTGTATGTACTTCCAGAAATTACACTGTAATCAGTTCCACTATTTATTTTGAAATTCGTTCTTCATTCATTTGTTTGCGTCACCAAGAAAAAAAAAGCAACAAACTGTTATAGACTTCTGTGAACATTTACCAAGAGAATTAAGTAAGATAGCAGTTTGTCTCTGCCTCACAATCAAAGCTTTATTCTCCAGTTTCTGTTCTTGAACAGATTCTGATTTTGATCTCTCCTATTTCTGCAGAAAATCATACGGACTTTGCAAGACATTTGCTTTCTTCACAAGACATGATACTCCACAGCCTGATGCCCTTGTGTTGTGACTGCCTCCACATTTATTGAGTTTGCTGTTGCTGTCTCTAGAGTTTATTTACCCTTGCATTCAATCTTTCTGACTTTGCACCCACTCTGTGTCAGATATATCTTAGTCCTTCAACTATTTGCAAGCACTTTGGTTTCCAGTTCCACTTCACTGAAAACATTCTCTTTTTTTTAAAAAAAGTCAGGTCAAGTTCAACTGCTTAGTTCAATTGGTTAGATTTGTAATGTAATGGTCAACAGTATCAGCTGCCTGGTTTTTGCTTTTAAAGAAGATGTGTCTTTCCTTTCTGGTGTGCTATTTCTCTTCTTTCCTGGTACCATGCACCCTAGATGTGAAGCCTCTCTCAAAACTTGCTGTTATCTTTTTCTGGCCAAGGGAATATTTCTTCAATCTTCTTGCAGTTGCTGTTTTCAGCAATTGGGTTATGCTCCACATGATTTCTCCATTGCCCCTTGAATCAGTCAAGAGGCCTAAACTGCAGGAATAATTTTTTTAGAGATTGTTAGTTAGTGTCTATCATCCTAAGTCTGAGCCCCACCCTAAAGACACTGAAACTTTCAGCTATGCCCTATATTTGATTTCTCATAGATTTCATGTAAATTCTTTTTAGGTTATCTCACATACTATTATATTCTTTGTCTTCCTGTAATACTTTAATTTCAAACGTATTCATTTTATTCCTTATTCTTTGTATTTCTCTTCCACTCTGTGTCCAGTTCTCAAGTCTATATGGAATAATATATTTCTATTGGCCTCAAATTATCTATAGCTTGCTCTTTCTCAGAGTATGGCTCCATTTTGATGACAGAGCAGACCTAACAGCTCACTATTAACAAACCCCCAAATTTCTCTTTATCTTCTCTAGACTGTCTGTGCCAGCTCTGTTTCTTGTTTAACCACTTGATTAATGGATTCAGCTGATTAAATAAACTGAAAAATTATCCTGTTCCCAGGTTAGTTTTCTTTCACCTTAGTGATTTGATTTGACTTGCTGAAGTACCAGTTGAATATTGGATCCAGGGAAAAGGTAGGAGTGGGAAGATGGTGGCAAATGCAAGAGTGTGCCTCTATGATGTTGGGGTACTATTGGCACACATCAAATGTGCTGATGGAACCGCAACTTTCACAGCTTTTTTAAGCTAGGCACTCTCCCTAGCAAAATGTAACAATCTTACCTGTGCCTTAATTTCTTGCTTCATAACATTTATTACCTATTATTTAAGATTTCTTGATATTCATGGTCGTAATGTGTTGATATCTATGATGACCATTTCATAGATCTTCAAATTTGAATTAAGCCTGTGCATTTGATTTTATACACATTGACTGAAATCTATTTTTCTTGATACTTGTTAACACAGTGATAACAAGCTTTATTAAGTCTACAGTAGATTATCAAAGATCAGATTTTGTAGGTTACAGGTACTTGATATTTGACTACCCTCTTCTCTTTGGAGCTTTTCCAGATCTCCTTTTCCTCCTGTGATTTAGTTTCTCAGGTCTTTGGGTTAGGTCATTTCTGCCTTTCCATAAATATTCATGGGGAGCATTGACAGTTCTTGGTATGTTGTTGTTCTTGACCATTTTGACTATTTTCTACCTACTTTCATTGTCTGAGTCTTCCACAGATAAATCTTGTCTCTGAAGATTGATTATGCTTTACTTTGTTTGGGATTTTTCCCCTTTCTAACCCATTAGAAACTCTAACTCCATAATTATAATCTAAGAAACAAAAAGCTTTATTTTTATCCTTTCTTGCTCTCAATCCAATACCTTTTTTCCCCACATCGTTGTCTTTCAAAACCCCTTTTCAATTATTAGACCTTATATCTCCTCCGTACAAATAACCTCTTTTTGTTTTAAAAGTATTTGAACTCTATTTTTTTTTTTTTTTTTTTTAAATCTTGTCTCTCAACAGAAGATGGACTTAAATTCTGAAGGCAACTGGTCTTTGATGCGTGTTCACTCTGGGTCATTTTCCTACCACATTGATCACATCATATTGTGAGTCATATTTATAGTCTCTTTGTCAGGTCCTCTTATCTCATCTCTGATAGACTTCTCTCTGTTAGCATCCTCTGCGGTTTTAACACAATCTTTTAAAATTTCAAGCTGGTTAATCTGCTACACCAGCCTTTATTTTGGCTATCTTTGATATCCTGTGTTATAACTGACTCATGTCTCTTTTGTTCTCTTTTGTTCTTATTTGCTCTTATGAAGGGTGGCTGAAGTCACAGTTGGCTTTCAATAGTCAGATATTACTCCTGTCTCTTGAATCAATAAATATACAGGGCTGATTGTGGTACTTACTTACCTAAATTTTTTGTCAGTGACTTTGTTTAGTATTTTCAGATCTCCAGTGAGTCTATTGACTCCAGCTTCTGATTAATAAAATGTGCTTCCAGGAAAATCTGGAAGTGTTACAGTCATCTCTACCACTATCCACCACGTTCCTCCCTCATAAGACTCTCAGAGACATTTTTCCCCATGATAGTTCTCTTTAGACGTTCAGTTTTCTTAGGCACCATGCAACACAGTGATGATGAAAAGGGCTATTGCTAGGAGACAGTTCTGTGTTTCTTGGCCACGCTCACCTGACATGTGCCAGTAAGATTACCAAATCTCATATTCCCTCATCATATGACAGGAGTTAGTATCCGCTTGAAACAAATGGCTACTATCTGAATGTAGCACTTGGCAACATTTTATTTTGTAAGTGGAAAACCATTCTTTTTTCTTTTGTTATTCATTGTAGTAACATAGAAGATGATTTTTTTTTCTTTTGGCATCCATTGAAGTTTTATGGAAGCCATTGCAATTTAGTATTAATTAATATCCACTTACAGCAAAGTGTTGACAATAACTTTCCAAAATTGTGAATTTGACATTTAGCAGCATCATTTAAGAGAGCAAGAAGAGCTTTCCAAACTACAGTTGAAAGTAAATTAACTGTGATATAAATGTTTATAACTTTAGTCACTTACTGAGTGGCTAAGGAAGCTTTTGTTACGGCTGGAGACTTCTACATGGATGACATGAGATACTTCCTCCCCAGTTACCTTGCCAGACATTATGTTTTGCCTCAAGTATTTCTATTTAAAATGCTCATTATTTTAGCTTGCACAGTTGGAACTAAAATTCTGCGTACCAGGGCCAGTGTGCTCTAGTGATTTCTTTTAGTTCAAATCCTTTAACAACAGGCTACTGCTATAGTTCGTAGCCCACTGTGAAGGGGTCCAAAACAAGAGGTTTAGGGAGACTGTAGATCATACTCAAATAGCAGGTATCTGCCTCCATCAGACCTTGTGTTCATTTACTAAGTCAAAACTGTTACCATAACAGCTGTCATAACCTTAATTTACGCATTTAGCCAATGGCTGAATCTTAGCTATGTAGTTAGTTTTTAGTATACTCACAGAGAACCCTCTAGCCTATTTGCTGAAGAATCTCTTGAAATGGCATTTCCCTGAGCTACAAAGAGCTCTGAAGTTCCTCCAAGGAGTTTGTTTTGTAGAGAAGGGATTTAATACTTTCTACTGACTGAGGGACTGGTCTTTTCCTAACACATTCCAGGGAGAGGAGCGTGCATCAGATGTTTGTCTTTTTACACCCCATCAGTATTTGAAGAGGTATGAGGCAACAATTGCCCTGTTAAGGCATTCCCTGATGTCAGTAAACAAGAGACGATTCCAGTTCCACAGTTACACGGATGGAGTGGGAAACTGCCAACACTTGTTTGATTAAATCTGTAAAGTCATTGTTGAGGCAATGTATATTGTACAGATGAACAGTCATGAACTTCAATCTGGAAAGCAGATGATGTGTGCTTGCATCCTTCATAGAAGGGCTAGTTAAAAAAGTAGTTAAAATAACCTCCTTGTTATTTCATTCTGGGCAACAAAATGTGGAGGAATGCTATATTTACTAAATGACCAGGAGATGAACTCTAAAGTTTCCCTGTGCATTACAAAGGTTTGGAGTTTCTACTTTTCCTCCATTTAAGACCACATGTATAATATTCCTGTGATTATGATGATCTTTCAATATATAAGACGTGTCTTTTCATCAGCACCTGAGCACCCTTAAATGTGTTATCAGTAGACACATTTATGCAAGTACAACCTGTATTTTAAATAAAGCCTGAATAAAAGCTTTGCACAGGTATTCAGCTAGTTAGATCACTTCCATATGATCGTTCCTTCCTGCCTTCCTTCCTTCCTTCTTTCCTTCCTTCCCTCTCTTTCTCATTTGAAAACATTTTCCAATATATAAAGTAAGAAAAAAAAGAGTTAAAAAGAAGAATTTTTATCAGATAGCCCTCCTCCAGTCAACATCCACTCCACCCTGCCCAGAGAAGGAAGCGTGACAGAAGTGTGTCAGGTACTTCAGATGCTCCAATACGTGGCAGAGTTAATTACCTCTTTTCTGTGAATTGCCTGTTTGTCCAGGGGTAAGAAAATGACCCTTTATCAGGAACCCGTGGCCCTTTAGCAGTGGAATGTGCAGACGGACTCTGCAATGGGGGATTTACCTGGCAGTGTTACTTCCATGGAATGTTTCTATTTTGCCTGTAAAGCTGTTCCTCCCTCCCTGCACCCTGCCATCCTTCCACTCTGTACATGTCTGTGAAGTCCCCTGAGTCTGTGATTTACTGCCTTTTTTGGAAACAGGAAGGCTAAAGCTATTTGCAAGTATAAAATTATATTCATGTCAGAGTTAAGAAATTAACTTTTTTTTTTTCTCCAGGGGTTTTTTTGTTTTCCTCTGGTTTATGTGCAGATTTTTGTAGACATGCTGTTACAGGTTAAATGCCTTCAGAATATATATGATTAAAATTAAATAACAAATTCTATGCTGGGCTATGTAATTCTGATATCAAATGAAAATCGCAACCCTTTTGTTCCCTTTCCATCCAGGTAAGTAAGTCTGCAAGCCTGCCTGGTCTCCATGCCTGTTATTCTGTAGACTTGGCTATTACGGTATCAGTGGCATGAAAAGAATTTTATCAACACAATAGCAGATCTTTATATCTCTAGGGATATCTCTAAATGAATCTCTTCTGGTGATCATTAGGTATAAACCTCATATACAGAATGCTTCACCAGTGATGAATTTGACTGTCCCCTTTAAATGAAGTGGTATTTGTTTGCTTTACAGAGACAATGCCCGATACACAAATATTTCCATCACTTGGCTGTATCAGATGGGTTATCAGAACTATTCAGGTATCACTGAATAATCAAAGAGAAGAATGCTGAAGGGTTTAAGACAAGTTGCTATGGAAATTAGAGATGTACTATATGTGATAGATGGCATAAGTCAAGGCCTTTTTTAATGTATACAATCTTTATTATTGCTAAGAGAAGTGAAGTTGTGAGTGACTATCAACAAAGTAAGCTCTCTTTGAACCTGTCCTGACGTATTTTTCTGTTTCCCTTTTGCTTTCTGCTACTTCCCTCTTGAAGGATTATGTTGCTTTGCTTGTGTATGATGTGCACATCTACCTCCAGCATTTGCAAGCTATTTATATGTGCTGCTGTTCAATAGAATGGGCAGTTGCCCAGTGTACTTGCATAATGCTAGCAGTTCTGCATGAAGAAATGAGAGATTTTACTTTGGTTACAAACTGACATTTGAAATATGGTCCTTATGTGTTTCATCTTGTTTTTTTAGGCATCTGTAAAGCATAGTCTGTGATGATTGGTTCTTCTGCCCATGTCCTTGGTGGTGTTTCTCACAAGGGGTGTCAGGCAGCCCACTGACTACCAGCTTCTTATCAGGTGTATTCAAGGCATTGACCATCAGCTGTATAACAAACGTTCCCCTTGTATGAGAGCTGAAATGCTTTCTCCAATAAAAATATGCATTATTAATTTTTTTTCTAGAAAAACATAATTGATATTAACTGTTTACTTCATTGAATAAGCTCTAGTGGCTCATCTATCTTTGGACACTGACCTTGTCATGGATTACTCCTAGCCTAATTTTTAAGTTATTCCTAACATATTTCTAATCTCAGTTTTCCATGTCAAAATATGGGATTTGGAGGGCAGGAACTTCATTGTCATACCTGATTTATGTAGGGAGCCACTGATTCTGAGGCTCCAAGTTATTATTGTTCCTTGTCCTTCCTCTACCCTCACACTCACTGGAAATGGGCAAAGAGTCTTGACATAGTATGAGAGATGTAAAAATGAAGAAAAAATGGTATTGATGGATGTGTTTGGTCCAGTGTACTTGTCTCAAGTGGAAATGTCTAGTATCTTGTGGTTGTCAGAGAGAAAATTCACATCTGTCCAATACTGTCCCAAAACCACATCCAAAAGGTGAATATTTTGTCATTTCATTAACATCTTTACCTAGTGTTACTATATGCTTATGCCAGATTTTTACACAAGATGTAAAAAAAAATGAGATATGGCAGTGACGTGTTTGGCATTCAGTGTGTCAGACCTCTGGTGTATACGGGATAAGAACTATTCATCATGTGCCATGTGCCAGGAGGCTTCTGGGGAACTTCAGACCCACTGTGTGCTTGTTGTGGGGTCAATCACTACACGCACAGTAAATCCGGTGTACCCTGGGAGCTCCAGGCTCACTCTGTATGCACTCAAGGCTGATGTATCAGCGTGCAGGGGATGTATCCAGAATCTCTGCTGCATAGCCAGGAATCCCAGACAAATACAGCAAATTCTGCCTGGCAGAATTTCTAAACATAAGAAAGAAAAAGGCAGGAAAACCCAGTGACATAGTAGCCCTTGTACTCAAAAGAGCTGCCGAACTCATCAAGTAGGAATATGCCTTTCTTGTATTCTGCATGAAGCTCCATTATGGGTCATGTTGCATCCCCCTTTGGATGAGGACCGTGTCTGTACGTGAGACTAAAACCCTGAGTCTTGCATAATCTCTTGTAGTTCCACCAGCATCAGCAGGGGGTAGGCTGGTTTACTTCTGCTCCTGATTTGGCCCCATTCCCTGGCTTTTTATTAACTGATTGTTGTTTCTTTTTTTTTTTTTTTTTTAAACAGTCACAGAATAGTAAATGTTAATAATAGATTACTGCACGGATGGATGTATCAGCATATGTTTGTGGGGGGATGTGAGAGACTGAACTGTGGGACGACCTCCCTGACATTCTCCAAAGCCTTTTTTCTTTTCCCAGGCTTTTTGGGAGGGCGTTTGTCTGAGGAGGGGAATTCATTAGGTATGCTGGGGAAGAGATTTCTTATGTTTGCTTGCAGATCTTTATAGCCTTCATGGAGTGGGATGCACGGTTCCCATAAATATGTGATAATGATCATTTGGAGTGTGAATGTTAATTTGTGTAATGGGTTCCCAAAATATGGGCCATGTGCCTGCTGAGTATGTTTTATTTTAAAATAAATGTGCATACATAATACACACACAGACACATGCTGCCTGCATATGCATCCATAATTAAAAATCTAAAATTATAATTTGTTTCTGAAGGAGACAAAGCAACAGCTTCCCCAGTACACTCATAACCGTTGAGCAGGAGCCCAGCCGTCAGGATGGTTTTGTGAGCCTTGCCGGAGATCACAGTCCCACACGGACAGCTGCAGCTACAAAGCACCCCAGTGACCTAGATTCAGCTGTAGATTACTGTCTGCTTTGGCCTGTGCCTCCCATCGCTGCACCAGGAGTCTGATTTTGTTGCACAAGCTAACTTGCTTACTGCTCTGACCCATTTTACCATAGCAACCTGGTTTGCTGTACCAGAGGCTAGAAAAAGCACACAGGCGACTTTTTTTCAGGATTCCAAGATTAAGTTCACTCTCTGCTCTTTTTTTTTCTTCTCCCCCCCTCTCCCCCCTAAATGTGCTTAGCAGACATGACGAAGAAGAACTGACACTTTCCATCAGCACTGGAAGCCAGGAAAAGATTTAGGCGAGGTATTTCTTACGTACTTCTAATACATTGTTCATCCTGATGAATGTTTTTGACTTATTTTTCTTTTCCTGGCAAAATTAGCCAGATGCTCCCCTTGTCCCAAATGTCTTATTCCTGATTTTCCCTCATCCATCCCTACCCCCTTCCCCCAATATCCTGCCCATTTTACTTTGATAAGTATATTTCATTATGTCCTATGTTTTTGATTTTCTGATAAGGCATGAATAAGTGCAATCAGATGCTCAGGAATAAAACTGCTTTCACTATAGTATGTTAGCTGTTGTCCATACGTTTGTGTGTTTACATGCGTGTATGTGTTAGAAGCAGGAGGAGACAGCTTAGAGGCAGCTCTTTTCAGACATTAGTTTGGTCTTTTGTAGACATGATTCTGACTGGAGAAAAAGAAAAAGGTAAATCAAAACACTATAGATATAGGTGGTGAGATTTGAGAAAATCAGATGTCGATGATTTTTCAAGATTTTGTCCTTTTTTTTTTTTTAATGTTGCTGAGGAAACACTTCACGTTTGCTAAGCTTGGAGATGTGCGTAGATGTAAGCATATGCAAAAATACACAAAATCAGAAGAAAGCCAAAAGGAGACAAGTGTTATGAAAGAAATTGGCTTTTCCCTCCATGTTTCACATATTTCTGAGATACTTTTAAAGCACCTGGGCATTTTTGCTAACCAGCCAAAGGAACTTTGCTCAGCACCTCCCAAGCCCAGCTGTGACTGTTCCTGCCCTCATGGGTGCTGGGAAAGGCACAGTCAGGCTTCCAGGCTGACAGGCACCAGAGGTGCATTTCATTTTGCAAAATGTTTTGGGAATCTGTTTTGCAACACACACAGAGAGTCCCAGATATTGACAAGTCATGACATTTTTGAGTTTGCTGGTGGCAGTGCTGCTCTGGGTGAGTGGTTTGGTTTAGGCTTATTTCTACTCTAGACAGATAGCTCCTGGTTGTGTCGGTTCATTTATTTTTAGCTTCTAGAAACTGGTAGGTGGGTTCATGTTTTGCTAATCAGCACTGGTATTGTATAAGGCTCAAGTTCCATACCTCTCCCAGCTGGCTAGTAAAACAAGGTACGACAGACTCTCAAAAAATAGTGCAAGGTGCCAAAAAGGTTCTGATGTAATTGAAAAGTACATCTCTCAACATTCTTCCTTCAGAAGGCCTATCCTTATCTCCAGGAATGTAGATGTTTGAGCTGTTTGAGCTGAGCACCCTTTCAAGCATTTCAACTCTCATACAAGGGGAAGGTTTCTTATACAACTGATGGACAATGCCTTGAATTGCATCTGACAAGAAGCTGGTAGCCAGGGTGAGCTGTCTGACCCTCTGTGGGAGAAACACCGCCAAGGACACGGGCAGTAGAACAAATCAGCACAGACTAAGGAATAACGTGAATTTGTGAGGTCTTAGATATGCCATGAGCATTGCTTGTGTGCATGCCTCCACTCCACAGTGAATGGGAAGCCATCCAGCAGCCCTATGAACACAGGTCTCCTTCCCAATGTGTTGTAAGGCCATATCAGGGCTTACCTCAGGGTAGCGTGTTGTCCTGTACCCTCAGAATGGAATGGGAAGTTGGATTCTGTGTAAATACATTTCCTAAGAGGTCTCAAACTGTAATTGCAAGCAGACCATACATGAGCAAACCACTCTGGAGAGGGGAGAGAGGCAAAATGAATACACCAAGGTCTATTACATTCAGAAAATTTCAGATTCCTTGTCAAAATGAAAGATAGTTAAAAAATCACATCACTGCTGTCATTTAACCTTGTAAAAAGACCCAAGCACCTCAGATCTTATACTTTATTGACAAGTCCTTCCCGAAGAAAATTAAAAAATAAGTTTAAAAAAAACATAGCAACTACTACTTCCTCACCTCAGCATCTGGGTATTTGCCATAATTTCCACTTGCTTAGACTGAAAGTCATCTACTAGTCCTTATCTAGAGGATGTAGATCTGGCTTTTGGTGCAGACAGGTCTGACAGCTGCCAGGGTCAGCAGACTGCTTTTGGCGGGCAGCAGTGCTATCATCTATGCCTGGACTGGCTCTAGACCTTCCTCCTCTCCTGTGCCCTTTGCCAGACCTACCTGTGGCTAGTCCTGCCAGGATAGTGTAGTACTCAGCTTGGAGGAAAGTGAATGTCTCTCTTCTTGGCTTAGACAAGTGTACTCTTTGCTGGGTAAAAACTGTCTGCATGGACGAGCCCAGGGGGTTGTGGTGAATGGAGTTAAATCCAGTTGGTGGCCGGTCACAAGTGGTGTTCCCCAGGGCTGAGTACCGGGGCCAGTTCTGTTTAATATCTTTATCAATGATCTGGATGAGGGGATCGAGTGCACCCTTAGTAACTTCACAGACGACACCAAGTTGGGAGGGAGGGTTGATCTGCTGGAGGGCAGGAAGGCTCTGCAGAGGGATCTGGACAGGCTGGATCGATGGGCTGAGGCCAGTTGTACGAGGTTCAACAAGGCCAAGGGCTGGGTCCTGTACTTGGTCACAACAACCCCACGCAGCGCTACAGGCTTGGGGAAGAGCGGCTGGAAAGCTGCCCGGTGGAAAAAGATGTGGGGGTGCTGGCTGACAGCCGGCTGAATATGATCCAGCAGTGTGCCCAGGTGGCCAAGAAGGCCAACGGCATCCTGGCCTGTATCAGAAATGGTGTGGCCAGCAGGAGCAGGGGAGGGATCGTCCCCCTGTACTGGGCACTGGTGAGGCCGCACCTCGAGTCCTGTGTTCAGTTTTGGGCCCCTCACTGCAGGAAAGACATGGAGGTGCTGGAGCGTGTCCAGAGAAGGGCAACGAAGCTGGTGAAGGGTCTGGAGCACAAGTCTTGTGAGGAGCGGCTGAGGGAACTGGGGTTGTTCAGCCTGAGAAAAGGAGGCTGAGGGGAGACCTGATCGCTCTCTACAACTGCCTGAAAGGAGGGTGTAGTGAGGTGGGGGTCGGTCTCTTCTCCCAAGTAACAAGTGGTAGGATGAGAGGAAATGGCCTCAAGCTGCACCAGGGGAGGTTTAGATTGGATATTAGGAAAAATTTCTTCACCGAAAGGGTTGTCAAACACTGGAACAGGCTGCCCAGGGAAGTGGTGGAGTCACCATCTCTGGAGGTATTCAAAAAATGCATAGACAAGGTACTCCAGAACATGGTTTAGTGGGTATGGTTGATGGTTGGACTCGATCTTGAAGGTCTTTTCCAACCTAAATGATTCTATGATTCTATGATTCTTTCATTAGTGGAAAAAACTTAAAATTCCCTATCCAGACCTAGCCTTAACTAAGTCAAATTAGTGAAGTCAAATTGCAGCAGGGCTTCAACAGAAATGGAAAAGAAACAGAGTTTCCAGTCATCACTATGTTCATGATACTGTAATTCTAAGTTTTCCATTGTCCTCTAGGCTGACCTAACCTACGTGGTGAACATGGAAGTCAACAACAAAGTAAAGTATAATGCACGAGGCATGAAAACCTCAAAGACAGAATGACCCTTTCTCAAAGATTTCGGAGACCAAAAAACCTATATTTATCCCAATGAATTCTATTTTCTAAAGATTGGGCCTGAGTGTTATTTTCTGGGCTTCCTGAAGGATTTAAAAAACTGTTATGTGTAAAGGGAGAGATATTCTCTCTCATGCTTCCACTGCCATATGCCCTTCAGTTATTTCATGGACTGCATGGGATTCATTAACCGGTCTTGTGGATGGACTCACCTTAGTGAACTGATCATTTCTTTATTGCTTCCTGGGGCTCTAATGTTCCTAATCATAGGGACTATTAGTCTGCTTCCAAGATGAATCATCAAAGGTGCAGTTTGCCAAATGCGGATTTTAAAGGGAGAAAGGGTATGTAGCATGAGTTGAATTTCAGTGGTCCTTGGCACTGAAGGCTTTGTCGTTGTGCAGGACCTTGAAAGCTCCCTACAAATTAGATCTTTACCGGCATAAGTGTTGTCTTTTCTATCATTCTCAGGTAACATGGTTCATGCTCTGGAAAGCAATGTAGTATACTCTTATAGGCTATATTTGAGCACTTCATTGGAAAGACTTCAGAGACTATTTTCTCTCACATATAATTCTCTCTTAACACTGACTAGAGAAATGTCCACCCAAAAAGCTATCAGACTCAGTCTGTGACTGGGAATCCTCTTACGGCATAGAGCTCCTCTAAAGTTAAGGAACATGAAACCATCACTGTGGGAAACTGAAGTTGGTATCAGTTGCAGAGATACAGCAGAAACATAACAAAATTACTAAAACTCAAAGTTTTTGACTTCCTCTGAAAGGTGAACTGAGCCTCTTTTGCTGACTGTCTATTGAGGGGATGAATCATAAATGGCAGATGCTAATTTATGGATGATAATTTTACTGTTCTCACACATCACAGACAATGGCTGCAATGTATATTCCCCAGTACACGTGACTTTTGATCTGGAAGAGTCTTTTGACTAAACCTCCCCATTCCCACCCATCTTTAGAAGCCAGTGTGTTTAACTTACTATTTTGCATATTACCAAAGCACCTGGAGGCTCTAGGTAAGGCCAAGAACCTACAAATGAAGTTTTGCATTCCTCTGTCATATACTGGTGAAGGATAGGCAGTTCTTTTTCTAAACACATAGTTACAGATAAGTAAACATTAGCTAGAAACAAAATGACAATGGCTTAGTTAGAAAAATGTAGAAAGCACTAGAGAGCTGTGGAAAGAGATGGAAAGAAGGAAGGGAGAATATGGCAAGCAGAAGTAATGAAGCTGGCACAAGAGGACTTGCAAGACAGAGGTGGGAGGGGATGGAAATACAGATCTCAAGAGCATGAGGAGGGACATCCTCAGCTGGGAGAAGTGAAGCCAGAGTTGGAAAACACCACTGATGTCCAGTGCTTATGAAGATGTGCAGCTGCTTCTGCTTTAGATGAGTCCTTTATGCAGCTGCTGGCTCTGCCTAGGAATGTCTTCTGCTTCTGGGACCATATGACACCCATCAGTGTTGGGAAGAGATAGGACACTGGCAAACCTTTATGTCCATCCCAAAATGTGCTGTCACACAGGATGAAGAGAAACATTTCTTGTTTGAATAATAATTTTAAATAATTATTTTTATATTTCAGTTTAATTAATTGATTCCTTGTTTATTTTTATTCATGCCCAGTGTCTCCAGCTGTATTTGAATCTGCTCACTTCTCCCCAAAGCCCTTTCACAGTAGGTAGGACTGTAATCAGGTACATTTAAAATCACATAGAAAGAATAGTTTTCTTGGCTAATATTAATCCAGCAGGAACCAAGAAAAAAAATAATCAAGGTCATTTGTAAAGCCAATTCTTCTGGACAGGTGATATAAGATTACTTTATTTTTGTGCCAGACATTAGTGTTTGGGACCTGCATGGTCCTACCAGAAGGAGAGAAAGCAGTGGAAAAAGGAGTGAGGCTGAAACACTGAGCCTTGAAACGCTGGGTTTGCTTCTGCTGCTGCTCCTGAGAGGATGTGAGATGGAGATTGTGCCATGCTGTGCAGCTTCTCTGCTCTTCCCCACCTCTGAATTACTGATGGCCATGAATGATTTTGCTTTAGCTTAGAAGCCAGCAGTGCACATGTCCTTTGAGCACAGTTTGGTCTGTGCAGACACTCCAGCAATGTTTGCATTAAATTTCAGTAATGCATTGGTGTTTTAAAGTCTCTCTGTTCTTCATGTAATAGGTGTAACAACAGCAAGGGTACCTTGCCTAATGCAACACATTGAATAAGAGGATGGACTGGGCTTCTAAAAGGCAAAGACGGGGGATACAGAAGGCAACTGAAGTGAAAAGAAGAATGGAAGCACCAAACTAGGCTTTGTGGAGTGGAATGAAAGGAAGCAAAGATTTTTTTTCCTGGGGTCAAGGTGGAGTTGATTGAGAAAATGCAAATGAATTTAACAGTTCAAGCATCCCTACTCACTGATTAGCCCCTTGTGGGATGCATACTTTTCCAGACTCAACACCACTGAGTGCACTGCTAAAAACTGAATACCTGTGAAAAATGAGACTTGACATCCTATTAGAGAAGAGTCCCATTTTCCCAGAGTTGCACCATATTATTCATAGGGTTGTAAACTACCAACGCAATGGGCTTTACACTTTACCTTTTGTGTTACAGGAAATTATCTGTGGTGAAATGAATGCTTCTGATTTTACAGGTGAAGGATATGACACTATTTAAAGCTTTTCAGAGCTTATGATGTGACACTTGTATGTAAATTTTTATACAGAAACAGCAAAGATATAGATAGTTTTCACTTTTAATAATTCTTTACATGTAGCATAATAAATGATCTGGTCAAATAGGACCAATGTCGGAGGTATTAGACCCCCATAAATCAGACAGAGCTGTGTTAACTGAACAGTCAAGAAAATTTCAGTTTGATAGTTATAGTTCTGTCCAGTGTTTTCTAATAGCAGAAATATTTGCAGGAAAATTAAAATATTAAAATGTGGCAGAAATACAAAAACATAGCCATGCAAATTGTTTTCATATGCCTACAGTGAAAGATGCCAACATTTTATGATAGTATTACTTAACTGCTATGGGCATTTTTCCCCATCAGACCATTTTTAGACTTTCTAAACTCAAGCGTATAACATTGTGGTGCTTGAAAGTTCTTGAAGTTGTTCACTAATAAGTAGTCATTCAGTTTTTATTAAGCCTTATGTCCACATTAACAAGTGTGCGGCCCTGGCTGTGCAGAATGAACAGAACGCTGAGCACCAGGTGTCTGTACCACCTCCCAAAAAGTGGGGGTTACTTTGAATTAGCTCATCTAGTCCTATGGATCAATTTTAATTATGATTTAGAAAGCAGGAGAGGAAATCCTGGAGAACACTTATTCTCCTAGCTTCATCCAAACCCAAATCTAGTTCAGATGCTCTGAGACCGTTCTGTGATACAAACAAAACCATTCATTGTAACTAAGGCTGCACAAGCAGATTCCTTTAAAAAATGCACTGACATGATACTCTAAATGCATCCTGTTTTACTGAGCATCAGAAAATCTATTTCAGGTGACGCAAGAGGCCAAGAAGTTCAATTTTTGTCAATTATTCTTAAAGCTCAGTCAAGAAACTTCCATACCACTGTAGGCATAACAATGTTGTCATGCATACAAAGCACCTAAGATGAGCTCCAAATAATAGTACTGATGGTTGTAGTTTGAAGTGAGCTAGGCATGCCTTGTACAGGTGAAGTTGTGCTATGCTCTGAATAATCTGGTCTCATTTACAGTGTTCTGGTATGTTCTTCATGGTAATTGTTTTGAAGTTATAGGTCTGGTCTCTAGGGATGACTGCAGTTTAACGATGTTTGGTCATCGGTGAGTCATCTTCTAAAATTTTTCTAACTACAGAAAGGAATATAAAAGGTTGTCTTTATTTTTCCACTTCATAGAAAAGAAATCTTAGAATAATTTAAGTTTCAAGGGATGTCAGAAGGCCATCTGAACTAGACCCTGTTCCAAGCAGGGCTAACTTCAACCGTCTTCCATGAGAACTAACACGTGCAATCATAAGGCTCACTCCAGTAGTTTAAAGAAGTCTTTTCCCATTTCCTTGTCTTTACTGAGCAGTCTATAGCAGATGTCCACTATCACATCCACTTGTTGACCTTGCCTCTGATCCAGCTCATAAGCTCACCCTCTGTCCCTCAGCCATTCCATAGCAAATCTCCATACAGGCAAGCTGTTCCTTTGTGTAGTGAACCCTTCCCTCTTTATTTCACCTGCTTGTACGTCCAAGGACACGTGTCCAGTCCTTGCAGCACTCCTATCAGGTGAGCTAGTCCACCACGTCTCTGCGATCCCAATGAGGTTATACATCTGTGACTGGGCCTCAACTTCTAATTCTTTCTGTTTTTTTCTTATACTCCATATATTTATGAACACGTACTTGACATGGGCTCTGAGTTGCACTGCTTTCTCAGGGGAACAACGAGATGCTCTTCCCCAGGTGCTTCCCTCCTGCCTTTCATTCTTCTACTTCTCTTTAAACTATGGTTTTCACCTTCTAACAAAACGAGTTTAAAGCCTTTTTCACTAAGTTGGCAAGACTGTTAGCAGAGATGGTCTTGCCTTGCTTTGTCAGATGAATCCTGTATTTCTGCAGTAGCTTTGTTTCCTCAGAGAGGATCCTGTGGTTGCCTAAGTACAAGCCTTGCCTGCAACAGCCAGGATGGGTGCCCCCACACCCTGCGGAACGGAGTCTCTTGCCACTAACTGCTGGCTCTTCACGGCACATTGCTTTTAATACATGAATCAGGCTGATCCAGCACAAACACCTCCACCAACAGCACTTGTTCCTTCTCACCCATCATCAGGCCCATACATCTCTTCTGCAACTGTGCACCTGCAAGAGAAAAGAGACCCTCCTTCCTCTTGTTAGAAGCATAAGCTTCCAAAATTCACTGTCATGGAGTCCCAAATCTCCACCCCCTCTAGCCTACCTGGCCCTTCTGTAAAATGCAGGATCTAGCATCTTGACCTTGCAAATTTTCGCCAAAGAGCCTGTTGATCTCCTGCTCATCTTCCCTTGCACTGCTTAGTCTGGTCACCTCCACCCACAGATCTTTTCCCAGGCAGCTCAGTGATTTGACCACAAAACACCTCCCACCGATGAGGTGACTATCGATGGCAGCCTGTAAAAGCAGCCTAAAGCATCCTATTACAAGCTATATGCCATTAGAACTAGTGAAGCTGAAGGAAATGCAAGTTATAAACAAAATTTGACATTTAAGAATAACATTGCCTCTCTGAGAAGATACATTTTTTTTGTTTGTTTTGTATTTTATACAAGCCCTTGGACAGTTCAAACTCAGATGTATAAATGATTTCTATTAATCTGATTATGGATTTTAAAGATAAGAAAAAAGCCAACTGCAGGAACATTCCCTAAGATGATCAGCTTCAGTATAAAGTTTTGTCTTTTCAGATAATTTCTGTTTGTGGTTCCTGGCTTTCAGAGTGTCATTTTATGTCACTTATGAAATGTTTTGTCTCCAGCTGTGTAATACTGGAGGCACAGGCAATGGTAGTTGGAGGTCACAAAGCGCTTCTGACTTTGGGTGCTGAAGATGCACATAGGCCAAGACGTTACTCTTTTTTTTGTCATGCTCAGAGAATAACAAACAGCAAAGACATTAAAATTGTCAGTGGAGAAGAAGAAAAAAACCCCAATTATCCTACCAACCAATAATCATCAGAAGCTACAAAATCCTGACCTGTACATAACTGGAATGTAATGTAACTTTCTTTTCCATTTTTAGCCAGAAAATAAAGTCTATTTGTTTGATGTTTTATACCTGTGGAATTATCTGAAGTAGTGCAAAAGGAATGCAATATAGGCATAAAATATGGCTCCACTAGAAGAAATGGGGATTTAATAAAATTTAGGAAATACGATTATGTGGGTGCCTCTCTGAAGATGATTCCAGGGAGGTTAAATATATATTGAATGTGAAACATCTATATGTTATTAAAGAGCTATTCATCAGAGTAGTTCTGTCAGAAAAGTGAGAATTTTCTTAACAAATTGTCCTTACGCCAAATTTTCCTCATGGAAATTTTCCTCATTGTTCCTTGGGAAGAAAGTATGGAAGGGGGTGCAAAAGTTTTTTTACAACATCTCTGAGGAGGAGAGCGTGTCACATCCATGCTGCATACACATCACACTATTGTACATGCTCAAACAAGTTGCAAGGACACGGGGAACCATTCCAGGTTCCTTATGAAAAATACTGACCTTCCTGAAGTTAATAGACTTCAAGGGATTAGAAATTCCCTCATTTACATGATGCAGTGAGGTATCTTATATTATGTTGCCCTATCAGGTTTTAGAGGTATGCTTATAAACATTGTACACATCACAGCTGGTCTTTCAAAACAAAGCTTCTGTTTTCTGTCAAAGCCCTGAGATTCAAAAACTTCTTTTCTCTACCTCTTTTACGCTGATGTAAACAGGGAAACTGCAGGAGTTACTCCTGTAGCTCCGTTAATTGGAGTGTGATTTCTCCAGCATAAGAGAACGCCTGTGTAAATGGGTTTGGGCTTCGTTGTTAAATTGGCTATATGGAAAAAATTGTCTTTTTCAGGGGGTCTCAGCCCCAATAACAAACACTTCCCTATTTACACCAAATTAGCAGTCCTCTAAGAATAAGGAGCTTATACACCAAGGAGCGTGTGTTTCTTTAGTTTTTAGTAGTTCTTCACCTCTTTTTTTGAAGCCAGACTCTGGGAATTGGACAACGAAATCTTCAACAAAAAGTCAAATGCATGCTAAACCAGAACAGTCTACATAACAAATTAGGCAAGAAAAATACGTGGCTATCCCTTGACTTATGAGGCAATTAAAATTACTTTGGTGGATAAATAGCCTGCAATTGTTAAGGCAGTCAGGAGGAAGGTCCAGTAAGGAGTTTATGTAGTTAAAAGAGAAACAAGAATCAAGTCATCTTTAAGGAGAAAGACGGAAGAGAGCTAAAGACAACTTCTCCCTCAGCGACCGTTTCACTTCCAGAGTTTTTTTCCCCTTTACATGAAAATTGAAAAGTGTTCATGGCTTTAGCAACAGGCTTTTGGGGGGGTTTTGTGTGAGGCTTTTCATATGATAATGGCTAGATTCTATGGCAACCATTGAAAACGAAGGCCTGGAAACAAAAGCTGCAGCAGAAGAGGATCAGTACATATTCACTATGTCTGCAGGAATAACGGCGGAGACTCGCTCTTCAGAAAGGTATCTGATGGCAGCCTGTCAAAGGAAGGGGTTTGTTTTAACTCAGGCAGAGTTAACTCAGTCTACAGTTAGTGCCAGGATTTCATTACTCCAATTTTCACTCTAGGGTTTTTTCCACACAGACCACATCTATAGCAGATGTGCAGGTAATGGGTGGTTAATACTGGTCTGATCATACTTTGGGGTCAACAACAGAAATGGGAGACAGAAAAGAACAGGTTTAGCAGCCAAATGCTGCTAGCTTCCTCATGACTGGTTACAGTCTCAAAAGAGACTTCCTATATAAATAGTGTAAGCAGGATTAGGCCTATAAGGGGCTGATGTCATGTGAAATCAATGCTTAATTACAGGTTGCGTGTACTTACTTATCTGTTGGTCCAAAAAAGAGTTTGTCATCTGAGCAAATGGAGATATGAAATATCAAGCCCAGTTGTTTGCAGAAGAGCAAATTACAGTTTTGGAGATTGTGCTTTTCCCACAAAGATGGACTGAAGCAGCAAATTATGTATTGTCATGTAAAATGATGATGCTAGCCATGAATATATAGGACAGGCCAGTGTAAGTGTTCCTATTATGGACTGCAGGAAGAATGTAAGTCCAAATCAAGTCTGGCTTTGGAAGAAAACAAAACAAAAATCTCTAAAGTGAGAAGTGATACAAAGTACAAAATAAGTTTAAGAGGAAATTAAAAGATGACACTTTCTATTTGCTCTGTAATGTCACTATTTCTGGACTACTTAGTTTAGAAACCATCACAATGTATCACACAAGTGATACATTGAACTGGTGATTGCAGGTGGTCTTGCTATTCTTGTTTCTAAAGATTTGCTTTTTCCATGACTATATGTTGTGGTTTAACCCCAGCCTGTAACTAAGCATCACGCAGCTGCTCACTCACTTCCCCCCACCCAGTGGGATGGGAGAGAGAGTCGGGAAAAAATAATTAAAACTTGTAGGATGAGATAAGAACAGTTTGTTTAATAGAACAGAAAGGAAGAAACTAATAATGATAATAATAACAATAATAAAATGGCAATAATAATAATGATGATAATAATAATAATAATAGAAGAATTGGAATATACAAAACAAGCGATGAACAATGCAATTGCTCACTACTTGCTAACTGATGCCCAGTTAGTTCCCAAGCAGCAGTCTCCCTCCCCAGGACAACTCCCCCCAGTTTATATATGGACACGACGTCACATGGTATGGAATACCTCTTTGGCCAGTTGGGGTCAGCTGCCCTGGCTGTGTCCCCTCCCAACTTCTTGTGCCCCTCCAGCCTTCTCGCTGGCTGGGCAGGAGAAGCTGAAAAATCCTTGACTTAGTCTAAACACTACTTAGCAACAACTGAAAACATCAGTGTGTTCTCAACATTCTTCTCATACTAAATCCAAAACATAGCACTATACCAGCTACTAGAAAGAAAATTCACCCTATCCCAGCTGAAACCAGGACACCATATCACAAGTTTCCAACAAATCATTTTATAAATAGCTATCTGATAAACTTTTAAAAGTTTTCATAAAAGGGAAAAAATTTTGCTAATGAACATGATGATATATTGTCTGTTTGAAGTAATACTGTGATTTTATTATCATGGGTTTCCAACAGAATGCTGTAATACGAGAACAGTACTACAAAAAACTCGACTTCATCATGTTTTGCTCTCAGATGACTAACAGTAATAATACCTGTGAGATTCAGAATGATACACCAGTTGTTGGAAAGTATTGGTCTAGATAATTTTCTTAAGTCACTTGTTTTACAAAGCTCAGGTTAACTATTGTATTTATAAATAAATGAATAAACTCTCAATGAATGAGTTCCAGGCTCCTAAATCAAAGCCAGGGTAGGATTAGGTTCAGATTCATTGACAAATGCTTTTGAAAACTTCAGGCCCACTTACACAGAATCCAGGTGAAAAGACAAAAGAAAGGCTTGAAAAGGAAGGCTGAAATTATAAAGAGCAATGCTGTGAACAATGAGGTTCCATTATCAAGGAAGGATGATTCACACTGCAGATTTATTTCTCAAATTTAACCAGTTTATTTATATATTTATTTTCCTCATACTGATATGCTCTTAAGCTTTCATATGAGTCCTGTGAATAGGTACCAACATATACTCTTTTTCTCTTGTTTGTGTGATTGTGTCTTTGTTGTTCTGGATACAAGGTCATTCCTGTCTGTCAGCCCTTCATGGAAAGTTGATCACACAGCGCTCTAAAAGCACAGGGCCCAGGGCTCCCACAACCCAGGCTTCCTTACATGCCTCAATAACCTGAGCTCACCCTTTCCAATGTTTCCTTTCCACTCAAGATGTCTTTCGGTCTGCAAAGTAGTGGAAGTAAACAAACATGTATATTTTATAAAGTTTCCAGAATATTTTTTTTTCTTTTTTTTAACACAAAAAGTATGTAGATGTAGTCAAACCATAAAAGCTTCCCATATTCCCCTGAGTTATTTTTCTGATCACTCGCAAGCTGTCTTTGAACTTAAGGAAAGTCCCTTTAGCTGTTCGATCTTCCTCTTTCTGCATTGGGCTTCTTCAGACTCTGAATTCTCACCCTCTTCCTAACCCCTCTCTTCTAGTCCCTCTGCAGCCTCTTATTAATAACTGGGGAGAAACTTCTTCCTCCAAGCCCACCCTTTATCAAGTATTCCTGACTAGCTTTATCATAAGGCTCAAAATCTCTCCTTCCTCCCCTAGGACCTATTGCTTAATGTCATCTCCCTAACATCAGACTTAAAATAAAATAAAATAAAATAAAATAAAATAAAATAAATCCCTGCATTTTATTTGTAGAGATATTCCACTGAAAGGATGTTCATCAGACGTTAGCAATCCGCTCTTGCTAATCCTCTCATAGGTGTAAGTATTTCCTTTGTCAGTTCTAGTTAAGGTTATTTTAGTATAGAGGTGAGGAATAATGGGGGTAAAAAAAAAATCCACTTTTCCCATACAGAATGGGCTTTGGGAGGTATCACTGGTTCTTGGTCCTAGAGAATTTCTGTGTCAAACTGAATTCACAAGCTGCCAGAAGTCACTACTTAAGGTAAAACATATTCTGGATTATCATTTTTAGGGTAAAAGATATTCAGCCAAGTAACTGTTGGAAAACTGGAACAGCAGAGGAGATAATTGAGTTAAACTGTGCCCTGTGCAGTATAGCTAAGTTAACATGCTTATAGCTGCTTTCCCCTCCCCCTTATTCTATTTATCTTCTCTACTCATTTAATTTCTCTTCTTCTTAGTTGTTGCGTTCCTTCTTTTCTTCCATTTTGGATACCAAGTGACAGGTGTCACTGAAAGACTCAGTTGGTCCTTTTCCCCGCGTAGTTGGGGGATTGATGAGGAGTGAAGGACCTTCCAAGTTCTGCAGTTTCAGGACCTCAGAACGGTTGAGATTGGGAGAGATCTCTGGCTGTCGTCTGGTCCAACCCCCTGCTCAAGCAGGGCCACCTAGGGCCGTCAGTTTGACGTCAGATTTCTGAAGGTATTACAGAATTCGGTGTAAAAGAATTGCACCAGAAGGAAACCGGAGCTGCAAAAAAGCTTTGAGACTGATGATTCACTTCAAAATATTTTAGGTTTTTTCCTTCAAAAAAGTCATGGTTTGATCTGCAGCTTGTGGAAATTCCACTTTGTCTCTCTTCCTTTTCTCATGTCAGTTAGTGGATTTCCCCAAATACATTTCTGACATACAAAAGCAGAAGTGATGAGTGGGGATTTGTGAAGGATTCTGATGTAAATATGAAAAAAAAATATTGCTCATTTATTTACAGACATGAACTATTGTCTATTCCTTTGGTTCCCTCACAGGTTTGGACTTAAACTGCTAATTTAAATTAAAACAGAATGTCCAAAATGTTTCATTGCTGTTTAATAGAAGGCTATTGCTCCTCCATCAGTAACAGCAGATGTGGATGCTGTCATGTCACCTAACATTTTAATCCCAGACTTGTTCTTTATTCCATGGGAGTAGATTACATTTCTGCTGAGTTATGAAACAATGTGGACTTAATATCCTTTTCATCTAAGTGTGATGGACATGGTAAAACAGGTCACATGGTGTCTGGTCTATGGTGACTGGCTATGAACATAAAAGTCTCAGCTCAGGTCCCCAGCAAAGAAAGGTATCTACTGTCACTGGGGATGCTCAAGGCTGCAGGGAATGATATTCCTTTTAGCTTCTATTTCTTGGCCCAAAAGCACGTGGTTTCCTTGCAGGTTGTGTGCCACTTCTGGCAATCCATCTTTGAAATACCATAGCATGTCTCAGACAGAGCTAGATGACTTCTCTTCGATACCTTCAGCTGAAGCAGTTCAAAGACTGTCAGAGCACGTTCCTGGGCACTGAAACTCAGTTCTCTGTACTGCTAAAAGCTTGCCACAGCCCAGGGCATGGTTTTGGCTCACACCTGCTACTATTCCCTAAATAAAACTTGGGCATAACTTGGCAATTAGTAGTAGCCAAAAGCAATTCCAAGAAGTGTTTGGATGTTACCACTGTGTTTTGGTGGGTAAGAGGGTTCACATTATGGACACACGCTGCTCTATGCTGTTTGGCCTCAGTGCCAGAAAATGGTCCTTCACTCTTTGAATTCACTTATATAGACATTTCCAGATCCTAGTACTGCAAAGCCAGTCACAAATATTGTGGACAAGTTTGACCCAGCAGAGTAAGCTGACACTAGGCAGTGATTTGTATCACGCGGTTATGATGGTTTTGATGTGGTATGAGGAGTCCTAAAGCCAGACTGACTCTACGATTGAACAACATCCAGACTAAGTTAAGAGCATAGTTTTCCACCCAGGGTGGAAATGCTTTTAGCATTTCAAAACAGCAACTCTGTCTGAGGTGAGAAAATTGTGCTGATTCAGCTAACCTGATACAGGTATACATTTAGTGGAACCAGTACCACTGCAATATGCAAACACTTCTATTTTGCTAGTAACGTGTCATTTTCACTTAATGGAGATTGATTTCTTACTGCATTCAGTCAGCTCAATTACTTATAAGTGATTTCTTAATTAAACTGCTTTTATATTTATATCATGTATCTGATACTTTTATTCTTTAAATAAAGAACCACTTGGAGATCAGGCCAAGTAGTCATGATAACTGGTCTATATAGCTTTATTAAGGCCTGGAACTAGACAAAGTAACTGGTGGCTTTCCTTGTTCTTTTCTGAAGATGATTGGTATATACATGTAATTCATAGTATAGATGTCTTCTACTTCAGCTGGGGTCTAGAGGAGGCAGAATGTTTCTCTCAGCCCAGCTTCTGCCTACTCACTGAAACATTAAAGATGAGAAACATTCAGATGTTGCTAAATCATAGAATCTAGACTCAGCACAAGAAATCTGACTCTGCACCAAAAATGCAGCTGTTCATTTATACTTTTATATTCTCTATGCAAAGCTCAAATAATGACAAAAAATTAAGAGAAATCAAACTTCACTTTGGAGGATGTTCTGTTTAAGAGACTTGCTGCTTTGTCTTTTGCAATGGGCTGGAAGCATGAGTCAGAAAGAGAGGAAAGTGAGAAGATCCTTTTAGAAAATAAATAAGGGAGTGGGGTGTTCAATGCACTGTTTATTCTCTTTCATGTGATTTGCAAAAGTACAAAATGTAGCTTCTTTGTGGTAGTAATGAACTATATAACTGACTCTTTTACTCGTGGTAAGTACTATCCTACTGTTCAGAGCAGAGTTTCTCTGTCAGTGACCAGAATAACCTGCAGCAAGGGTATGCCACCAGAACTGAGTCCAGCAGGGTCTTTCTACTCCTAGAAAGAAATAATTAGTAGCAGAAGAAAAATTGATTTTAATTTTAAGAGGGTAACTGATTATATTAAAATAAGTTAAAGATTATGGCAAAAGGCCAAAAAATGCTGCTTTTCATTGGATTCTGTTCAGTAAAACCATAAAGCACCACACCAGCTTGATCTTACACAGTCTTTTTCCCAGTCTGGTAGAGTTGTGGTTTTTTATTTCTGATCCGGCTTACTCACAATGGTTGTCTCTTAACTCTGTGAGGCTCCTCCTTTAAGTGCTTGGCATTCAGTCCAAACCAGTATATAAAAAAAAGTTACAGTATAGCTGACAGGAAGACCAGCTTTCTCCTGGAAATGGAAGATGCCCCACTTAATTTAATTTTAAAAGGAATTTTGCTGTGCTAAGAGGAAGAGACAACATGTGTGAAGGGGAGAGGGAAGGGAAAAGCCATCCTGCAGGGAAATAACAAAAATGAGAAGCATTTCTCTTTAGCAAAAAGTGATAAAAGAATAATGAAAAGGAGAGGTAAGGCTATGCTATTCACATGTTAACTTATACTAGCTAGTCTCTGCTTACTTTGTGAGAGAGACTGCCATTAGGCATTCTGTCATATGGGGGAAGATAAGACACATTAAAAAATCAGGACCAGATCCTCTTTAAGACAGCAGCATCTGGACAGGACAATTCTGTCCAGAAGAGAAAATACACTCTGCTCATATCAGAAGTTGAGAGACCAACTGTTGAGTCAAAGGGGTGGTGTTCATGCTGGTAAGAATCATTAAAATAATATTTCCATGATACAAGAAAGTAATTCTCTTCTGTAACACAGTGCAAACAGTACAAACCAAACTACCATAAAAACAATGAAAAAATAAGTTCTGAAAACAACCTCCCCCCTTAAACTGAATGTGGCATATTAAAACATGCTTTATGCCTTGCTTTAAAAACAGCAATGCTATACCTCCCGGACCAGTTGAAAGGTAAAGTGTGAGAGAGGCACTCGTGGGTGCTCTGGCATGATTGCTAAAGGTTGAAAACACTTTGGCTTTGAACCCTTCTCTGTGAGTTATCTGAGACCCTGTGTGTCACTGTACCTTGGATACCAGGGCAAAGAGGCAGAAGGTCGCAAAAATGCATTGTAACCTTTTTTAAAGGCAATGTGTCTGGAAATACTATCCTGTTCCCTTTTTTAATGAAAGCTTTTTAGTCAAAATGTGTCTATTGACCTAGAAAAGTTAGTTTGAAAGACTTAAAAAAAAAAAATAATTAGATAATTGTATCTCCTGGCTAGTGGAAATAAAAACATACTCACTTTCTCACCTTTGGTCTGTGTATTTCTATTTTATGTATTAACTATACCATGTCTGTAGGCATCTTGGACTGGTATTCAAAATTCCCATCAGTAAAAGTAACTGTTTTGGGACGATTTATTGCTCAGGTGAATTAACCCTGTTCTTTTCCCAACATTCAGATGGAGATACAGCCTGAAAGCTATGTGCTGGTGTCCCTTTTGTGTGTCTGGGTATCTAACTTTCATTGATATAGTATTCTGCGGAACAGTAGCCTATTACAAGTGGGGGTAAAAAAAAAAAAAAAAAGGAGAGCTAACTTGACTAACAACAAAACTGTGTCCAAAGATATAGCCTCATATCTGTGTTTTCACAGGACTGGATGTTCTCTTCATATGGTACTTCATATAATAAAATCGTGGGCATGTGGTTAGCTTCAGGAATGAAAATATTTCTCTTCAGGTAGGAATTTTCAACCACTCAAGGTTAAGCATGTGTTTAAATGCTCTACTGGATGAGGGCCATCATGATGTTTTCTTGAAAGCACCTTTTGGCACAGATCTAATTCTAAAGGCCTTATTCCAGAACAGGAATGTGGAAATGTGCTCCTGCAGTCAATTGGCAGTGACTTTCCCATGGTGAATCTCTGGCCTATTGAAAATCGTGGCTGATCCTACAAACTTAGCTGCTTCAGTTTTTCACTTCATATTTCTAGGTCTGGATGGGTGAAAAGGTAAAGTAGAGAAAACAGAAATCCCATTGCTCTGTTTTAGCCCAGTTCTCTGTGCCACTGAATTCAAGTTAATTCTGTCATGGAAGGAAATTGAATTTGCAAGATAAATATTTGCAAGGTCTGAGCACATTTCACCATTTCAACAGTTTTTCACAGGCTTGCCATCAGTAAGTATAAACAGTTGTCAAGTCATCTTGTGTACCTTCTTGACAAAAAGTGAGTTATATTAACATCAGTATTAGGAGACATTTGAGAAAAAGCGTGCAGATCTTTCTCTTACCTTGCACACAGTCACACTGCAGAGGTATCACCAGCAAGTGGGTTGCTGTTGGAGGCGATAACAGTAAGTACCAGAAAGAACCCAGTTTGAGTCTCAGGTCCCTGCCTGAGTTTGCAGTGCTGGTGGATAAAAAATACTTTGCGAGCAAATGTGGTAAGGCTGTTGCTAAATCTAAAACAGGAATCTATGAAGTTAGCTCTGACTCCTCACAACAATATTCTAATACTGACATTGTTCACAGAGCGTGTGAGAGAAACTTGTTTCCTGTGAATGTTCATGCAAGCAGAGTGTTTGGGAAAAAAGGCATGGCATACAGAAGCCAATTAATTTTTTTAAATCAAATGAATATTTGCAGACCCTTTTTCTCCCAGCATATTCAGCTCTGAATAACACTGTTCTAATGACAAGCTTTCACATTTTTATGCTCTTGTAATTGATCTCTCCAGTACACATGTTGCAACAGAAAAGTTCCCTGTGGATTATTTCCTACCTCTTATATCTGTTTCTGGAACCTGAAAAAACCTGCCATTACACATCTCTTTTAGGAATGGAAGCTTTGAATTTTGTCACTACCTTTTAATGATCTGTCCTTTGGAGAAAGAGGCTTTGGAAGAGGGCCATTATAAAAAACAGTACAAAATACAATCCCAGCTTGTTCTACAGATTGGAATGGGGGACTCTGTTAGAAGAAACCTGTTGTCAGATTTTACTGATCATCTGTTTTAACATATATTGACATCTTTTCACAGTCCCAGGCACTGAAACTGTCATGCAGCCAACGCAGGAGCAATTTCAGATTTGAGGTGATCCATTACTTTGATTGCAAGTAGGTGGGGAGACTAGGCGAGCAGATCCATGGAGACTGGCAACTAATTTGTAGCACCAAAGCTAGAGATTATCATATAAAATAAAAAAAAAATAAAAATACAATAACCAAACATGAAAAGAAACAACCTCTAAAGAAAGTGAACTGTGAGAACATGGCCATAACTAACTCAGCCTCCACTGAAGTCAGCAGATTTCTTTTTATTTTAATTTATTTTAATGGGATTTGGACTGGATTGCAGAGGTAAACACATAGAACTCTGAATTAAGATGATAAGGAGTTATTTAATAGATATCCATAGGTAAGTGCAGTAACCAATTAGTGTGGTTGCAACTGGGAAGCTGGAAGACAGAAAGGCACTGGTAACTAGACTGCCAGACTTGCTAGCAAACCTTCAACTGCAAAGCATTTGCAAAGTTTTATTGAAAATTTGCCTGGATGGAGCAGAAGGCTCCTGGGAGATTTCACTTACCTGTATGCCAACCAAATAGAGAAAGCTATTACTAAAAGTGGGCAAATTCTGGTTTTGTACCTCTCCTTGATGAACAGCATTTGATACTGAATATGTCCTTATGTGATTTGCCTAGCTTAAATTAAAGTGACTCCATCACTGGGTCTTTCCACTTTTCAGGAAAGCTGTTCCCTGGTAAGAGAGAATTGACTGCTGTGCCTCTTAATGTTGCCTGGAGTCTGCCCTAAAATGCAAAGTAAAAGTGAAGAGAGAACATAAACATAGCATTAGTCCTATTTTAACAAGGTGTGTCTTGGGTCTGTTTAGCTCCCATGAATGGTAAGACAGGTCTCTAGGAAACACCTTACAAATTCTCCTTTGAACCTTTTCCAAAGTATTTCATCTTACCTTGCAGTAACTTTTTTTCCTCTGGTGACTGGTTTACCTGGGCACCAGGGATAGCTATAATCTCCTAGTTATAATCCAGTAATCACAACATAGAATTTTGAGTTAAATTTTATCTATTGTGAAGGTATTTGCCGTTAGTCACATCCAGCTATTATTCAGTCATCTTACACTGACAGTGATGATATACAGAAAAACAACTTTCATTTTCCAGAAGGATTTTTATTAAAATATCTCTTTTAATGGAAGAAGTCAGATTAGGGAATTTTTATTGACAGCATTCAGTCAGCTAGTATTAACCTAATTAATGTCTAGTTGTGGGTGTCTGAGTACGTACATGTACTTCAAGTCACCTTTGCACATCCAGTGAAGTTCCCACGCAGTCTAGACGTGCTCGCATCCCTACAAAAGAGAGAAGTCTGGCGAAGAAGCCCTCGTAGCTGTGTTTCCAGCACCCCCTGGGGCTGTCGTTAACTTCTGTGGGCAGGTTATAAGAAGCTCGCCTCCTTCACTGGGGAACTGGGATGACCATTTGCCCCTTCCCCTCATAGGTGTAGCGAGCCTGTTTCAGCACTCCACTCCTCCCCGTGCCCATGAGAGGCACTGTGCCTGTCAGAAGCATAATATGTCTTGACATTTGTTCCTTAATATAGCTCAGCCTCATAGGAACCTGACATGTGGCTTGCTGTGCTAAATAGACCACATTTCTTTCAAACACTTTCATTTCTGTAATCCTAAGTGTGCGATGTGCTGCCCTCAAGGATGCTTACCTCTAGCGCTTTGCTTCAAATTGAGCTGCTGTGGCAAAACGCCTTCCAGAGGAGAGGCTTCAGGGAGGATTGGGTTAAAGGCGTGGGTTTGTAAAAGAGCTGCTTTTTCAAGGATGTGCGGTTAGGCCTTCAGACCCTGCCTCAAAGCTGGGAAACATTCTCAGTACTGGGGAGATGAGAATACCATGCAGGAAAAGTTGGGTGACCTGGATAGCAAATGGGATGGAAATTAGGATCATGGTAGATGGGGTCATGCACTGAAGGACTACTAATGCGCTGGTACGTCACCAGCGGTAAATAAGGGAAGAGAAATTGGGTGCATGAGTCAGCTACAGGATAGCTATAAATTAGCACTGGGAAGGAAGCAAAGGCAATCCCAGTACGAAAACTGGAAAACCTTTTTTCAGTAGAGGTGAGAAAGTCTGACTGCACTGTGCAGCACCCTGGGGAGGTCTTCATCTAAATATTGTACACAGTTTTAGTCAGCCAAGTTCCAGCAGGATAAATTGAAATGGGAATGGGTGCAAAGAGGAGATAATTTATCAGGCAAGTGGAATACCCATGTTACAATCAAAGTCTAAAATAATATGGCTTCACTAAATGAAATCTTCCCTTCAGTAGGTCAAACTGGGGAAAACACAATGAGGGAGAAAGAACAATTCAAGGTAAATGACAGTGCTGGCACAAGACCAAATAAGTATAAATGTGCAAGAATTCCTTGCATCGTGGTGAAGTAGCTGCACTGACCCTGGCAGTGCCGCACACCGAATGTGACACTTTCTGGGGGTGGTTGCCACATGCTTGCCCCACTGTTATTTGCTTCCATGGACGTTCATTGTTGATCCCAGTTAAAGGCAGACTACAGACAGGTTAGACAAGGTTTTAGTACAGGTTAGACAAAGTTTTAGTATGAGTTTGAATGACCAATCTTATGTTTCTACATAGCTTCAGACCAGCTAGCTCAGTTCTGGCGAGTGCTCTAACCATGCCCCAGAAACTCAGCATAGGCTAATCCACTGGTTTGCTTGGCAAACTGTACGGAAAACACACAGGTCACAACATGAAAATATGAGACATTAGTCACAAAAAAATGCTTTTGATACAGTTTCCCATAAAGCAAAAAGTAAACAAAGAAAGAAACAATGGGCCTACACCCTCCTGCCCCTGCCAAATACCCACAAAAAGAACCTTAACTTTTTTGTTTTAACTAAATATAAGTGCATGGGATTTTTGACATGAGGAGCTTCTTTCCTGCCTGTAGTCTCCAGAAAACAGAAATATCCATCAGCATGCTAGACAGTGATTTCAGTGTGAAAGGAAAGGCTGTTATAAAAGGTATGATAAGAAGAGCAGAAAGCAGCAGGCTTTGCCATTTGAGAAAGCGTAGTTCAGCGGGCATCCAAGATGCAGTGGAATAACACAAGATGTATCAGACCTTAATCATGAAATTGCCAGTTTTCAAGGACTGAAAATGGAGAACTGGAACAGAAATTGTTTTGGCGCTTTTGCTACAGAAGTGACCACGGCAAGACAACAAATGAGCGGGCTGGTGGATGAGACTGGTGGATGTGAAAGGCTATCTATCCAGGAGCAGGTGATCAGTCTCTGTGTAACAAATCTTCCTTGTCTCCTCCCCAAGGGAACACCTATCCGTTTCTGTATAACCTGTAGTTCTTGTCCAAGAACACAGAACAGAAACAAATCTTTCAGGAGTTAATAGTTATTTGGGTGGAGGTTTTTTTCTTTCTTTTTTTTTTCTTTTCCTTCCCTCTTTTTTTTTCACCTGGTAAGGGGGGCCTAGTTATTGCTGTACTACATCAAAGTGGGACACTCACATTTCTGTCTCCCAAGTATTCTGCCTCCAGCAGTGAGCAGATAATGCTAGCTGCACCTAAAAAAGAGAAAAGATGCCTCACATGAACAATTAGAGAGTAACCTGTTTCCAGGAAAAAGTTCCTTTTTACTCTCTGTACTTGGAAAAATCCTTTCTGCAACTTTATTTATATATTATTGTTCACTACTGTAATTCTGGATATTCTAGTTATGTATGCAATAAATATTCTTTCCTACTGGAAATTATTTGCCTCAACTTTACACAAAAATGTAGCAAGAGCAACCATGCTTGGCTCACTGTTTATTAGTTATGAATGTTTCATTGCTCAGTACAAGGGCACATTCCAGTGTACGTGTTAAGGAGAGGAAAATTCTGGTTTCCTTTCTTCTCCCTGCTACCTCAGCCCCTGTCCACTCTCATCAGGTTTTATCTTTTTATTTCTTCTCAGAGAGTCCTGACCTTCACATCTCTGAGTGTTAATTTTTCTGTACCCTAACACTGATCATGACTTGCCTAAGCTGCAGTAATATTTCTGGAGTGAGGAGACCCGCGCTTTGCAAAGTCCAAGTGAAGTAGCACCACATCTTAATGCAGCAGCATCTTTTTTTTTTTTTTTTCTGATTGTTTTCCTCCTTTCTGTGCTTTGTAAAAGCCAATGCTCTGTGTGTTTAGCTGACCGTCACTATTGATAGAGCAAAGATCTTCACCGAGCTGCCCAGGGTCAAGCCCAAGTCCATTTTATGACTTGAGGCAGTGGGTGTGAAAGTCTTTGGCTGCAGTTGACCCGTGAGACCTGGGAGCGTGCTGGCTGCATCCTGCCTGCATGCCAGGACCCCTGTCCTCCCCAGGAAGGAAACCTGGGACCCATGGACCCAGGTCTGAGACCGGGAGGAGAGGGCACCCCGGGTAGCCCCTGCACCCCACACCTCGCACGCAGCCCGTGAGGTGGCCAAGCAGCGCGAGCGGCTCCAGCCCTGGCGTCACCGCGTCCCTTCTGCTGAAGGGTCACTCCTGCCCGGACTCAAAGAGCCTCTGAATGTTCCTATTCAGAAGACTTTGTGAAGTTGGGAGGTGGAGAATGAGGAAGGAAAATGGAAGCAGGAGGATACAGGTGTTTGCTGGCCCAGCAGGGCTGTACCCGTCATAGGAATCTCAGTCCCAACGGATTGCGTAAGGCTTGCAGCAGAATCTGTTGTCTAACTGTAGGTGTCATCACTTGTTCCTCATGTTCCCACCACAAACGATGGAAAAGGAATTATAAATCTGAAGGCACACATTAACAATTTTGCTATATGGCTTTGATTTTGATAATTGACTCCTTTTAACTTTCTTTGATTCATTCCATTTTCTTTTCTTTGGAGATTTTTTCATCAGTAAACTGTCTGTAAGATAACAGAATTTCTTCAGATAGCATAGTTTTTATCAAGCTACTATGGTTACTGACTATTCTAATGATGACTTAGTATCTTGAGAGAGTAAAAACTATTTTTATTCTGAAATTTTCAAGATGTTATAATTTTTCTTAATTAAATTTTACTGCAGATAGGTTTATTTACTAACAATTGCTTAAAATTTTAACTTTTAAAATGATGATATTTGTTCTTTCAATAAATATTTTTAATAAACATGTCCTGATTTCAGTAAACATATGAGCTTTCATTTAAAGATACTCTCTGCTCCTGAATTCTCTGTTAAAAAATAACTTTCTTTTTTTATACGACAGTTTTCATTATAATTACTTTTGCATAAAAAGATCCCATGTTGCATGCAGATCCCATGTTGTCTGACCTGCAAATCGCAAAGGGGAAAAGCTTGTGGATTTTTTTTTTTCTCCTTTTTTTCAACATTTACAGTGATTTCCACTCATAGAGTGCCACGTATTCTCTCTGGAGAGCAATACAGGATGGTGTCTTTTTTACATCATTTGGAAAATCATGCGTGATTAGACTCATATTCAATTGGCATTTATTTTACTTATGCTAAGAAATTATGTAGGGTATCTTTAAATAATAAAACATTCAGAAAAGTCACGTGGTTTTTCTGGGACTACTCTAAATTTGTTTCACCCATGAAAAACAAATCTTAAACTCCAACATTTCTTTTTCCTTTTTTTTTGTTTTATATCTATTAATTTCTGCCTCCTTCTGTTATTTTTTTATTGCCAGGAGTTAGCAACATTGGCTCAGGAACAGCTACTGAAATGACATATAAATATGAAAAAAAACCCTATTAGCCTTAAAATATAAATTGCCTCATTCTATCCCTGGTCTGTGATCCCTTTTCCTTTACCCTGCTGTGTTTCTCTGAATGTATTCATTTTTGGAACAGTTAATCACCATACCAGATTCTCATTTAAAATGTAAGAGCTTTCAAACAAAATAAGTTCCATCTTCAGGCATTAGCAGCAAAGAGCATCTGGATAGCAGAGCCAAAGGAGAGTTGTGCAGCAGCACAAATCCAGGCCACCATTTTTTTGAGAAAAACTACTTGATTCTTCTCTCCTGCCTCCAATCTGAGCACTGCAGCCGTATTGTGCCTTGCACTGCGGATGTGTGACACAGTGCAAAGGTTGACACAATGCTGGGAAAGCAGAAGAAAAGTGAATGGGACTGTAAAACTCCCTCTTTTGGCTCAGTGGGGAGTCTTCAGAGTTTATTTCAGCAGAGAGGAACTCGTTTTGAGTTTTCCTTAAATAAAGTGACACAGTGAGAAGAGCAAAACTGCCTCCTCTCCTTTTGTTTGTGTTTTTTTCTTTTACTTTAATCACTCTGTTAGCATGAATATTGTACAGTTTCTCATCCCATGAATATAAACAAAGCTGGTAGTCTCCTTGCTTCCTACAGGATTTCTAGCAGTTCTCTAATATTTTTCTATTAATGACTGCATGTCTCAGTCCGTTATTCAACTGCTCCCACAAACCACTTGTGCACACAGGCACACGTACACTTTCAGTAGATAATGTCTCTGCTGCGAATCATAGAAGTAATTAAAAGCTACAGGAATCTCAGTTGCTCTGTCCAAATAGCTGTAGGCACATTTGTAAATTGTACCTACACCCTTTTATGTCAATGACATTTTATTTCACCATCACGTTTCTAGTATCTCTCGCCCTAAATTGCCCTTCTGCTAATCTTCAGTCCTTATTATCACAGAAAAGAGATCTTTTGTGTCTTGAGAGACATATATAGCAGTCTCAAAGGATACCTGTATCAGTAGGACTTTTTATTAGTGTCTCTTTTTGTTGGTCTTCTAAAATGTCATGTGCAATTATAAAACTTAATCTCTTATCTCTTGAAAAAGTAGGTTTAGCTTGGAAAACTATATTGGAAAAATTATATGAATGGTCATGCTTGTACTTTTTCAATGCAAGTAGGTACACATGTTACTTTTAAACTCCCTAGCCCAGTTTACTGAGCCTTGTTGATTTAGCCAAGTGAAAGGATTGTCTCATTACTACAGAGGGTGTTGATTCATTGACCCACTCATTATTAGCCATCATCCTAGCCCTAAAAGCATGGGAGAAGTAGCTTAGGACGCCCAAAGTCTTAAGCTGCTTTCCTCAGAGAGCAAAAAAGCCATTACATGTCTACCACAGATCATTATTTGCCCTCAAACATGACTTCATTAGCTACCTACGGTGTAGCTGCCAAACTCACCACAAGTTGGAAGTCACCCAAATAGTAATGATGCTAGCAGAAGTGAACCAAATTATAATCACCAATTTATGTGATAGTGGTCTAAACAGATTACATTACTGTTAAAAAAATAAATAAATAGAATTTGGGAGAAACCAAATGCGTACACCAGGTCTCATGTAAAACCAAGTCAAATCAATGTGAAAGACCTGTACACATCCCCTGCAGTTTTGTCAACCTTATAACTAGTTGAATTATACCATTATTATTGTCCTCCCTTCCCCTTCTTTTTTTTCCACTCTTTCTTTTTATTCTTGCCTCATATCGTAAGCTGAAGTTCTTTGAGACGGGACTGTAATCTCAATTGTAGTAAGTGTATTTGGTGTTACCACAACAGAAATAATAAGCTTTTATGGGATCAGAGCTACTGTCCCCAGACCTGTTACATCGATTCACTTTGGGGTCTCATTAGAAAAGGAAGGGAAGATCAAGTAGAAGTCAATGGGTAATGCAGACATTTGTAGACCTTGTCTATAAAGACATTGCTGCAGGGATAGCTCTGTTAGGAACTTATATTGCAGGTCCGCTCTTTTCACTGTATCTCCACAAGCTTATGGGAACTCAGGATGGCAGATGAACTACTTTTCTATTCAAATCAAGATGTTTATCACAGTTATCATTCAAACCAAACTGTCATCTTCTTGGTAATATTGACCATCACGCATTACAGGTTATATAAGAAATATTGCAAACCAAGAGAATTAAAGCAGCTCCATAGAAAGAAAAGCAAAGTTAGGCTTTATGATTGGTATGATTTATAAGCAGTAGTAATCAATATGACTTGCAAATAGACAATATTTCACTTAGAACAGCCCACAGCTGTGACAGACAGCTTACAGAAAAAGCAAGACATGCCAATTTACGAGAGGAGGTCATGGGAAGGAAAAGCAGACATCAGAAAAGGGGTAAAAGAATTTGGCCCTCTTGCAGATAATACTTATTAATGTGTTCAGCTTTAAGGATATTTCTAGCTCCATGAAGCATCTCAAGACTCTCCACATGCTTACAGTTACACACACACTCAAGGTCTTGGCTAGCTGAGAGTGCTAACGGCGAGAAGCAGAGACTCTCCTCACATTGCTGCCAAAGTACCACTGGAAGATTTTGGGTAAAGCAAGAATGTCTTTGACAAGTTTTCCCATCAATAAAATGTTTAATCTCACCAAGCTATGGGCTTGGGCTACGTGTGGGCACAAATGGTGTAGGGATACAGGGCTAAGCGATGGGCTTGATTGCCTGTACTGTTTAATTGTTAGCACTCTCCCCAGCAGTTTTGACCTGTACCAAGCAGCAGTCTCACAGGCAGTGCTCAGGCATGACCAGGACATCGATCTAGGGCTGTTCCCAACGGACAGTGGGATGCAGGGGGAGAGAGCATCACTTGAGTAGGGCAACAGTGCCGTGCCACCGACCCTATGGGCCAGCAGCCAGCCCCCCAATCTCTGTTTGCTCGTGTATTTGCAGACAAAGCATACTCTGAGGGTGCAGGTTTGTGTGTGAGCTAACCACCGGGTCATTTGAAGAGACTGCCTGTCCATCAGAAGCTGAAGCTGAAGCCCTTGGCAGGGAGCTGGCTCCGCTGCTGCCCTCGGAGCCGCCCTCCCCGCCTGCCCAGGCTCCCTGTCACTCTCAGCTCCTCTTTTCCACTCTGCAACTGGGCAGGAGACTAATTTGGCTGGAACTGGAGAGGCACAGATGGTACCAGGGTACTGTCTCCAAACATACCAGCTGCTGTAAACCTTGGAGTTTTTGTCGGTGTCTCCAAAACGGCTCTGCTAACAGTTTGTGCAGTGGAAAGGGAAAGAGACGTGAGAGACACCGAGTTCTCAAGTTGTTAATATTAAGTCAGTGCAACTTTCTTCCCCTTCTTTTTTTTAAAAGTATGTATTCAGTAGATTCCCAGGTTCCCAACAGCTTTCCTTTGAGCTACAGCAGCACATTAAACTGAACTTACTGAAAGGTAACCTTAGAATAAAAGAGAACTGGCATTTGTCTTGCTTTAAAAATGTGTGGAATGATTCATCAGGAAAGAAAATATGTGGCAACAAGTGAGGTCTTTCTAAGACATCTGGGGTTTGTAAACAATGAGATAAAGTAATCAGAAAGCAAAAACAAAGGTTTTCCCAGCTTTGAAAGCCCATTTATTCCACTGGGTGTGGGTCCTGCTCCCTCTCCTATTCCTTGTATCCTCTCTGTTTCTGAGGAACAAGAAGTTATACAACAATCAGAGTTCAGTCTGAGAAACGGAAAAACTCACGTTGTCCAAAATTGGTACTGTCTCAAAAAGAAAACAAAATCAAAAGCATCTACATTTTGTTTTTAACTTAAAGTTAAAAAGTAACAAAGATCTTTATATTTTTCACAGTTAACTCTCACGTGTTAAGTATATAATAAAAGATCAGGTTAAGAATTGTACAAGTCTTAAGGCAAGAAAGCTTTAATTTTTTTCTTATAATGTCCATGATTTTGCTCTTGTCTACATTCCTGAGGCATATCATGGGTCTTGGATCCAAAAGTTATTTTCCTGATCTACTGTTATTACAAGTGGATTATGAAATCTCATATGGAAATTAAAGAACGTGTGATATGCATAGTTTACTCCTGCTACATGTGTATCCTAGCAGCTAAGTATTTAATGGTATATTTCCTGGTATGTGCAATTGAAATGTAACTTTATTGTGACAGAAGAAAAAAACAGTAAAACTCATTCTCCACCCTGGTTATGAGCATACTATACTTTCTCTCTGTAATAATGTAAGCAATAGAAAAAGGCAGCATTTTAATATCTCATATTTGTCATACTTGAATAGCAGAAATATTACTTTCCTCTCCCCTACTAATGATGAATCATTCACCCGTTTCACAGGAGTATGCAAAATCCCAGGAAATTTAGTATGTTCTTCTTTGTAATAATTGATTTGCCAATCCATTTAAATACAAAGTACCTTATCTATCTATCCATGCATGCATGCATCCATCTGGCCATTACGCTTTATTTCTTTTATGCTTATTATTTGCTGTATTTTGTGTCACTTCTGAAACACATGGAAGATGCAAAAGAACATATTTGTTCTGTTTATAAAATGTCCCCAGGAAAGCCTTCTACTAGAATTTCATTTCAAGTATGGATCTAAGAATCTGCAAAACTCAGAAGTTCATAGGCATTAAAGTCCTTGTTATTAATCGGTCTTCGGGTCAGATTCAGCTAATGCTAAGGCATCCTTACTCCTGGGATTTAGTTGCTTAAATCATTTGGCCTCCTTCCCCAGCTAACAGGGAGTTTCATGAGCAGGCGCTGCATTACCTAGCTCTGAAGTTCCACCCTGATGATGTCGAAATGATATGATGCACTCAGGCTTTGTAAATCACAGTGTTAACCTGCTAAACTCCCTGATTAGCCCAGGACTGTTGTAGGATATAAAGCAAGCTGGCAGTTTGACTGAAAGACGACTGATAGAGAAGGAATGGATAGAGAAATTTTGGCCTCGGTTACGTAGTTTCTTGCCAATCTTCTATGGGTGTGATACTGCCGCTCTGTCCCAGAAGCTTTGCTTTAGGCTGGTGGTACAAAAGTCAAGCAACATTTTAACCTCATTGGAGGAGAACTGGAGGAGTGGATAAAGTGGAACGAAAAGCATTGTTCAGACAGTTTCGGAGAACATCAGGAATGCTGTTAAAAATACCTGTTTCCTGGAATCAATATCTCTTTCGTTTGGTAGCTACTCTAACACAGCGATATAAATACTCACATTTTCCTTTGAGTAAGTACTATCAGGAAAGTAAAATTTAAATGGAAGGAGGTGTTCACGTTCTGAAACAGGTATCCTTGTCTGTGGTGGTCTGCCACCATAAGTCGCAAGTCTTAGCATGGAAAACTGAAAATTAACACAAATAAGTTCCATGGGTATTTACCTATTTGGATTTTAAAAAGCCCAAATGCTACATGTACTCTTAAGCCTAATGGGGATATGTGTCAGAAAATGACACAAAGCGGCATAAAAATAAATTAAATGTAGATTATTTTTTTCCTTTACATACCTCTACACTCCCCGGACCTAACTGAAGACCAAAACACAAAACAACAAAGCCCAAAAGAAGACAGGACTGTAATCATAAAACGCCTTTTAGATTTTTTTTTTAGATGTTGTTCCCACACAGAAGTTGGAAGCACAGGACATTTCACTAGAAACTCTTTTTAAGAGATTTCTAGTATTATTTCCCAAATCCAAGAGGTATGGTTAAAACTTTACACACCAGAGGGTTTTCCTGTCTTGTGGTTTATCTGACTAGGTATTCTAATAGTCTGTGATGGATATGCACCACCGCAGGGATGAGTCAAACAGAGGAAATTAATTCATCATTAACTAAGATGAATTCACTTGAGACATTTTAGCAATCAAGATGGGATAAAATATGCCATTGTTGCCAAAGAGGAAATATGCAGAAGTAGGCATGGGAATAGCGCCCATATTTTGCTGGCTCTAGAAACTTATTACAGAAGAGCTAAACTTACTTCTGTGCTAGGCATTTCAGATACAGTCAGTTGGGAATGACAATAAAACTACAAGCCATTCCTCATTATTGAAGGGTAAAATCCAAACAGAATTAATATCTGGAAATCCCCTGACTTTTTAACAGCTCTTTCTATTTTTAATTTGAAATGCATTTTGTACAGTTGATGTAGAATGGAGCAGCCAAGATAGCTAGGCTTTAAAAGCCTTAGGGTGTCATGAAGATGAAGTTCAGCTTTAGTCTCCAGCATTAAACCACACCATCCTTGGCTTTTTGTTCACAAAAGCCATAAGGGGTACATCTCTTTTTATGTCCTGCAGCATTTTAAAGATTTATACTCCCTGAAGTGTTACAGCATACAAACCTCCACAGCTATTCTGAGGAGAACAAGACCCCTCACTACCTCCACCAGAGGAAGAGGTTCTAATTTTGACATTTGCTTTGCCCCAAATTGCAGCAAACATTGAAATATTTAATGTAAGGAAAAATAAAGGGGGGAAAAAAAAGGAAATATTTGGAAATTATGATATGAACTGTTTTGAGCTAAGCAAAATATTGTCCTCTTCCCAAATGGAAACATGACTTTACCTTAATAGCTGCTCAATTTTGGTGAACGTGAATGGAGATGAGAGATTATGGTGGAGAATGGAAAGCGAAGTTGAAAAGATGGGATGATCACCCGCTAGGAAAGGGCTGTCTGAGTCTGCAATTCTGGTGAATGTAACAACTCATTTTTTTATGTAATTTCCAGATTAATTGTATTCATAGTTAATTTATACCAATTTGGACTTGGGTCAACATCATCTGTTGGTTTAAATTATTTGTATCCAGGCCTGCTGTTTGCCCAGTCTCATATGTAACACAAGAACAATTTCCCCTTAGCTGAGTGTGGCTTCCAATTTTATGAGACTAGCTGAGCTTTGCTACCTTTGCCATTTCTCATAACATAAACTCTTCCCTCACCTGATGGTATCTAGCTCTACATCTGCTCCAGTCTTGAACACAGGAGACTATGATGGACTAGAACAGCTGGATTTTTCTCTTCCTTTATATCCCAGTGGTTGTCCCCTCCATACAATGCTCTCGGGGTTCACGCAGCATAGCAGAGGAAGCATTTCGCAGAATTTAATGGTATGCTTTACTACTTGTCAATGCATCCTAAAAGTAGTACAGACACCAAACTGAACTCTCTGGATCAGTGCAATTTCAAACTGATCTCAAAGACTGGGGCTTAGAGCCACAGCTGAACTGTAAGTGCACGGTTTTCAGAAAGGCTAAGGGTGACCAACAGAAATTATGCGCTCAGCCTTACACCCTCTGGCTATTGTAGCTAGTATTTCTTACCCAATTTTGATGAGTCAACACTGACTGGAGTGACTACTGACTGTCAACAAGTTCCTTTAAACACTTTTTTAAAAACAACTTTCTTATTGCTTCCTGGTGTGTGGGTTCGCAATAGAGTGCATTTTATGTGTGCAGGTGTATGCCCACGTTTGGAGGTAAACCAGACAGTGTTGGGCTTCACGCTCCTGTGCCTAGGCTGCCTCTGGTCCCCAGGTTGACCAGCTAACACAGGAGCCTCTGAATTATCCTGAAGTAATTTCTGTGATCATGGTGGTGTCATGCCCAGCATTAGAATGTCAAGAAGGGCCTGGGAGAACTTAAAAAGAGAGATCAGTACCTTCCAATTGTCTGCTTCTCAATAATAGGTAGCCTACCAAACAGTATAGCATGATGCTTTTAACTCCAAAAAACGCCTTAAACTTCCTTGTTTTGACGTGCGAATATTTCCAGATCTCTGAAAGTCAGACTTCGCAGCATGAATTTTGGTGCTCTGTCAGTGCTTCTGTTCCTGGGTGGACAAAAGAAAGGAGCTGTGGCTTAAGGCCTGAGCAGGTCTGTGTCCTGGTCTTCCTCTGCTCAGAGGAATGCAAAAAAGCCCTGCCACTGCCACGGTGCTACCTGCAGGCGGTGACTCTTCAGGTACTTGAGTAGCTCAGATTCACAGAAAGTAACTGGCTTTGGGTGGTGACATTCAGTTTCCAGAGAGAAGCTTATATGGAAAGACAAACTTTTTTTGTTTGTTTGTTTGTTTGTTTTTAATTCAGGGAAGGTGCACTTAAACTTGTATGTACACCTAGAGTAAACAACCTATGCTCCTATGGCAAGGAGAAACCCACAGACAGCCTAAGGAAATCCAGGCACCCCTTGCTGCCCCCACACATAGGGGTCAAATAGTATGAGCCCCGTAGGAAATATGTGTAACGAGCAAAGTTGCACCCCAGCAATTCCTGACCTCTTCTTTGCTCATAGACTTCTGTGTTATGGTTCAAAACATATCTGAGTTGCTCGGACAGTAGAGAGTTCTCACAGAAAATACTATCAATCACCACTGGGGACTGATGTAGAAGGCATAACAATTAGAGATGCCACTTATGCAGGAATACTCCAAAAGTATGTTTTGTAATGGTTTGTAAGCAAAACAATGACATAATACTTCAAGGATTATGTAAAAAGAAACTTTCTTATTTCCTATTTCATTTCACTGTTATCTCATGGTAAGAATTTCTATGGCCAAACAATTTGGCCTGTCCAAAACTCCTGTATAAAAGGTTAGTCCAGACTTCAGTGCCACAGGTGTACTATCTATATAGGCACTTCCACAACTGCTTGCAGCAGCTCTGTTAAACAATGTTAAATATTAAGCAAGGCCATAGAGCACATTGATAATTTTCCCCTAGCTGCCAACACCCAAATACATGCACGAAAGATAGGCAGACTACTTCCTTTATAAAAAGCCATGAAATAAAGTTTAATTCATATTTCATAGTGATGTGACTAAATGTGGATAATTGAAGAAAGTCCCTTAAAGGAAAAAGAAAAAAAAGGACTACCTAAAAGAAAATGTGCTTAATCTCCATGAAGAAAGATCCTTACATTTTTTTGTCCTTTGATAAGATTAAAGGATGCGAGTGCACAGACAGGGATTGAAGAGAAACGTTAATGCTGTCGATATTTTGTAGCAATAACTTTATTTGATCTTTCCATGATGAGAAGACTGCCTTGAATACGTTGAACTATGCTGCCTGTGAAAAGACCTCTGTGGCCACACAGAGTCCAAGCTCCCCGGGCAGGCAGTTCTCCTGGCACTCGTGCAACTGGGAGCTGGGGGGGGTCCCTACGTGCTGCTTGCTGGGGGACGGCTTGTGCCACCTCTTCTCCTGAAGGATTAGCTGGAAGAGATGATTTGGGGAAGGGCTGGGTTGCTGCACAGCCGCTTTGCTCCGATCTGCAGAGCCAGCGTGCTATGGCAGTCGGATGAGGGAAGAAGAGAAGTGAAAATAAAAGCTCCATTGAAAGGAGGGGTGGCACAGTCTTTCCAATAGGCCAGCACAGCTTCATAACAAGCAGGGATGTGATGGTAAACAAACTGCAAAGAACTCCATATTTTTTTTTCCTTCTTTTTTGCCCAAGCATTTTAAAAGAGACAGAATGTCAGCCTTTAATAGTGATATCTGAAGACACCTTCCTTCTCATGAGAGTCTACTGCAGCCCTTCCACACCCTTTACTGTCCAAATAAACTTTACAAGGGAATGTTCTTTACGTTCCGTGTGGAGCATGTATAGAAAAGATCACTGGGGCACAGCCCGCTCCCTGTTGACGACAGTGTTTCCTGTTATTGTGAAGGAGCCACGGGCCTGCCTCCAGTCCAGATCTGCAGAGCGGTGGTGTCACAGATGTTTTTTCAGGTGTAAAATTCCTGTTGGCCACACAGGCCGTTCACACAAGATAAAACCGGCATCTTCAGCTTGGCTCGGCGTGTCTGTTTGCTTAATGCCGCGCCGAACCAGCTCCTCTTCTTGCAGCAGTGATGAAACTAGGGAATGTGGAAGGGAGTTTTAAACCCTTCCTGTTGCAATAGGAAATGTTCTGAAAACCTGAGATTTCACTTTTTGTTCTCATTGTGGGTCAGCTAGGGCAGAGGGAGAAGGACAGGGAACCGTGAGTTCAAGGACCGTATGATAGGAAAGGTTTTCCTTTGGCTGAAAGAATGTGGTTGAACTTTCTCCCTGAAGAAGATTTATCCTGTTGTGATTTCAAGGACCCTTAAAAAAGCCAGCATTAGAGAGCCACCCACGCAAGATAGCAGCGTAGCAGCTGCATAACAACACTAACATGGTTAATGGCTGCAAATACAGTGTAGTATTATGAAAAGGTCACTGCGAGAGGGTATCCTGCTGTGCTAGAGCTTATGCAGGTGCTGTGGGCGTATCCATAATATCATATCACTGATGGCAGGGAATTATTAGATACAAACCTTCCCTGTGTCAACCTGGAGAGAACTCTGCATTCCATAAACTTATTTAACCCCGGCATAAGTGCTTTTACAGTGCAGTAGCTACTTCACTGAGTAGAAAACTCATCTCACTGTCATTCTGAGGTACTGTCAGAAATGTGTTTTTCTTTTTCTTTCCAGTACAAAATTATTCTTACTTCGTAAGCACTTTGTTTGTGTTAGATAGATAAGAATATTTCTCCTTCTTAAAATGATTGTTTTGATGAAATGCAGACTTGCCTGATATTAGTTTTCCAGTAAAATGTGACAAGGAAAACTGCGGTCTGCTGTAAAAGTGCAAAACCATTGCTGAAACGTGTTTGTTTAGAAAGAAAGCTGCAAGGCCTGGGACCTGCTATTGCAATGAGGGCAGTCTAAGAGTTCAGATGATCCATTTCTTCATTCTTTCACTCAATTGTTTCTTAACAATGGTTCTTCTGTTTGTTGGAGACATTCCTGAAGCTGACAGAACAGTCAATACTTCGTATTAAAAAGCAGTTGTTAAATATTGCACATGGGAGAATAAATGGTTATTCGGCGTGTTTCTAAAATGTCATCAACTCTTCTCTGCTATTCAACATACTTGCATCATTCTTTGGTGAATTCATATGAACAGAGGTCTAAGATCAGTGAGCAAGCCCACAAAAATATGAAGGAGTGCTGAAGAGAATCATGACATTTTCCAAACATTATCCATGTTTACCTCCCATTTTGAAATTTCAACACATTCTGAGAAACTCTATAGCTGTGGGAAAGGGGGAATGATGACAGTATAGTCATACTTTTCCATTCTTTTCATAAAACTCTTTTTTTTTTTTTTTTTTTTTTTTTTTAACCCCAAAGAGAAGAATATCACTGAAGGAACAAAGCCCTGCGTTCTCTGCCTGATTCATCAGGAAAGTCACCAGTATGTTATTCAAATACAATAATTCTCAGCTCACACATATACACACATACATACACCCAAATATATGTAGGGGTGTGTTTACGTATTTATGAATAACTATCACTAATAGGAGACTTTTGTCTATTCAAGTGACAACAAGTGAAGAGGTTAGATCAGATTGGGCTGGTCACATAATGAAACACTTTATTTTTATACACCATCTTTCATGCAAACATATCACAAAATTCTTCAAAGCCAGTTTATCTACACGTTCCTGAATGGTGCAACTAAACTGCTCAGCTTTACAGGAAGCATCTGTAGATGTTGCAGGGCAGGGGTGAAGATGGAAACAATGGCCAAGTTTCAGGAGAATGATTGAGTACTGGCAAACTGGGAAGTTCATGCAATGGGATATGCACTTTTTTAGGCAGTTGGAGAGGCTCTGCCCACTGAGCAGATGACTCCTGGAAGGAATTTGAAGAGAATTAGTGGGAATGGCTATTTCAGATGGCAGAAGGAATCAAAATAGAAAGCCGGTTCCTTAGGCCTGGACTGTCTCCTTTCAAGTCTGAAACATATTTCCTTTCTGTCTTGGATCTTTTGTATCCAAGAGCTCTTTATCCTGCTCTGGTAATAACAGCCCAGTGAGAAACTGCAGTGCGCAATGCTCATGACCCTTCCATCACTCAGGTTGAGGTGGACATGACTTGCAAACGTCCTGGTTATTGTGGATTTATACTGCTTGGGTATTTCCTCAGCCTACCCCACGCTACCCCCCAAACCCCCTGCCTGCTCTCTTGCAGCAGTGTTCTGTCTGCTAAGAGAACCTCCAAGGCCCCACTTGTGTATTCGCTATTAGCAGCTGGAAGGACATGTGACAAATCTAAGATGATAAATACTAAAAGTAGATCAGAGTGGACTTTGGACACTGACATAATTTCTGTTTTAGGCGCTAGTAGGAACATAGTCACATGATAAATGACAGAAAAAGTGACATGGTTTGACAAAAAGCATTGTGTTGAACTGAGTAAAAATCAAATTATAGAAGTTTGTATTTTAGTTGTTTTCATTATAAAGCTTCTTGCTAGTACTAGGCAAAACTGTGTACACAATGTATGTTCAATAGATGTGATTTTGAGAAGTTATGAAAATCTCCAGTTTCCAGTTGAAAATAATAGGTACAGCAAGTGTTTGAGCTCCAGATTTTAAGATTGTTCTGGGAAATTTAATCCTTACATGTAAAAGTCAAATTTTAATCACATGGTGGAAATCCTTTTGGTTTCATTCTGGCAAAATTCTTATAATGATCTTGCTCTTTCTGAAATTTCCTCTCTCTTTTGGGCTGTGATCCCCTTTATTTTCTTATGTTTTTTGTACAGTTTTTCTTTAGCTTCAATTTATTTTCTGATCCATAGTAATGTATTATTGTTAGTAATTCTTCCACAGAATATGGAGCATAGCTTTTCCATTTGTAGTAAAAAAAAACCCCAACACTTCAGTATACATGTAAAAAGCTTAATTTTCTGTTTTCATAAACAGAAATTATGATATTAATAGGATTTGTAGGATTTCAGTATCACCAAAAATCAACAGCTGTAATTAAGAACTCAAATACAGAAACAGATTTCTCAGCTTGGATCGTCAGTGGCCTTCGTGTCTTGCTGTGGATCAAAAATTAAAGAAAAGAAAAGGAAAGGCGAGGGAAGTCAGTACAGGGCCCTTTGATCTGCTGTCCTTCCTGGTTAGCCAGGTTAGGTGTTCAGGAATGCAGGGAGCAGCCGGGACATTCTTTCCCTATCAGAGGCGGTGCCTAGCTACAGGCAAAAAGCAAGGGACATTACTGTATAGCGGAGTATATGCTTTATAGTTTTAGAATGGGCAAGTAATCACTTATTTGGTGCTCAGTAAGTCGAGGAGCTTGGGAATGATAAATTGAATTTCCAGTTATCTATTCAAAAACAGATGGTCACATTTCAAAACACTTTATTGCCAGCATGCTAACTTGAAAGGTCACACAGTGCTCTCAGCTGAGATTTTCTATTGTTTGTGATTTCTCCTTGCAGGCTGAGAGCAATATCCTGCCCATTTTTTAGCCTGTGGTACTAGTCACTTCAGTTTGACATAAGTATGGCCTGCCACCCCCAACTGGATGGGGGTGTTCTTCTTCCTCCTTTGGGTAGGCATGAGTATTTGTGCAGCTGCACGGGGATCTGACTCACCCTGCAAATCCCACTTCTGGTGCAGGTGATGGTGGTGGGAAGAGGCAACCTGGGGCAACACAGGACCATCCTTTCTGGCAGCAGACAGCATTTTCATCAGATCACAGTGTCTGATAAAGAGCCTTAAAGTAAAATCTCCTTCAGCTTCGTGGATGAATTTGAAATATTCTGTAGCTTTGGTGCAACACTACTCTTATGCATTTATTGTGTTACTGCCAAGTGTAATCAAATCTCTAGAAGAAATTTCACAGCATGCGATGCTAAATCAGAGAAACCAAGCTGTGACATCCTTAACAAAACTATACCTGGGTCTCATGGCAAAGGCTGTTTACTCTAGCAAATGATCACATGGTAAACAAGAATTTGGAGATGCTTCGAGTTTATTGTTCTCCTTGGTTTGCTTGCCAAGGCAGCAGTGCAAGTAATTAACTGTTCAGTCAAATCTAAACCCAAGTAGTAGGGAAGAAAGAACATGGGTAATAAATCTTTTTCTATCTCCTGTCTGATTTTAACCTCCCACTCACCTACATATTTCTAATATCTTAAAATAAAGATTTATATAGTAACAGAGAAGTTAGAGATGCAGAGAATGTTTTGCAGTCATGTGTTTCCACCAACGTTTCTCATTGTTCATCACATCAATTTTAGTTCTTCAGATTCCTCTAGATAATTCTTCTTGCCTCTTCTTATTTTTATGTATAACTACTGTAGCATTCTTCACCACCTGATTTTTTGAGTTCTTTCCATAAGGCCAACTTTTAAAGGTTGCTTTTCAGGCTTTTTGCTTAATGAAGGTTCAGGCACACAGAAGGGAAGAAGAATCTCCTGGCAACACTAAACTACAGCTTCTGAGTCTTTCTTTTACCAGCCTTTCTCTGCATCCTCTCTGAGGGACATGCACACACAGATCTTAGAGGAAAAGCTATTTAAATTGTAACCTCTAAAGAATTAACTGGCAGACTGTGATCTCAAAGAATTAGCTCATTTCAGATAAAGGGAATTTTTGTTGCATGGTCAGTAACACCATATTTCCTCTTTCACGCACAGCTTTGATAGATCCTTTTTATTAGGTACTGTTACTTACACACAAGCAGTGGTGAATGCCAGAAGGATCATCTGTGGCAACACAAGTTGCTTCAATTTTCTCCTGGGTCCCAATACAGCTTTTTTAGTTTTGTGGGGTTTTTTTTTGGGGGGGGGGATGGGGGGGTGTTAGGTTTTTTTGGTTGTTTTGTGGTTGTTTTTTTTTTAAACCACCTCTTCTGACAGCAAACAGAATATTGATTTCTTCTGTCTGGGATAGGATTGCCTCTAATCAGCAGTGCTAGAAGTAATTGTTTACCCATGCTGAGCACTGCTTCAATGCTACTTGCTGTCTCCCACAAAAAGCAGTGCAATGACCCCCAACCCATCCATAGTGAGCGGGGAAGGCTGCACCTCGTGCTACCGTGTACAAGCCCACTCAGGCTTCAAAGCGCTCTCCAGCTCAGGGTTTCTCCGCCTCACTGTGCTCAGTGGCATCAAAGATGAAACTGGTCCAGTTTTTTTGCAGCTAATGGACCTCCTTGAGGTGTCTGTCCAAAGAAGATTTGTTTGTGTGTGTGCACACATTTATGGAATACAGCCTGAACCAGATGGTGCCTAAGAGGCTGCTGAAGAGTGTGGAGAAATCACCCACTTCTCCTATTTTCGTCCCCAAGACCAAACTTCACAGTCTTTGAAATGAACTGGATGGGATGATGTTTCTTCGCAAAGAAATGGGTTAGATCTGAGAAACGGGCAATTCTCTTTATTCTCCACAAGAAGATGTGTGATGATCAGAGTAAAACCAATAAGCCCTCCGAGATACTTCTAGCGTCTTCCTAACTACTTCAGGGAATATTTCTGTTGTCTGATGAGCCCCATATTTGTGCTGTGAATCCTTTATCTCATAGCTGTTGATTTTTGCTTTCCTATATTTTTCATTGCAATTGTTTTTTTTTCAAATGTCTTCAAAAAATTGCTGTAAGTATAAATACATATTTCAGATTCCTTTACAACTCAAATCCTTTCATTATTTATCTTGTAGTAGACCTGAATGCTTTTTCTTTGACTAATACTTATGTGGCCATATTTTTACTTTGTCTGCAGGGTTAAAAGAGTGAAACAACTTTGGTCTCTTCTAGAGCTGGCTTTTATGCATAAATTCTATGGTAATAGTTTATTTTTTTACAGTCACTGTTGCGCTGTTGAAGCAAACAAGTTACAATTTGGCAGTCTTTTTTTTTCAGGTGTCTACTCATTAATCATTAGTTAAGAAATACCTCTCAAGGCTTATGTCTGAAGACAGCTGTAGTCAAGTAAGGACCTTGATTAACTTCCTTTGTTTTCTTAGTTTGAACAATACATTCTGTTATCCCATTTGGGTTTTGCAATGCCTGGGGTTTTAAACTGCTATTGAATGGACTATTATTATCTTAGAAAACACCAGGAGCATGATTACATCTTGTGAAGTTATTTATATTTGCGTATGGCAAATGAAAAATGGAATTTTAATGTAAATGAGTAGAGAATGATGGTATATAATTGTACTATCTTCCATGCTGCCCAGTTTTCACAACTGTGATGTCCTGGGGTGCAAAGGAATGAAAAATCATGCTCTTGATTAGGAATTCTTTGCCTTTTCAGAAAAAAAATCAACTGATAATTTTTTGTTTCATTTACAGTATTCTCTAGTTGATGTAATTTGATGTAGCCTGATTTAAGTCAGAAACATTAGGAAATCTTTGTCTTTGGAATTATAATTGTCAACTCGTACACTTTGGCAGTTGTTTCCTGGAAGCTTGCTTTGGTCTGCAGTAAGTCGACAGTACATATGACAAACTGATTGTTGTGGAAATACATGATCAAGCTGCCTTTGTTTATTCCAGATTTTGGAAAGGGAATCCTTTTGCATAATTTGATTTACAGATGTTCTTTCTGAGTAAAGCATTTCTGTCTTCCTATTTATTTGTGTCAGTATTTTCCCCTTTTATCTAATGTGAAGAGATTCAATGGTAGACATGTTGTGCTTGTTTAGAGCTAGCAATATGCTTAGCTTTGTACAATGCTCAACAGCAGACGATCACTTGCCTGGAGAGCTTAAAGTCTAAAAATACCACAGCTAATGCTTCAGGTTTTTTCAGCCTTTAATATTCTCAAGATTTTCTTATTGTTTTGTCTTATCTTAATACACCTCAGTTTTAAACTGTCAACCAAAACAAATCTGCTTGGTTCCTCTCTGTGAAAATAATCTGACGAAAGGGAACAAATTCATTTTTTTAAATTTGAAAATACCTGTGGGTTCAATCCAGCATTCACTGAGGAACAAAGACAGAATGCCATTGTTAGGGACCCAGGTAAGTAACTTTAACCTTGCCTACCTGCTCCTAGCAATGCCAGCAAAGCATCTGCCGGCACTCAGGCTGCGTTACCTGTCTTCTCTGTAGCTGTCGAGACCAGGTTAGCTGTAGCAAACTGCCAGAGCTCTGGCTGTAAATAAGGTTATCTGGGTAAGACATGTCCATCTGCCTGATGCTTTCATGAATATTTGTGTGCATTTTGAAGCAATGAAGTGCGCGTCTGTCCAACAAGCCTCGTTGTAAATCTGTGATGTGCTTTTCTGCCATCAGGACTGTCAGCAGCAAGGTGAAGATGAGCGTGATCTGCTAGTTGAATGCTAAGCAAAGGGAAGGACAGCAAGAGATGACATCATGTGCTAATGGCAAAGGGACTAAAGAAGAATAAGGAAAGAAGAAACTTTAGCAGAAAGGCTTTGCAGTCCACTGGATGATGCCTCTTTATTTCAGTTATAGATATTTTTGTAAGTGGTTCTGCCTCTGTGGTTTCTCCTTTCTAAGAACAACATCAGTCAGCGCTGAGCTGTGGTGTCTCAGATTCTTTCTAGGGATTAAGCTGCAGGTTTAACTTTTGGGCTGGCATAAGGACCATCTGTTCAGTGTAGTTTGCAGGAAAAGTGGAGATACATGTGTTGTGAGTGTACAGAACTCACTGTAAGAAGAGAAGGCAGATAATATACTTTAACATCTTGCTGTTAATTTTGTTACTGCTTGAAGAAAGTGTTTCTAAAGGATGAAATAATTGTATCCTGTTCTACATGTGGTGATCTAATGGAGGACAGTTTCTGGCTGTTCTTCAGGGTGTTTGAACTGCGTGATGGCTTACAGGGTTGGTAAGAAATGAAGACATTCTCTGTCCCAAAACTACTGCTATACTGTGATGGCTACAGTAGCTTAATGCTTTTGAGAAAGGGAACATTTCACTGTGTATTCATACTTTTAAATTTTCCATCGCCTCAGCATATACCTTGTATTGATACTCCTTCCCCTGCAGCTCCATTCTCATCCCATTAAGTCACTGTCTATAAAAAGTTGCTCTTTGCTGTCCCATCTGCTTTAGAACATTATGCCACAAGCAACTGCAGGAGCCCTGCACACTTTTGTGTGTTTCGGACTAAGCTCTACAACCCTATCACCCCCACTTGACAAGGACTAGTTGAATTGCCTAAACGAGAGCTGCTTCTCTGCCTTGACATGCTCCTGGATTGCTGAGCTAGCTCTCATGCCTTCTCCTGCACTTTAACCTCCATCTGCTCCATTATACATAGGGGTGGCCTTCACCTTAAGCTTATTATTCTTACTGTTTTCAAAGGTCTGAAGTTGTTATTTTGATTAAAAAAAAAAACAACAGATCGTGGCTCATTGAAGGAAGAGAGAAAGAACCATAAGACTATCCCAAGGGGGTTAATTCCAAGAGAAGGGTTAAGGGTTAGAAGGAAAAAGAAGGAGGTACAGAAAGAATGACCAGCTACACTGCTATATAGAGGTAGTCTCTCTTCCCTTTCTTGTTCCACCTGATGTCAACACCAAAGAAAGGATATCAGAGATTCATAAGTCACAAAGATTTCCTAGCTATTGACCTTAAGGTATACCTTATGTTCTCCAGGTACTGACTTTAGTGATTGCCCATCTGCAGTCCTTCACTCTTCGTTGTGAGCCTTATTCTATGTTAATTCTGTAAAGGTTTAGTGAATGTTAGGAAACAGCTGGAATGAAAATGTGGGACTTGAAACACTGTGGAACTCATTGAGAAAGAAAAATATAAGTTTGTAAAAAATTGCCATCTTTAAGTTAGGCTCTTTTCAACTTCAATTTGGTATGTTCAGGAGGACATGTGCTGGAAATCCCTACCTGAAACAACTGTGGATTTGAATCACGAAGAGATCCGATCCACAAACTCGAGCAGATTAAAATGAGACAACGATAAAACTGTGAAACTTTGCATACCTGTTTGCCACATGACTTTCATGGGCCTCCCTCTGACTGCAGATCTAGCTTAGCTGATCTTGTAGTATCCCCTTACTAATGGACAATAAACGTACTTCTGTGTGCTGCTGTTGCTCCCAAGGGCCTGAGCCCTCCCTGTGGGGAGATGGACACATGTGGGAAAGGGAGAGGCTGACAAGTGGCATGGGAAGGCTTCACAGCTATCCCAAACCACGGCTGTAACTCCTAAATCAGAGCCTTGCCTCTAGCGAGCACATCAAATTCCACAGAATGCAAAGAAGCAGATGGATTTTAGAGCACTTCAGGTACAGAGAAATGAGAAAACAGCGGGCTATAATGGCTTTCAGTCAAATTAACTAGTTGAACGATCCCTGTTCCTTAATACAGTTCACCAGATTGTGCAGATTTAATCCAGATTAGGCATGGATGTGGGATCCCAACTTTGCAAAGTTAACTGGAGAATGTGATATGCATGCTGGCTTTACTCTTTTGTCTGTAGGAGAGCAGAACACTTCTGACCCAGCATAGAGCTAGAGCAGCACAGACAGACAATACCTGAGGCAACGTCAGGTCTGCTAGGACAAAATTACCTATTTAGGGTTGTCTGAATCAATTTGAAGTGGCAGAGTGAGTTTCTACTAGTCTAATGCTTTGTTGCTATGCAGCCATGCCGTTTTGTACTCGATCCTACTTTTGCAGGTGCCTTAAAAAACTGCTATGTGCTTTTATACTCGATTTACCAACCTCATGGTACCACAGCATTCAAAAGTACAGAAAGCAGGTATTTGCTAACACAATCCTTTTTCACTGAAACAAGGTAAGAAACAAATTCTGCTTTGCAATCAGCATAACTGGATTTGCCTATTAAGTGTTAAAAGTCAGCCTACAAAGGGGCCCACTACTCCTGTCTCTTTTTTTTTTTTTTTCCAGGTAGATACAACTGAGCCTCAGCAAATGTTGAAGAAGCATGAAATATACTATTCCTTGACATTTCTATTAATAAAGTTTCAGGTATGTAATGGATGTTTTCTTCCATCTGTTTTAAAATACAAAGTACAGCTTTTTTTTCAAGTTTAATTAATAATTTACAGAAAGGATGACAAAAAGTGGAACAAGGGACTGTAATCAGGCTCTGTTTCTATTTTTGGGGAACATTTTATTTGACATAATCTTATTTTCCTCCAACCTCTCCATTTTTGACAGGTGTCAGTCAAGTTATAATCCAGATATAAGAATATTACTTTCCACCCCTTTTCTGTACTTCTTTTACATGAAAGGAGGAAAGCATGCGGTAACTCAGGATGATGACTGCCTAATGAATTGTCTGAGAGAACTTTTTATTTAGAATAACTCATTATGAGCATATTGCAGCAGTAGGATGCATTTAGTGGATAAAGCTTTGTAGGAATAGTCTTTGGCTCTTAACATTGCCATTACAATAAAAGCATTTTGTTATCATGTATCTTCTATTCATTTACTTTCTACTGTATTTCTCAGCTATACCATCATGCAATCAGTGTAAGAAGTCTCCAGCGTCAATACAGAATAACACATAGGCAAATAAACCACCAGTTAAATAAAATGTAGGTACCTAAATAAAGGAGAACAATCCAGATTTCCTGAATACTCCACCCTAAGTTGGTATGACCTGTAGAAAAAACTCTTTATGTACCTTGAGAATGATTAATCTCTTTTACAAAAAGTACTGTTGCATTGTCTGGACTAGCCATCTATGGCATCTGTGCCTATCCTTCTGCCCTTCGGGCACCTAGACCTGGACTTACATTTATATTGCTGAACACAGATGAAATGCTATTTGTACAATTTAACATGTGGCCCTTACAAACCTAAGGTGTCACGTGTTTGAGTTCAATGTATCTGAAATAATATGAGTGCTTGCTTGCATCCCAGCAAAATGATGTTATAGCAAGAAACTGCTGTGCATCCAGTCCCATGTCATATGTGGGATGATATGTAGGGTATGTGGGAGTATTGGGGGGAACCAGGAGATGTAAGGTCTGTTGGGACAGAGCTGCAGAAGAGCAAGATGTCTGGCATGCCATACTGGTCCCTGATATCTGCTGTCTCCTGCATTGCACTTGGGCACTACCTGGAAGAGCTCTAGCTCATCCATGTGCTATACCTAGTCTCCCAGTTCAATAGTAAAACAGCATTTTTGGGCTAGTGGTCAAGCCTGTGTCATGGCTCTGTTTCATTTTCTAGTGTAGAGTTCATCTGGGTGCCTAATGGTAAACCTAGAAGGAGCTTTATGTGACAGTATGCAAGATGGATATTAGGGTCTAGTGCCTGATTTTAGAATAGTACTTGAGTGCTTCCTTAACAGTGTTGTCAAAGCTCATGTGTTTGAAGGGCTTTGAGACTCACTTCCCCAAAATTTCTGACTGGGTGGCTAATGCATCACAGTACTCAGTATGCCTTCACTGAGACTCACATTTTTAGATACCTGATTATTACCAAATGACTTTAGTGATTGCTGAATTTACTAGTCCATAGTCTATAAAAGACTATGCAAACAAACTGAGAAAAAAACAAAACAAAACCAAACCAAATTTATTCACCATTCAAAAAATTCCTTGGTAGTATGTGTTTGGTCCATGAAAGCATTTTAATATAGGCAGTGAACACCGCTAAATTGTGGCTCAACTGAGAAGGCTTAGAGAGATTGTCTTGGACCACTCTTCAATCTTATCTCTTCTGGTATTGCAAACAGTGTTTTTAGGAATGTTTTTCCTCTGACGTTCCCATTCACAGGGACTAAAGCACTTCATGCTGGTTGAAGTTGTGCTGCAACTGTCTGTCTTTTGTAGATGTGTGAATGGAAGACGAGCGAGAATCTCAGAAAACTGAAGCTAGCCCTGCCCGTTAAGCTAATAGGGTTTTTGAGATATATGGCTTGCAGGCAATTTGAACACTTTTTAATCCAATCTGCCCACCCCATCACAAACAGATTTTGTAAATCAGTGGTATTGGGGTGCCTATTTCAAAATTTCTTTCCTTAATCCTCCATCAAAGTGCAGCACTGGACAACAGTAGCACTGGCAATCTATAGCCACTGAACCCAGTCGTGCCCAGAGGGATGGAGAGCTGGGATGATTCTGCTGATTCATCCGCAGAGGCTTTGTAAAGCCGCCTTTTCCCTAACAAGCCTTTACATTTGACACCTTCTCACCTATACGCTAATGCTTTTGGGAGCTAGGTGTGAAACCAAGAAGAGAAATACACCTGTTTGCATAGTGATTTTTTATTGTTAATAGTGGGAAGTATTATGTAACATGACTATTGCAAACAACTGGAAGTTTAGCTTGGCAAATGGCAAGCAGCCTCTGCACAATATTGTTCCCCGCATGTGGAAATTCCCAGCATGACAGATTCAAAAGTTTAACATAACTGACACCTTGCTGGAAAACAGCAGCTCAGACAAAGCAAAAAGAGGTTCTTCAAAAAAATAGGTGGTCGGACATGAATCTAACGATGCTGAGGAATTTAAGTTGTTCATCCAAAAAGGAGGAGAATAAGAGAGAAGAAAACTTTTGTTTTCATGTTCCCAGCATCTTCATTTCATGAGAACGCTGCAGTGGTGAGTTTGGTTCCTTTACACATCAAAGGGTAGCTGTAACCAGTTCTGGAAGTGGGTTAACATGTGATGATTAAGTGACTTTAAATATTAATCATCCTATTTAAAAGTAACATTGGCAAAGAAAGAGATCCCTAATGAGAAGTAAAATTACATTATAAACACTATTCCTTAAAAATGGGACCTATTCAAGTGTTTTCTTTGAAGCCAGATGAGAACTGATCCAGTGTCTGAGTACATTCCCAGGGTGCTACGAGGAAGCTGAATTCTTTTCATAATTGTTTGACAAACTTCTTCCAAGACACACAGTGCGCAGACTTAAAATGCATTTTTCCTGTCGTGTGTCTGTGTTTATGGGTGAATACCATATGGACTTTGGTCTGAGCTTTGCTCATCTGAAAAACGCTGGGAGAGGGCTCCATGTTTCAGTTAACTGTTTCCTGTCAAGCAGACAAAACATGTTCATCTTAAGGAAGCAAAAATGACAAAGTTATTTTAAGGTAAACAAGCCTATGGCTGAAATTTTGTTTCCTCAGGGTCTGGGATATTTTTGTTGTTGTTATTCGCATCTGGATAAAAAGGACAGATTAAGTATCACAACTGTTAGCTTCAGCTTTTCTCAGGGAAATAAAGACAGGCTTTGAATAGGAAGTATTTACATAATTTGAAGGCTAAGCTGAGCCTGAAGGCAGTGATCAACTTAAAGATTTGTCCTATAGTAACATATTGATGTGAATGTTGAAATGGGACAGATGTGCCTGATTGACACAGGGTCAGACAAGGCTGTATTCTGAGAAGGGATTCTGGAAACTGATAAAAATGATAGAAAGCTTTTATAAAGTTGCTGTCTCTTGCAGTTTAATTTTCCAGTGATTAAGGAAAAAAATGGGAACATTCATGTAGATTGAATTGGATGGATGTGACTTTGTACAGTGTCCCCTCCCATGCAGAGCAATGACTGCAAACTTTCCCATAGGAAACTAACATCAGTAAAAATACATTGTTTGGTTAATATAGGAAATTTGTGAATTCTGCCTTTTGGTTTTTTCCCGGTCTTTTTTTCTGGGGTGTAAGAACATTGGTCCAATCCTGAAAATGTTGCTTAAGGCCAAATCCTGTTGTTCTTGTGCCAAAAGACATTTAATCAAATGAATGTTGAATTTGGTTCTCTGTCTTTATTCAATTGTTTTTTGAGTTAAATATTCATTGACTTCAACAAGAGTTTTGTTTGGTAAGAGCTGAATTAAACTAAGTAGAAACATCAGGACCCAGCTAAGATATTGACTTCTCCCACGTCCTTAGAGCTCAGTATACTGGAGTTCATTAACTCTTATAAAATGCAATGCTAAAAGTTGATGTATTATAAAGTAATGGTAAATGGAATGTTACATAGATGCATTGGCTTACTTGCTTTTAGTTTCTACAATGCACAGTGAGAGGTCGTTTCTCTGCATAACTTTTGGACATCTAATTATGATTGCAAAACTGTGACAATATAAAATATTGGCAGGGAATTTGTAAAACCCTTTGTACTCTGACAGTGTCTTGAGCTGGGCAGGTGGTGGAGGAACACAGAACTGGCTAATCGATGTGAATCTCAGAGGTGTGCTTATTGTCTTGATGCAATTTGTAATCAAATGATTAAGTATGAGGGAGGAAATCAGGAAAGTTTAGACAAGGTGGTGTTTTGAAGTCAGTAGGGAGCGAGTCGAATGGAAAAGAAATTCCACTGCTAAGAATATCGACATGTTTCTATACTGAGATGGGCTTAGCATAAGGGTAACTGTGATAAAAAACTGAGAAATAGAGTCTGAATGTCAGACTGCTCTGAAGTTTAAAGTAAGGCGGTTTCAAGCATATTCTCCTCTACTCCACATGCACGCAGTGCCGACTAATCTGATGGCAGCTGACAGCAATGAAGTCCTCTCCTGTCCCTACCAAGCCACTCGTAGAAGTGTAGGGGCAGAAATGAAAGCATCATTTTACATCAAGAAATGGCTCCTCACACTTGGAAATGCTTCACTGCCTTGCAAAATTAGTTCCCCACATTATGTCCCTGTTATATCTTAATTCTGATTAAGGGTAATGTGAAGTCTAAGTTTCCTAAGGAGAGCACTGCTAGAAGATACAGGGCCTTTTTGTCAATTTTTCTGCTGGTCTATGTGCCGTTTGTTGTTGCCTGTGTATACAGTATTTACATCAGCAGAAAAATGTTGTTTCTTTTCATAAAAAAAGTAATCTGAACAGCTTTCCACTCCAGCTGAAAAACTCTCAGAGATTTGGTCTCTTTCTAAAAACAGATCATTAAGGCTACATTATTTGTAAGAGTCTTTGGCTCTGTTCCATGAATGGATTCTAATTGTTAAATATGATTTTTGTTCTTAGTGCTTTTCTCATTGCGGTTTTGAGTATCTTTTCTGGTTGCTTTGTTTGAGACTTTTAGCAGATAGAGACCAGAAAAATAAAATTGTATATTGTCCTAGGCAGATTCACTCCTAAACAAACTATTCCTAAAAGATTTCCAGAAGGCACCAGCAGCTCTTTAAGAAGTAACAGCCTACAAAAATGTTATTTTTCACAGTTAAGCAGACTTGGGTCTAAAGCTGTGCAAACAAGCCTCTGAATCCTTGTCGCTTTCAGGGACTGTTTTTGGGTGTGTGCTGATCTACAAATCAAAAACATTTGAAAAAATGTAAAAGAAAATGTTTAAAGAGAATAAATACAAAAGGAAAAGTTTTTCTCTTGTCCCTCCTGCAGATTAGGATACCTTCCAAAGAAGCCAAAGGTATTATAGGGATGCAAAACTCAAGTACAAAAGAGGAGATTCGAGTGCCTGGTCCAAATCCCACTGAATTAGTGGCAAGTTTCTCGACCACAGTGAGTTTTGGATGAGATCCCATGCTCTGATTTTGGCAGTCAGTTTGGCTACCAACATCACAGTCCGCTTCAGTTTGAAACAGGCAAGAGCTAAACTGGAGAAGAAGTAGGTTAAAAATAAAAAAGGCAACTGATCTATGAGGACCCTGTCAGGGTCTTTTATAAATAATATGTGGCTCTTTATTAAACCATATGTAACACCAGCAATGTATAAACAGCCCAAATGGCTTAAAGACTTTGGTGTAGCATTGATGTGAGAGGCACTAAAGCAAGGTGACAGTTATTAATGCCCTGCCAGTACTGCAAGATAATACAGCCACAGGTATTTTAAACCAGGCAGTTTATACTGGATCTTATTCTGTTGCTGATGTCAGTGGCAAAACTCCTCGAGACCTCAACAGTGAGAGGACCCAGACAGTGGTGCTGAGGGGAATTCATATGCCCTGAAGGGAGCAGAGCTAACTCTGAACAGTCCCATTACCTGACGTTGACTGACATCATCCACCCTTGTGTTCCTGATGGTTGACATCAGTATGCAGTAATAAAAGTACTGCCCACCCAGGGAACCTAAACACTGCAGCGCAGCTGGAGGTGAAATCTGTGTATGTGAATACCAGTAACGAATAAAAGTTTTTCCTGCCAGGAGCCACTTAGAAGGAAAAATAAATAAATGCTTAACTTGCTCTGGCTGTTCTTTTTTAATCAAATTAAGCTGATTATTTTGAAAAAAAAAGAAATAATAAAATCAGTGGGGTCATTTAAGCAGCTGTAGTTTTATTGTTTTTAAAAAATAATAATATAAGAAGAGATAAAGGATAAGGCTGGATCAGGTGGTGTTAATCACTGATTCTAGGGGTTTTTTTCCTTCAGTGCATGCAAGTACTGACACTTATAGTATTAGCTAAAAGGAGTGTAAGAAGCATCTCAGTCTGTTATCAGCAATTAATTATTGAATAACCTGCCTATGAGGAAAATTTCTTCTCTGAAAACTTGGCTCAAGCTTATCCTTTGCATTCAAGTCAATGACAGTGTTGTTCACAGAACAGCAAGCCCAATGCAGCCATCCAGTATCCCTGAGATCTGGGAGGAGAACAGATTTTGTCCCTAAGGCTTTCTTTTGTAACTTTTTGATTAGTATTCAAGAACAGAAACAGTACATAGCTTTGATGAGTGTTAAACAGTCCATTCAGTATCAGGGCTACAACGTGCTGTGTGTGTGTGTGTGTGTGTGTGTCACTGTCAGGTAATGCTTGGGTCTGCGGTTTGTTCTCTGGTCCCCATCACTGCCTGCCTGCATTGCAGAGATCTTATTCACTCTTGGGCTCCCTTTTAGAGTGAATCAACTGCATCTCTTCTAAACCAAACCCCAGGTACAGTTCTGGAGGAAGCTCACTCCAGGGTCCTCTACAAATAAGCCCTGTGATTGAGACTGCACAGTCCTGCACTTGCACAGTCTTCCAGGGGACCTGGCACTCTTGGTCAACTCTAGGGCGTGCAGAGCATCCCCTGTGCTTAATGATATAAAAGCATAATGCTGATATGCTCCAACATAGTCCTCACGCTGTTTTAGACTCTTTGAACTGAATAAAATACACAGAAAACAATAACTGTGTCTCATGGCCAGGAGAGACCCAGGGCCAAGTGCTAGGAGTGCGGATGCAGTCAATGGTCTTCACCTCTTGGTGCAAAAGCATTTAGCAGGGTAAATATTTACCTACACAAAGTGCGTGGCAGGCATGGTTAAAATGAATATGTGTATGAAAGATAATAATTAACACGATCAAGTATTCAGTATGTTTTTCAGGGCTCCCTGATTATAGCAACTGATGCGAGCAGTTAGAAGAGCATCAGACTGTGAGGTTCAGCAGACCTCAATCTCTTGGAAATTCCATATGGTAATTCCCCATTTACTAAAGAAAAGGTGCCAGCTCAGTACTAGTTGAGATAGGGGCATTAAGTATGATATGCTATCACCATTTTAAAAACTGCATCTCTCGGAGACTATTTTGTCTCTCCAAACTACAAGTGTGGTACAGTGAATAGTGAAAGCATAGGAAAGAGATTTAATTTGGTTTCCACGTAAGTGAAAAAAAGGCCTTTTGGAATTATACTTGGAGTCAAAGAGGTTGTACGTTTTGGCCATCAGACCTCCTCAGAGGTCTGTGCTCCTGTAATATATGTACCCTCCTAAGTGGGTTATTTTCTGAGTCATATTTCAGTATGATACAGCTTTTAAGGCAGGCTAGGGAAGGACAGAAATGTCCTGGTTCAAAGGGATATTTCCAACAGTTGCAGAGAAACTGTATACGAAGTATTTTGTCAAGTCATTGACGAGCACAAAGGACCCTGCTCTCCAGAAGTATTGCAGCGAGACATCTCTAGTCACTGAAAAAGGGATTCCACAAAGCAAGGAAATCATCTCAGTCCTTTAATGCGATGGTGGATTTTCATAAGGGACTTTTAGGAGCCCCTGAGGGTCTCTTCCACCACATCAATGGTGCTGTTCAGCTGCACCTGCATCAAATTAAGATTGCTCATTCTCTTCCGGATGGCAGGCCACAAAGGTTAAATCTGATTCAACGATCCTTACCGCTGCAGAGCTCAATACAGAGCTCAGAGTTCAGAGAAGCTGAACAGAAGTCAGTTTTGCACCAGAGATAATGAAGAGGAAGAACAAAGCTAAAAAACTAGGTACGGGGGGTGTTCACCAGCCAGGCATATTTTTTTTTTTAAATTAAATGCTGATAAAGTCTTCTTCTGGATTTTAGTACGTCATTTCATGACACACTTTCTCTGTTGGTAAATTTGCATAATGAAAAGCTGAAGCAATTGAGAAGTTTTTGGCCGAAATACGTCTCTTTCAGAGCAGAAAATCTAACCCAGTGACTTCTCTTGAGCTGTTAAAACTAAATCTTATATCTTCAAAAGTTGTTTACGTGCTTCATATCTACAAGCCAGAAAGCATAACCCACAAAGCCGGACTTGTCCCCATGACCCACTGACTTTTTGACATCTTGAGGTCATTCATCCAAAGCATGCAGAAGCAGGAAACGCAAGGCTTCTTCCAACCACATCCTGGTGTGTCTGTAGTGTAAATTAGAGCTGTGAGAGCTCTGGGAAAATTCATCTGGCAGGCATGCTATGTTTCTTTTCCTTTTTCTTATAAATTGTGCTAAAGGGTTTGGGCTCAGTCTGAGTCTAATTAAAATTAATGAGAGCTAAAATTAATGAGAGCTAAAATTAAAGGGAAAAAACAGAGATCACCCATAAATGATTGGTGGTAGGGGGGGAAACCTGTATATTGAGAAGTCACCTAGCAGGAACCTCCTGCACCTCAGGACTGATACAAGCGATAAGATGTGAGACAAAGATGCGGGAACATTTATTAGAATTGCAATGCAGTGATGTAAGAGTGACAAATACTGGCCAAAGAGCCGATCATCTTCATCGTTCAGGATAGGATAAGCACACATTCATTCTGCACACATTGTAGAATGGGACTTAGGAGAGTGTCTTTTTTTGACGGGACTAGAGTCATCTCAATTTCCAGTCCTAAAAGAACCCAACTTCTCTTCTTTTACTTATCTAACAATTTACTTATCTAGCAACTGAATTAATTCTCTGCCAGTCATATCCCTGTCATGTCAGCCAAAGCTGCAAGGAATTAACTCAGATGCCACTGATCACTGCTGAGAAACTATTATTGAAGTGTTTCAGATTGCTCTTAAAAATAATCATCTTTTATTAGATTTATGTGAACAAGAAGCAAACAAGAAAAATGAGACCTAAAGGAAAAAGTAGAAAGTGTAGAGGCATTCTATAAACATCTGGCTTCAGGATAGTCAGCTAAGATTCAAAGAAAGTAAATTATCTTATCCTATGTGATTCTTATCCCAGGTCCAGCTTAAAAAATGGATCTGAAGTCTCAAGGTGCTTATCTGAAGATGAAGCCACCGAACATTGTGCCACATGGCAGAGTGTCAAATGAGTATCATGGAAGGACAGGGGCAGTGTGATGCTTAAAAAAAAGGAAATTCCTGAGCTCCATTCCCATAAAAATGAAACAAAATCAGATAGGACCATATTTCCTGCACTGGAATCATCAATGTGTGATAAAAGTAAATCTTTGATAGAAATTTACCGAATTCTGCTCAAAGTGTACAGCATATCCAACTGCCTCCCTCCCCCAAACCCCAGTCACTGAGAAATAAAAGGTTGGAGTTTTCTGAATGGCACAAATGAGGCATTGTTGGTACAATTGAGATACCAATGAATTAGGTTAGAAAAAGAGTTACCTTACTTGCACCAAACAGGAAAAGAACTAATACATAAAGGCTATAAGTTCAAACATTCCCCCTAGAAACAGCTTGGGAAGAAGCACTTATGCAACAGTATTTTTAGTTTTGTGTACAAAGCAAGAGCAGGTGCAAGTCCAGCTTGGCAAATAAAATGCAAATTCTGCATGTTCGCAAGTTCTAAGTGCTGCAGTGCCCAAGCACCCAACTGTTCAGGTCTTGAAGATCTCAGTTGGATAGATCATCACATTTATGATCTGTTGGTATGGAATGAAGGTGGTCAGCAACATATGAGACTAATACTAACATTCAGTGCAGCATGAAATCTCCAACTGATGAGCAAAATGTCAAACTGGACAGAATGAGGTGAGGCACAGAGAACACAAGATCAGTAATAAAGAAGAAGGCTGACTCATGGGATCAGAAAAATAAAGATGATCTTCTGGGCCTTAGTATGTCTCATCACAGCCAGTCTATTCATGCAGCATTTCTTTTGACCACGTGGCAGTTCCAGCAAATGTTACTGGAATCCACGTATCTCTTTCTGACTACTCGGAATGAAGGACTGCCATGCATACATAATAAAGCAATGTTGCAAGCTGACATTCTGAGTTCATTGTCTGATTTGATGCAATACATAAAACTTCCATCAGCTGCACATCAGTAATGCCATAACTATTCCAAGATGTTGCTTTATGACTTTTAGCTTTGTTTTATTTTTCAGAAGATTGATGAGAGGGGTTTGACTGACGTCATTCAAGACATGCTGTAAACACTGCTAATTTTAATATTAAAATTCCATACTGCAGCTCTGTCCAGATGTTAGTTATTAGAAATAGCCTGTTGTTTTCTTTATTTGTGCATTTTTCTTTGGCAGTCCTTATAGCCTTTCCTGTAAGTAAAAAGAAACAATCCCATACCTTTAAATCAGAGACGGCTGGTATAACTCCATTCGGTTCAGTGCAGAGGGGTTACACGATGGATGAATGGGTGCCTGTAAATATGAGCTGAGCCAGAAGCCCCCCATGTACGAACGCCCCAGAGCAAGACAGCCAGTGTGTCAGTGACAGTATGGAAAACCCCTTTCCCTGGCTATGTCTGGAGCTCGCACAAGTCTAACAGGACAGTACCTGCAGATTACAGGATTCAAGAAATTTGGAAGCGATAAAGAGGTCACGCAAACGGAAAGATATTTAAAGACTTCTGAATAAGATTTCAGTTTCTCCTTGACAGATGAATAAAAGCAACTTCACAGCGGGGCAGAAAGGCTTTGCCTGAGCAAAGTTTATCACTGTAAGGAAGTTTCGCTAGTGACAAATATATGAATAATGAGAAAGGCTTTGTTAGGTAAGTTGTTTGATCCTCAGAGGGTATAAAGGGTATATAATGAACTAATATTTCAACTTTCCAGTGGTCACTATGTTTGTTTTTGTCTTTGTGTTAGAGGAAAAAGTCAGGAAGCTAATTCTTTCATAGCGCATTTGAACAGTAAAAATGAACTGGTATCAGTAGTTGTTTGGCTGGCCGGCCTGTGGTTTTCACGAAAGACAGTGCTGTGAGGTGCATTTTTTTCCTACTCACTGGAAGCAGCTGAGTCTGAGACTTTTTTAAATGACACTGAAGAGAAATAAACATTGAGCACGGAGCTGCCAAATGCCAGGAAATAAGAATTGAAGACTGACTGCCCATAAAACCTAAACAAATATTTCCATCAGTATAACTGGCAAAACAGTTTAGGAAACATGATGCAATTAACAGTTGCATAGGAACATGCAATGGTTTACAAGATATGTACTATAGGAAGGTAAATCAGTCCTCTGAATTTGCTTGCAATTTTGGAAGTCAGGTCACATATCTTCTTGGCAGATAGTGTGCAAGTATCTTAGCAATGATTGCATGTCCTGGAGCGTGCCACCACACTCACCGCAACATAGCACTAACGTGAAAGAGGATTATTATCAGAGAGGCTCAAATCAGTAACTCCCATGGGTGGAACCGTCACAAAAATGAGTTGTTTAACACTTTGCATCATTATTGCATGTCCAACTTTGCTGTCCAGTCAGTTTCTCTGTTACAATCTGCCATTATCGTTGGTTTCGGCAGAAACTGTACTTCCAGCAGTTGGACATCTATGATTATGAGTACATTTATATCTTCCACAGCATGTTGCAAAATGCTTAGCCCTTCAGCTGTTACAACCATTTGCAGAGCTCCGCTATGAACCTAATTGTTGGAATGAGCCAAGTCAGAAACAACCCTCCCTCCCAAACGATTATTGATCTTAGGCCAAAGCAGAATATATTAAAACCCCCTACAATAGCTGTTTTACTGCTTTTTGTAGGAGCAGCTGATTTGCTTTAATACCTTATTTCCATTATGGTTGAACACTTATAATTGGTGCCACTGTTTTCTGGCTCAAATGTAATTATGTGATTTTTTTAAAAAAATATTTTATTGGATTGATATTTCTGGTTTGTGTCTTCCCACAGCTCATTTAGCTTGCATTTTTCTTCCCTTGCTTTTCCCTTTTCCTTTGAAAGTATCGTTCTTCTTTCTACTCCTGTATTGGCAGTTCCCTCCAGGACTCTCATTCTCAGATTCAATGCCAAAAGTGTACGTGCTGTGTTTAAGGGTGTATATGACCCATTCTTCCTTTTGCTTGCTGCATATACTGTCAGAGAAAGTAATCCTTGCAGTTATGGCCACAGGAGTAAGACTTAACAGTCTGTGCCTTGCATACACCAGTCTTCATCCAGCAGCTCAACCCACCTACTGGCATAAGAAGGCTAAGGAGAATTAGTCTCACTGCTAGTAAACCTGCTTACATTGCTGACAAATCTGATGTTTTCCAAAGGGACTTTTGAGGTTCACAGATTTGTTTTGCTCTTTCCGTGTCATGCCAAAGATAATATAACAACGAAAAAGTCCAACAGAAGGGCCGGTTGTGACCTGTACCGATTACCTACAAAGGAAAGTATGGTGTTTGATCCACAGTTTTCATTTGAGGAAGTATCACTATGAAAGAAGTATCTCTATGAAAGAATAGCTGCTGCCAGAGCTGCTGTTCCTCAGTTCATCAAGGATAACTGGGGAATGAATAAACAGTGAAGGAAAGGGAGGAGAGACTATATTTCACAGCATGCCAGCTAGCACAGCTAAGGATCTGCATCAGGAGACAGACCTTGCAGAAGGTATTGGGTTCAAGCAGAACTAGCTCTCTTGATCAAGTTAAAACAGTTTTGCAAATCCCTGTCTCCTGGAGCCGTGTGAGTACAGATGCCTTTGCACACTTATTCTGAGCTTGAACAAGTCTAAGACTCAAGGTCTGGACCATCTAAGTACTATGACCCTTGAACTGATGCACTCTTCAGCACCTCTGAAATCCTTGGAAAAAGAAAGTCATCTTCTCTTCCCAGTGAAATTTCCGCAGATGTGAATCACAAGAGCAAGTCTATCTTTCCTACCTCATGTGCCCCAGGACACACTGCCGGTCACACAGAGATACCTCTCTTAAGGATTATTGTCCTGCTTCCCAACTGAGAAAAGACGGCTTCAGCCACAGTACAGCACACCTCTTCAAGGTTTGCACTCGAAGAGGAAAAGATAATGGTCCGGCAGGATCCCAGCACAGAGCTGTGAGGAGCAGTGAAGCATCCCAGCAAGCACATCCCACATCTGCAGCTGACCCTGGGACCGCAGTGGTGGGGAGAAGAGGACCCCTGAGCTGTGTCCCGGCACTCAGCTCTGGGCCAGTGTCACAGCGGGGCTATTCCTGAGGGGAGAACTTCAACCTGCATTAGAAATGAAGATTTTCAATTTTCCCTTAGACAAATCCTGCCCTTAATGAGTATGGATGTGACCCTTTTACGGAGCAAAAAGTTTTGGCAACACTAGGATGTTGAGCTGAGGTTTCAAGGTGATTCAACTGAATTGTTTTTCTGGAAAAAAAAAAAAAGAAAAAGAAAAATGAGTAAAAATTTTGAAAGCAAATGAGATTCTGGCCTTTTGAAATGAAAATGAAATGACTCATAAATATATTTACAGAGTTTAAAACAGAAGATGCCAATAGTTGAAATAGTCTTCTTCAACCTAAAGCTTTTAAAATTTTTTTATTTGGTGAATATTTTCTCTAAGTGAATATTCTTTGGGGCTAAAAGAAAATGTTTCAAAATTCAGATCCATAAGCAAAAATCTGCTTTTTCACTATTCATTTCACAAGTCTGGCTGACATGGCATAGTGAGCACATAACATTACCAGGTGGGACAATATTGCAGTAGTATCTATTATCTCCCAGACCATTCCTCCATTTTCTAGTATCCCCTCTTCCCCCATGACCCTTTTGCTCTTTCTTGGCCACCTCCCAAAATAATTCTCTTCTGTTTTCTTTTTTGCTGACAGTTTCCATTTAAAAGACCTTGGTTTCTGCCCCTTTGTATTCATTACAGAATATAAATCAGGAGATCTCCGACTAGCTTACTTCCTTGGTTTTTTTTTAGCCAGGATGATGTCAGTACGGCTTAGGGAATGAAGTTTATTGGTTATATTGTGGGCTCTCTGTGAGCCAAATCAAGAGAAGCCCAATGTTCAAAAGAGTGTGGAAGCTTGATGTAAACAACTATAATTTATATGGCTTTGAATCATGGTGAGAAAGAAAATTTGCATGCTAGATGTGAATGTGTTTTGTGATCAGGCATTGGTTTAGCCTGAAGGAAGAAGTAAAACTTAGTTAAAATGTCACAGCTCCCCTTTTGTTCTGCAGGAACCAGCCTGTGGTGTACTTAGTGACTCATTTTTCGAAAGGTGTGTTTGGCAATACTCTCAGAACTATTACTTAAGACATTGCCATGGAAAAGGTGCACTCCCTTTTCTAATAAAACAAACAGTCAACTTATTTAAGATTCACAAGACTCGCAAACCCTCGTGAGGGTCTAATGCTGCCACAAAGTCTGGCTGTTTGTTTCCACATCACAGCCGAGTGCTTGGTGGCATTCAGGTTCCTACAAAAATGGGAAGATAGCTTGAGTGTATTTTCTATGCTTTTTCTTATCCACGCTATGTATTTTATTTTATGCAGCAAATTAGCCAAAATAATGGTAGTATTTAATGGCAAGGCTAACCTTTATCATCTGACAAGTCCGATTTGCCATTTGGAGTCAAAATCACGTTCCATTAGGAAAAGTCACATCAAGTCTTATCCCCACTGCTCTGTTTATTTATTGAGAAAGCATGTTTTCACCTTATTTCTCAATCCATTCTGATCTGTTTATTTTAAAATGAAATACTCTCACAGTGAAGCAGGGTAGATTGCATTTCCCCAAATACGAAATAAAATGTCTTTCCTCTCAAAGTGATGCCAACCACTGACACTCAAAATCAATTTTAAATCGGTGAACCTTAGCCTTGCTTGCATCATTTCAGGATCTCCCCCAAGGCCCTGAAGAAGGCAGTTTCTCTGTGTTGGGCTTTCCCTCCCCCAGTCCTGCCTGGATCCACTCATGCTGAGGGAGGACTGGTTTTTGCAGGGCTGGGGGCAGGCAGTCATGGTACCCGAGATGTGCCTATGTATAACCCACCACGTAGGGACCTCTGTGCACTAGTGGGGTCTGCTCTACTGTCCAGCCACAGCGGGCATGCAGAACGGCTGTGAATAAATACCCTTCCCTCTCCAAAAAAGCTCCTGCGGCTCCCATACCCATTTTCTGGCAAAAAATTAGCAAATTGCACAGACTGACGAATAAACCAAAACAAATCTGTGACGGTGAATTACAGCAAACCTCTTCAGACATATGGCAGTTTACTTAACTCACCTTGAAATGATGAGGTGTTGCAGTGAGCTCTCACACCTGCATTCAGAGAGGAGCCCAAGCCTTTTTGCTGGGGCTGTGCTCTGTGCAGAATTTTTACACTAAATGTGATAGGGCCTGAAGGCTACTTGCTCTTGTCTGGAGACCTTGAAAACTGCATTTCAGCTCCACATGGCTGAGATTCTGTGAACATTTTAGTAAAAAGGCAACAATAAAATAATAATCAGTGACCTTCCACTTTGCTGGCAGTTCTTAGAATTCCTGTCATTTGGAATCACAATAAAAAGCAATATTATATTTTTCTTTTTTCCTGTTTGAATTAGGACAAATTGAAAGCTAATGCTTTTTTCCTCCTGAAAACCATCATTCCACTCCAAGACATAAGTCTGAAGATTTCTGAAAGTGGCTTACTTTTCTGGGCCAAGACACCTCTAAAAATAAAGTTTAATGTAGCTGATGTCTGCCTGAATTTCTTGAAAATCTAGAAGAAAGTTTGGGAGTACAAGAAACCCTTGATGATTCAGCTCAGAGAAGATTGAGTATTTTCCCCCGGTTTAAGAGCACAAGAAATTAGAAGACTGTTTTTACCAGAACTATTTGCATCATATGTACTGACCAGCTTCTCATTTTTGAGTCTCAAGTGGACAGACCTTTGTAGACTGTCACAAGTTACCTTTACCATTTATTTTGTAAAAGCATATTTAGAGTAATTGATCAGTTTAATAAAGTAAATTTTTTTTTTCATTAGCTGTGGACAAAATTAATGTTAAGGACCCTATTATACAATTAATGAGTAACAAAAGATTAAATTTATAGAGATTTGCATGGTTATTCATAGATATGCATTGTTTGGAAATAAACATTCAAACATTGGGTTTTACTCTCCAGCCTTACACATATTGCCAAAACACTTCAAGTCTTTAATTCTTAGCACGCGGGAGATGGGACATAGGAGGTGAACTAAATCCCAATTTACAGTGAAGATATTCTAATCACTTCCTATCAGGCAGCCAAGAATGTTGCCACAGAAGCAGTCAGCCAAAAGAAAGAGAAATCAGCTCTTATCCAAGCTCTGAATTTTAAAGCGACCCATTCTGTGTGGTTAGTCCCGCCTGTGACTAGAGGTCAGGACAATTTCACTTTGCTGAGCTCTCATCCAAACTCCTCAGCTGAAGGACGCAATGAATATTTGGGGGCGTGAAGGGCTGAGGTGTTTCCCAGCTGGAGGACACCAACTCCTCTAGGCTGCTGGTCTGAAATGCCCTCAGGCTGGTATGGAAATGGAAATTGCTAATATACTATCCCAAACCTACCACCTGCGGCAATACCTGCCGGACTGCGGTCTGAATTGCTCCTGCAGGTAGGGATGCGATCCCGGTGGGGCAAGGACAGAGCCGGCAGGTCAGGGGAGGGTAACCTCGCTCTGCCTCTGCCTGCGCTGGAAACCTATTCTCCAACCTTCCTCTTCCTCTGCTGCCAGCCTCACGCCTCCCCCGGGCATGGGACGGGCATGCCGAGAACTGTCTGGTTCTGGACTTGTAAACAGACACAGGGGCTCTTAAACCCCACAGTTTATAGGTTAGTCTGTTGAAAACACGCTCGTTGGAGATTAAAGGCTTAAACTACCTATGTTGCCAGAAAAGCTATCCAGGAGTTTTCCAAATGAAACATAAATTCCTCTCACTGTAATTACTGTGGTCAATTATGCTAAATCCAGCAAACAGCTTTTCGTTAAACAAACGTTTTGTTAGTGAGATTAGAGGTCATCACCGCTGATGCATATGGATAGATCATTAGTTCTGATAAAATCAGAACTTAGGCAGAAATTTTATCCTCTCTAGTTAAATTTTAAAGTGAGTACTTATGCAAACTGAAGCACCTCTTATTTATTAACACCTGAATTTTCTCAGTCACTAAGATTTCTTCAGATTTCAACATACCAGGACAAGATGTTTAATCTAAGTGATGAGATGAAAATGAATAGAAGGAGAACATGATGCCAGATCAATAAATCAAAAACAGGCTATAAAAATGCATGATCACAAACTGGAGTGAGGTTACTTTTCTCCTTTTTTGCCATCTATAATTTCTTTCCTAAATGAAAAATGGCTGCTGAAAATTGTATTAGCAATACTTATAACACATCATCATACTGATTGGAAAGTCTTCACTAAAATCAGGGGTTTCTGCCCCAAAGATCTTAAATACACAGTGGCAGTCACATGGTAGAAATTACTATCTAGCACAGCATCAGTCAAAACACTGAATTAAGATGTGACTTTAGGTTAATGCTGGGAAGTTGTTAAAAATGTTAAATAGGAGGGTTAATTTCTCTGGTTAACTGTGCAATTTAGAGAAAAATTATCCCTGTTACCAAGCCACTGGCTCTCAAATAAAAAGTCCCAATTCCTGCATTAGGTTGCTCAGACTGGCACTTAAGGATGTAAAACATGTTACTTACATTCCTGAATTACAAGCTGAGTATCATGTCTGAAAGATGAATATCTCAGTAAGCAGATAAAGTCAAAATAATACAGTTTCTCATCTCTTTTTAGCCATTTAAAATTTTTTACCCTTGAATTTTTTTAGTCCTCACAGAAATGAGAATGCCCAAATGTCTAGGCTATGCAGTTTTCTGATTCACATTATGATTCTCTACAATGACTATTTTGCATTTATTTTGCAAATCAAACATGCACTGGAGTGTTTTAATACTGCAGTTGGTTCTGAACTCGTGATTTAGGAGACCTCCAAAAATACCATGACAGCAATACGCTTTTATGGCAATAGGTGGCAAGAAATGAGTCTGCAGGCCAAACTGTGCACACCTCAGTCTGTCTTCTCAAATTAAATTCTGAAGTGCAAGCTTTCTGCCACCTTCTTTGTGGCAGTCCTGGTTTTATTCTTGTAAGGTCCTTGTACCCTTGCCGTTTGCAACACCCCATGTTCCCACCTTTGCTGAAGCTCCTCCGTGTGCAGTATCCGCTGGGGAAGGGATTAGCATTCCAAGCTAATTTCTTTAGTCCAAAGAGCTGGAGCAAACAAAAAAATAGCATTGTCACCAGCTTCTGGATGATCTTTTGACATGCTTGGAATAGTTTACTTTGGCCGTGTAGATAAGAAAATAACCTACCAGGTAGTGCATAGATTATAAGTGCATAACAAACAGATTGCAGAAACAATTGATTGTGCTGATTAAAGGCAATGAGACAATATCACTGTGAAAGGAGAGTGAGATTCAAGATGGTGAGTTTTTGTGAAAAGAGATTGGCTGTTCATGCCAGTACAATTTTCTATTTTGGACATGAAAATGTTAAATTTGCTTTGTATACTTTACTAGAGAGTTGTCTGTGGCATGTTGCCATTGCTAAACCAACCACCATAGCAATAAAACATCTTTCTGTGCTGGAAGAGGAAGTAGGAGATTAGTTTATAAGAAATAAATTGCATAAAACTATAAGAGAAATCCCAAGGGTCTCAAATGTGTAACACACTAGGGAGAGCTTGTTTTATACAGCTTTTAGGTTGAGCTAAACAGTGAGTGTACATAATGTGTTTTCTTAAGGAGGCTCATAAAGCGTTTTATTTGGTATTCTCATGAATTGAAGAACAGGTCTCTACTGCTATATATTGTAACCTTTTAGATTGTATTGCCCCAGTTTTTATGCTTTATTCATAGTTTGTGTTTGGAGTTTGTTTGGTTTGGTTTTTTTTATTTTTTTGGTTTTTTTTTTAACTGTCTCCCAACAGAAATATCTCTGCTGTTGTAAGACTGTACTAGCCCATGCCCTCGCAATGTTTGTTAATTGTTAATTATGACTTTATACTCTGTGTGCAATTTTCTTTGCAAAGACTTTTTGTGCCATCACAGTAAACAACTTTATATACATTAAAAGAAACGTGCTAGGAGAAGATACGTTATGATTTCAGTTTGCAGTTAAAAACTTGGACCTGAGATAGAATTTGTGTTGTGCTTTCAGTGGAAGAATCTACTCTTATGAATCTGAGAAATGTGGCAGGATTTAAAAGGACACCGACAGACATGAAGACTAAGCAGTGACCTGAACTGCAGTTTAAGGACTTTTCTTCATTTAACATAAGCTGCATAGCCCAAGAGCCATCTGTCATTTGAGCTCAGTGAAAGTTTCTTTCACCAATCTTTTTCTTTTTTTTTTTCTATTTTTTGTAATCTGTAAGGAGGCGGATTTAGTGAAATCAAAACATTTCAAGAATGCGTTTTGCCAAATCTTTCCTTAACAAATATAAACATTCTAAAAATTCCCTGTGACTGACTTTGACACATTTTTAAAATTATATGTTGTCATCTGGGAGCTGGAACGATTTCTCATTTCAGCAAAACTTTTTCATTTTATTTGTTGCCATTAGAAAAAAATATAGCCTCAAAGTCAATCCAAGATGCACTGATTTTCTGGACTGCAAGGGATTTCACAGGAACTTTTTTTTTTAAGTTTTCTAAATGAAAAAGGAAAAAAAAACAAACAACATTTAGGCTTTCCTGTGTGTGAACATCTAGTAAGCCAAAGGAATGAAGTTTTCATCCTGCTTGACAACCTATTAACAGTTTCACTTCCCCTTCCTCTACATGGGTAGGCATGAAATGTAGGTGTCAGACCAGAGGAGTTTCTTCAGTGCAATCTGTGACATGGCCGTGGGCTAATTGACCTTGAAGGCAAGAGCCTTTCACTAAATGGTGACACAGCTGTGGAAATCTTCTCAAGTTGGTGAGACAATTGCATACAAGGATGGGCAGATATGGTAGTGGCTACTTTTTCTGGGAACCCCTTTTTTAATGTGTTAATTGATGACTGTAGACTGACAATGCAGACTGACAACATTGTATTTTTGTATTTTCTCTTCCTCTTACTTTCAGTAAGTGCTGCTTCTCTCCCCCCCCCCAAAAAAAAAAAAAAAAAAAAAAAGAAGAAGGGTTAAAGTTATGCTAGGATTCTGTGCAATGGATAAAATCCAGGCCCCTCCCCTGCGACTTCAAAGGGGCCATTTGCAGTGGAATGAGTGTCATTTGGTGGTGGAAGCAGGAAGCTCTTTGGGCAAGAGGCACCACATCAATAAGCCAAGGAGCGGGGGGAGCAGGAGCTGAGGACTGGTGCAAAAGTCTTTCCACCTCTGGGAGCGTGCAGGTTATTTCAGCTGCTGGGACGGAGCAGACGATCGCAGAGCACTTGCTGCCGCCCTGGGAGGGAAGCTCGCTCCTCTTTGGCTCTGTGCCCTCCTGCCCTGCAAAGCCCTAAGTACCAAGCACGGGTACAGGGGCTGATGTTCGGCATTCCGTAGCAGGCAGGGGACCATCACCCTGAAACTAGGAGTAACCCAAAGTTCTCTTCTCTAGGGAAAATCTGACTTCACCTCCTGCTCTAGCTCGTATGATTCTGAAATAAGCCGCAGAGCCTCACTCGCTCTCTCTGTAGTTTAATGAGCAGAAAAGAAAAATGCTTTTCCTTCCCACCGTGAAACGAACCTTTACTTTCATAAAGACAGAAAGATGTAGTCCTGTCACATTCATTGCTATGTACAAAAAAGCTCACTATATGCCTTTTCTCGGTCCTCACTGTTGGCTTTGTGTGCAGGTTTTTTGGGTGTAACTTATTAAATTTTTGCTTGCCTTGAATTCCTGCAGGCCTCATTTGGATACAATGCATACTTGCCTCACTTCAGTTCCTGTAGACAGTGATGTATTTGATCTGCTGGCCTGAGATATGCATTTCTTTCAGAAACCCTAATGTAAACACTGGAAGTAGTTTATAGCTGCAAATCAGCATCCAATGGCAATGATGATTTAAGGCTATGAAGAAGTGACATAAAAAATACCCCTACACTCCAACTCAGAGTCTTAAGGTGGTTCTCTATTCTCTTCTTGAAGCTACAATTAGAAATACTGTAAAAAGAGCTTCTGGTTCTCTTCTTATATTTTTCTTCTCTTTTGTTTTCCTTCTTTTTTTTAAGTTTTGGTCAAGCACAAGGAAGTATTTTTCTGCTGTGCTGACTTTTTTTTTTGCCCAGCAGATTTGGAGCTGAAACAGAGTCGTGCTGACAGGATTTAATATGAGGAAGTTTTGCAATATAGTTTACAGCTGGTGTAAAACTTCTTGGTGAATGTCAGAAAGTAACTGCTGCGATAAATTAGTTAGGTATTGTTGGGCATATTATCTGAACAAGATGCTTTCCCCCTCAAGCAAACACTTCACTTGGTACAGAATTCTTTCAAGACATCCACCCTAATTGTTAAAATCTACCGTTTGATGAACAGAGTTAGTTTATATGCATGTTAAAGAAGTGGCAGACAGGTAAACCTTGAGAATTGCATTCTACTTCCAGAGGCCAGCTTCAAATAAAAAGTAATGAATTGCTTCTTTCTGCTTTCCAAGTAGATTTGTCCAACATCCTAAAATGTTTACTAGATATTATTTACTAGAGTGGCACTGAGCAATGAGAAAAGAGGGTGTCGTGTTCTGCTTTGTTTTCCAAAAGATTTGAAGAGTGAAACTTGCTTTTGTACATCTTGTTAGCGCATTTCACTGTGGTTGGCAGTTTGGCAACAGATGAAAATACATATGTTTGTTTTAGCTGGCAAGGCTGCTCGGTGTATTGGCCTGAGCAGTGATCTGAGCAACTGGATACCTGGAGTTTATTCCCAGCTATGCCACTGCTCTGCTGAGTGACTCTGAGCAAGCACCTCTCTTTGCCTCTTTGCTGCCTGCTTCCCTCCCATACAGTTCCTCTTGTCTAGTCGGCTGGTGAACACTTGGAGCAAATGCTTTCAAGAAATTTTTATCTGTACAGCACCTAGCACAGCTGACTCCTATCTCCCTTGGGATCCACGGGTGCTTCAGTCATGCAAGCAGTAGCAACGAAAGTAATAATGCCGTGATTCAGCATCGCTCCATGGAAGCCAATTTACATGCAAAGCAAAGGGTCTGGCCTACAGTCTTGTTTCACTGTGTTTATGAGAAGTGAATGAAGTTAAAAGACAAATGGAAACATTTCCTTTTTTTCTCCCTTTTTGTGTTCTCAGAGATGTTCAGAGACTGGACAAGGTGCACCTGGGGTTAGCTAGGATGTAGCTGAGGAACGCCATGCCCTTTTCCTCACCGTGTGTCCTGGAGTCAAAACAGAGGAAAGTATTGGGTTCTCACCCTCCTAGACAGGAGGGGAGCGGAGCAAAACCAGGGACATGGTAGAAGATAATGCAGGAATAAACAGAGTAACAAGCCAGTGATCCTTTCAGTGTCTCTGTCACGGCCAACATGGTTACATGAAGGTGCAGTTGAAACTCCTACAGCTGCTCCTGGAGGTGCGCAACTAAGCAGCTCCTCGTGCACTTTCAAGGGGAAAACCAGTACTAGTACAGGAAAGGTAGCCAAAAAAACCCCTAAGGGGCCTTGGCTAATACTATTCAGATAATCAATATGGTTGTTGCTTGGGATAGCCAGCACATTCACTATTTTATTTACTTACCCTTCCTCGAAAGGGTTTTAGTCCTCCACATGCTTTGTTCTGACAACAGTTGTACTGCACTGATTGGAGCCGGGTTACTCGTTTGCATGGGTATGAAGGAAAGTCAAACCAGGCTCAGAGCTTAAACGTGTGGGTGTAATTATAAATGACTAGCGGCGTTTTCCTAATCTGCTTTTCTTTGTTACTCTTTGGAAAAGTGTGAGCGGTACAAGTGTTCGATACTCCCCGCACGGTCAGTGTTGGCAGACAAACGTGCTCGTCTCAAGTGCCGTGCCCCCACAGCGGCATTAAGCCCACGTCAGCGCGCTGCCTAAAACATGCTAACTTTGCTGGCAGGCGATTTTATACTTCTGCAACTCAGAATGAGGGGTGAGCGTGAAGAATGGATGACACTTCACGAAAATAAAAACTGTTCTATGATCTGAACTGAATCCTGAAGGCTCGGAGGGTTATTCGCTCAGTTCACCCCGAGCATGTTGTTCTTGAGCTGTAAACTTAATACAGATACCTAAATAAGCAATTAGTGCTTCAAAAGTTTGGTGTCTCCAATGATTCCAGTAGGATTTGCTGGTTCACTATTTTTAATTAACTGATAAGGGCTTGGAAACCTAACTCTAAGCAATTATTCCAGAAAACTTTGTATAATATCCTGTGACAATATTAATTATTCAGAATTAACAATCAACTATTCAGTGCAAATTTGGAGGATGTGCAGTAAACAAGGTGTGAGGGCACACACGGAACAAGTACCAAAATATAATATTTGTAAAAATGTTATGCTGTCATGTTCTTAAAACTGTATTAACAGAAATAAATTGAATTTGGACAACTAACGTTTTCCTAAGTTTTCACTGCTTTGTTCTGCAGTTTTAATATTCTTTCAGTGTAGGTTTTTTTATAATAACATGTAGACTGGACCTTTGTTATGCTGTGTTATGAATTAAATGTTAAATTATAAATTATATTTAAAAAAAAAAGTTAAAATGCAGTATACAAATAAATAAACTGTGGTCCTCCATGACATGTTAACCCTGCTTTTTATATGCTTGGTCACTTGCAGTCTATTTTACTAATTCAAAGAATTCACAACACGCCTCTCAGTCATTTCCAGGAATTTGAAAGAGCTCGTTTGTTTATTCTTACTTGCAACAGGCATCTCCACAAAATTCTTCAAAATATACCAAGGAGTTTTTCTCCTCCGAAACAAAACTTTAAGCACCTAAAAATAACAATCCTTTTTTATGGGCTAATTAGTGCATCAAATTATTGCTTAGGCCCTTTATCTGAGACTTTGGGTAAAATCCAAATGGAAATGAGCTTGGCTGGTGCATTTTAACCTACATTTGTCAGCCTCACAAAGTCACCATGCGATTTAGCCCAGTTGGCAGCTCTGGTGAAGAGACAAGCAGGGCTGGCATAGCTGAGATGCTTCAAGCGGGGAAGACCGTAGCGCTTTGACACGACTGTGAACACACGCTCTCGCCGCGTCTCCTGCTCCGTGCGTGCCCCCAGTCCCTGCTCCCGCCCCGGCAGCAACACCAGGCGCGGTCTGGTTATTCGAGACGTACAATAAAAACAGCTTTTTAGGAAAGCGGGGAAATCCTCCTGCACGCGGACGTGCTATGAAATTCATAATAGTCCGCTTCCGAAGCAGAAAAAGGCTTCCCCGCTCGGTGCCGTTATCTAGAGTCGTCCCCAGGTGCCCACCGAGGTGGGTGATGCCACGAGTAAGGGGACACGGTGGCAGACGAGTCCCGTTCCAGCCCCCGGTCCCTCAGGCACGGGCGCTGGGGTGCAAGGGCAGCGGTAAGGGGGGTGATGGTTCGGTTGCTTTGGCTGCGCCCCAGGACAGCCTTGGTGTGGAGATACAGTATCTCAAGGATCCATCCTGTCACAAAATCGTAAAATAAACAAACAAAACAGGGTAGTTGGGCTCTGTAGCCATTGCATCACAGAGGCGGCCGGAGAAAAGGTTGTGTCTTGTGCCAGCCATGGAAGAGAGGGCTTAAGCGAGCAAAACAAGCTTTTACAAATCCTGCCCTAAGCCACAATTGCATAAACTTTGTGAGGTATCAGAGAGACTGTAGAAATTCCCCCCCTCGGTTACAAATCAATGCATTTTATTCATTTTTTCCAGACACCTGATCTCAGGATATACGGGATGTTGTGCATCTCACTGACAGCACAGTCCTTGATAAACTTGATAACTCCTATCACAATAAAATCAGCAGGAAAAAAAAAACCTATCCAGCTAACAAGGCCAGGATGAACGTCACTAAAGAATGAGGTGGTGAGGAGAGTAGGCGCAGCTTTGGGAAGCAGCTAATAAACCTTTGCAGAGCTTTGAAAACACCTTATTTGTTTTTAAGAGCTGGAGGTGAATAAAATCAAACCCTAATGCTATTAATAAATTATCTCTCATTACTCCAGGGAAGAAAACAGGTCCTGTGCAACTATATTTTCTCAGAAAAGAACCGCAGATAAGTATTAGGTATTTTATGACTTGTGAAATATTTAGAACAAAAAATTTGTGCCTTATGTTTTTATTTGTCACTGAAGACTCATAAATAAATCAATATGATTTACTTCTTTTTACACAAACCCTGCATAATTTTGTCACGCTCTTAAAAATGTCTTACAAAATGCCCATGGAATATGCAGGGACATTTTCATTGACAAAAAATAATCAGTCCTTCTTATTTAGTTTTAAAGGATCTATTTTTTTCCACTCTGGGAATATACCTCAGGAGACATATTTAGCCTCATACAGAATAGCAAGAAGATATTCCCAAAAGCAGAAAAAAAGAGGAAAAGTATTTCAATTTATTGTTATATAGTACTATCCTTGAGGGAATTTCCAAGTTTTCTACTATTTTCCATTAACCTCTCTCAACAAAAGTAAAAAGGAAATTCTGTAAGTTTTGATGTGATAGAAATTGTCTCTTAATATTTAATGCCAAAATATTTGGATAACCAGTTTATGCTAAAGTAGAAAAATAATACTGACTGCTGTATTTCTTTTAATAGCTACCAAAAACATGCAGGTTGAGTAGGTATGGCATATAAATGGGAGATGAAAGAGAGAAAATAAAACCACAGATTTTAAAGGTACAACAGTATTTATTGCTTTGTCTCAATCCAATGAGGGCACAAGAAACCTCATTTTTGAAGGAAGCATTTTCATTATTGTTTCACTTTTTTATTCAATTTAAAAAAAATACCCTGAAAAGAACATTTCTTGCTCAGCAAATTACATCTTCTAGTCAGAAATCTTGCATTTAGCAAAAAATATATTTCTCTCCCACTTATACCTACTACAGTTTTTTTCTCACGTAACACAGCCAAGACAGCTTGGATTGATTTCCTTGTTCATTTTTCAGCTTCATTGAAAATGTCAGTGCAGGCAATACAGGGTTTACTTAGTTAACATCTCCCTCCCAGGACCAGCTGCCTTTAAGAAGCATTTGTGAGTAGAGTGCTTGAAAGAGCTGGATGAAGACAAGCTAGATGTTACTGCTGAGATGGTCAGGTAGCAGTAATCTAAGAACACGCATATTTTTCCAGATCCTTGACTTTTTACAGCATTTCTTTATTCCTCACTCCTCACATTTGATCCGCAATCAGGACAGCGCAGCAGAGTCAGGGCTATCTGGGGAGATGGGGGGTTCTCTGCTCGGGACACAGCGGGGTCTTCAGGGCAAAAGTCAGCTCTGGGTGAATGAGATGTACCATGAAGCTCCCTTGTGGCACCCCTTGCAGCCCCATTTTCTGTCATTCTGTGACTGCCTGATCAGCTCAGGGATTGCGCGTATGTACAAGCATTCACACGTGTCCAGCACAAGTTTGTCCTGAGCGAGAGGACTGCTAATTGAAGCTGCGTCGTTACGGTCTAGAGGCAGGTGAGAAGGTTTCACATCCAGAATTGAGAAAGCAGGTAATACTCTGCACCAGACTTGAGCAATGCAAGAGGAAGTCACTTGAGATACCTCAGCCTTTTAATATCCCGTAGTGAAGTAAATCTGAAACCTCAGGTGGCTGAGGTTGCAATTGTGCAATTGCAATAGTGCAAATTGTACAACCTAAAAGAAGAGCACTTGGTACATCTAGCCAAAAATTGACAGGGCTGTTTGTGCAGCCTGCTGTGCTCTATGGAAAGCCAATATTGCCAGTGCTGTGGAAGCGCTGAGAAATGATTCATGAAATCTGCTGAATTATGGACAATGGCAGTTACCTGTACATTAGGAAGACATTCAAAAGTAGGTTGCAGGAATTACATTAAAATAAAACCTGTACTGTAATACATAGGAAGAAAGAAGAAAGATGAATTTTATTGCTTTCGTGATGTCAGTCTCTAAGAATGTTAAGTAAAATTAAATTGTTTAAATGACAAACTTTTAGAAGAGACAACGTAAGAAGTCAACAAATAAGAAATTACTGATCCCCTGGTAGCGACAAGTTTTGAAAACGGGTTTGCTAAGGTTTGAAAATTTATTTTCTATTATTTCAAGCACCAGTCTTGAGGCAGAGTATACACAAGGCATTAGCAGTTTAGAGTTTATGGAATCATGCATAGCATTGCAAAGAGTCAAGCTTTATTGTTATTACTAAGATTGAGATTGTGTGAACTGTGCTACATAATTATTGTTGTTGTTATAATGCACAGAGTTTTACCAAGAGCTCTGCCCCATTATATTGGTTTTCTGCAAGCAGGAACAGTAGATTGCTCCTGCCTCACAGAGCTCATGACTTAAACACATCTAAATAATTGATTACATATATTTTAGTTCTGTTTTGTTTTCCTTATTGGATGCTTTCTGAAGTGACAGCTGATTTAAGTGGAGGACTTCTGCCTGGGTCGTCTCTTTGATAAAATGAGCACCTAATAACGTTGTGCTAATAAGGATGTGGTGCCCTTGTACCAGAGCAGCACTAACCAATTAATGCCTTGGCATATGGTACCACTGTCTTTATAAATGTGTCAGCTGATGCAGAGAAGCGATGTTAATTGCAGGAGTTTACACATGGAGCCAGTAGTAGTGCCAGATATTGAAAACTTCATATGGCCAAGTATCTAGCAAATACTCAGATAGAAAATTTCAAAGCTTATTTGAAATGATGATAAACCTCTACTTTTTATGTCAGATTCACAGTGGCTTGTCTATCAGGCTACTCTTGATCTGGTCAGCAAAAAGACCACAATGTAACCAGCAAATCCTATTTCATAGGATGCATTGACAAAGAGACAATACTGTTCATGCCACCTCTTCTCTGCAAAAGGTGTGAATCACCATTTGCCACTTGTGCTTTAAGCAAAATCAAAACTGAAGCCAAACCAGAAAGTTATGACTCCTTATCACCATCTCAGTTTCCTAAGTCTTTGAATACAAAGTCAATTATGTTTTAGTCACATTAAATACTCTTCAATATTCATATTCTATTAATAAGCCAGTGTCCTTTGTTCTACTATTGCAAATCTTGATGAAATAAAATGGTTTAGCTGGGTTTATTCAAAACTGAGTTTGTGAAGTTACAAACTTCACGTGCTTCCTGATTATTATCATAAAAACCATATCGTACTATTTCTGCTCCCTGAGGGTCAGATTCTGAGGTGATGTACACTGGCATAATGGTTGACTTGAATATGATTTCCGCGACTGATACCAACGCAGGATTGCCCTAGTATTAAATTGCATTTTGCATATTTTCCTTCATTGGTTACTTACCTGACTCATAGTTCCAAGGGAAGGAAACGATAGCATGTGACTTAATTAACCAGCCAGAACAAATAAACTGAAAGAGGGTTGTTTTAGATTGCATATAAGGAAGAAACATTTTACAATGAGGGTGGTGAGACAGGAACAGGTTGCCCAGAGGCTGTGGCTGCCCCATCCCTGGCAGTGTTCAAGGCCAGGCTGGATGGGGCTTTGGGCAACCTGGTCTAGTGGAAGGTGTCCCTGCCCATGGCAGGGGGGTTGGGACGAGATGGTCTTCAAGGTCCCTTCCAACCCAAACCGTTCTGTGAATATATAAAATTTAAGCAGCAAAATCTGCACTTTGGAAATGAGCTGCTCGCAAACAGTGCAGCAATGAAGAACTGCCTGTTGGCAAAGTCCCTTTAGTAAATCGGAAGGTCTGGATACAAGTCAGGAATTACTTATCGGGGGAGGTCCTATGGTCTCTATTAAGCAGGATACATGATCAAAATGGTCCCTTGTGCTCTCCAAGTCTATTCAGCTGTTGTCTGTGAATTAATGATGATTGTGAATGATTTTTGTAAAAGCATTCATGCAAGAAGGCAGAAGCAGTAAGGAGTAACTTTTGCAAAGCTTAGCTGTACACAAGGGTACTGTAGACCCGGCACGCCTGCTCTCTGTACGACTTTTGTTGAAATTGGTGGGAGTGGGGAAAATTTCCACCTTTGTGCAGACTGCAGTTTGAGGCAGTGCCCTGTTACCATTTTGCCATTTCCAGGGGAGACTATGGTTTCGGCTGTGATAATAGCAAGCAATATAACTTGGAAATGAAATAACTGTTTGTAAAACCGGTCCACAGCCAAAATACTGCAGCTGGAGCTGAGAGCAAAGATGCAGCATGACCTTAACAGGGTCAGCATTAGAATTAAAACCCCTGCTATAGCCAGCTTTGAGATGATTTTCGGTTTCGGTTTCCAGTAGCAAACTGAGCTACTGAATTAAGCTCATTGGAAGAAGTCAGAATTCATAGTGGACATTGTGACTTTCTCAGTGTGTTCAGATACTACCTCTGACTTTTCAAGTAGCATGGGTTTGGGGGTGGTGGTGTTTCCCCCCCCCCCAAGAGTTTGCTACTTGGCTTTGCTAGGAGATGTGGGAGATTAGAGGGAAAGACAAATTTCCAACTTTTTCTTCCCCTGATGTATTAATGAATGTTAGAAAATTTGCTATATTATGTTGGTTTTTATGTATCTCACCCCTACTGAAATATAGCACAGAGGTCTTGATGGTATCACTAATGATGAATTGGGTTTCAGATCGGTATCTAAATTTCTTATTCTGCTGTTTTCCAGTCTTACTTGAATAGTAGCTGGTTGCCCAACCCACCCAACCCTTTCTAAGTTACTTAGAGAAAACAATCTTGCTGAGTTTGCTGCATTGCTTCAGGGAGGGTAAATTTTATAGGGCAAATTAATTTCTATTGGCCCAGACAAATCTAGTCTGCAGTACCCAAAGGGGAAAAAAACCCAAGCAAACAAGGATGTCTAAAAGCCGATGCAGGAACATTTAACCATTTATTAACCTATTCTAACTATATATAAACCCGATTTTGGGTCAAGCTCTATAATTTAAAAATACAATTTTACACGATTCAAAAATAATCTGCCTCCTATCAAGTTGGCACTTAATCTCATTAGCAGGCAGAAGGAAGGAAGACGGAAACTGGCTTTATATCATACTACTTAGTTATTTTGTTTTATTAAGAATGAAGTTACTTCCATATCACGTATCATTACTTTTGTTATGGAAACCATGGATTTTGGGGGACTGCAACATACATACAGTTCAAGTTTGCTCCCTAAAAGTGGGAACCGAAATTCCTAAGAAACAGAGAAAGAAAATCAGAACATTCCTGTGCTGTTTTATGTCATGAAGGCCACATCCTGGTGCCACTGAAGCTGGTGGAGCCCTTTGGGAGGACCTTGAATTGCTGGGGGAGATGCGGGTCCCCCCAGCCTCACGCTCCCGTTGAATGGAAGCAGCCAGCGCTGAAGAGGAAGGTGTTTGCAGCAGTACGGGGAGGCCCAGCCTTCTTCCTCTGCTGTGGGAAGGAAGATCACTGGGCAGATAGCAAAGAGGATGAAGTAGTTTGTGGGGGGAGATGTGGATTCAGTGCATACCTCAGCAACCTCTTTCAACAGGAAATAAAAGCTGCCCAGATAAGGTGTTGATTGCCTCACTGACACTGCCCTGGGCTGCAGTTATTGCAGCTCAGGCTACGTGCAGACTTGAAGAGGACTTAAAAAAAAAATAAACTGAAAAAAAAACCCCACTACACTTGAAAATCAATCCTTCTTGTACCATTCCTGCCACAACTTGAATCTAGAGTTCACTGTTTAACCTTAAAATGTGATAGCATCACAAACAATCCCAGCAACTTCAGGAATTCAGCAATTTCATACCTTTAACTAGGGATCAGTTGCGGCAAAGCCATGCAGATACCTAACACCAACAGCGACCCCACAGAAGAAAATGTTTAATTGGTCTGTTTTGAAAACAAGGGTTTGATTTTTATATTTTTTATATATACCTTGTAATGCAGGACTACACTGACTTCACAAGCAATGTTTAAATCCTTCAGTTACTTTTGGAATTATGGGTCTAAGGAAAAAAAAAAAAAGGAAAAGAAAATCTCAATCTCACCAGCCCCTTAACAGGATACAGAAGGAAGAAAAGCACAAATAAGTCTTTGAAAGGATGAAAAATATTCCCAGACAGAGCTGGGGTGGCAAAATGTAAGTAAAAAGTTGCAAAGTAAAACACTGATTGAAAGACAGCTGAATCCCACACAGGCATATTAGACAGTGTTGAGTGATAGGCGATAAAAAACAAGTTCATGTCAAGTTCCCTTCTATTGCTGCAAGCAGAGAACTTAAGATGCTGAGTCTGACCAAAAGCATCAAAGAGTGCAGAAAGTCATGGGATAGTGTGAGTCATTTGGAGAGTGATCTTCAAATGCTCCTCCCTCATACCCACCTTTGAGAAAGCCAGTTGTCAAAACCACGTGAGTTTAAAGAGGGGATCCACAACATAGAAGATGCTATACGTGTTGGACAAAATCAAGATAAAATATTTTATGTTGGAAGGAGATAAATCCATCAGTATCAGACTCCTCATAAGTATCAGCCCAAGGTGGGAAGAGAATTTTTGGAGGATCACTAACTTTTATTAGTGTCTGTTTTTGCAATACTGTGAAAAAATTCTGAGTCTTGACTCTATATTCTGCTGGGCATAGTCAGAAAGTGGGAGGCAATAGGTACATCTACACTAGTTTTTTATTTCAGAGAAACAATCCTTGGAAGAGCATATTCTGATTGTTCCCCCCCCCCCCCGCCCTTGCACTTTGGCTTTCACCATGGAACTGCCTTGGAGGTTGTAAAATGGATTCCTCTGGTGTGAAATGAAACCAAAATATGTGCTTCTCTAATGTCTTTTACTTCTTGTCTTAAGTAAAACACCTGAGGCACCTTTAGCATGGATATTGGACCCACAGCAACAAGTGTTTTTGTTCTGGACCATGCCACTTGTTATTGTAAGGTCCAATGGAGCCTCAGTCTTTTCACCTAACGTTAAATGTCTGCCATACATATTTGATCCAGCCACCTGTAGCCATTAGAAGGAAATAACGACTTCAAAGGTGTGGTTTATCAGTTTGAAAGATGTTTCTCCTGCTCAGATGAATCATAAGCTCAAAGCTATTATTTGCTCTGCAGTAACAATGAGAAGAGTCTAGGTGTTGAAGTTCTGGGTACATGTTCACCCAGTGAATCCTGCTCTAGTTAGCTTAAAGTGATGGTATTGGCAGAGAATAGGAAACAGAGTCACAAAGAAATGACTTGACTTTTCTGAGGCCACCTCAACTCACCAGTGCCAGAGGTAGGACTTGACCTCATATCTTTCAACTCCTAGTCAAACGTCCTCTCTTTACACACAGTAATCATTAGAATTATTTAGCTGACTGATGTAGCATGGTGACTTCTCTTTATTTATGTCATATAAAAAGTTTTTTTCCTAGAATTGCAGGTCAGGGCTACAACTGACAAATCTCTCTATTTTATATCCATTAAGACGAAAGTCTTCATTTTCCCAGCATTGTAAAATTTTGCAAATACTTGTATAAATTTCCTATTTTGCATTCTTTACATCACTGAGCATATTATGAATATGTTATGCATTGAATTACACTGACTGTACTCAATCTAGAATATCAATTTTTATTTGTCAAGAAGTGCTTAGTGAGGCCTTTTATGAACAGAAGAGATCCAGTGCCCTAGATTCTGTGTCCTTGTAAGTAAAAATACAACCTGAACTAACAAAATAAAGTTTTACCTACAGTTGCTGAAATTGTTCATATTAAGTCAATTCAAAAAGATGAATGATAAAATCAATTACTTGCTTTCTGTTTCTATGTGTCAGAAATACTGCTAAAAATGGTATCAAAAAATCCTGTCATCTGTCACGTTGAGTGTGTTTTTACTAGTTTTCCAAGTTATCTCAAAACAATAGCAGCAACACTTTTTAGATGTAGATAACAGTGTGTTTGGGTTTTTTTATTTGTAATGAGTCACTGGGTGAGGCATTTTATTTGCATCATATTAGTCAGAGTCATATTTGTATTTTAAACATAAAGTCCTGGAAAAGGTAGCAAGAATCTTGACACTCATTTTAATCAATATTCTGAACAGGGAATTTAGGCACAGATAAAAGTAAACAAAACTCCTGGACTTTACCTCAAATCCTCCCTGTCCACGTAACTTGATTTTAAAGAAAAGAATTGCAATTTACAGTGTGGCAGTAAGTGCAATGCTTAAGTAAAACTGAAAAGAACAAGATCTTCATGCAGAGAGGTTTAAAAAACAGCACTGGGAAATCCAGCTGTCTAAGATTCAAACTCTGCAGAGTTAAAAACCTGGTGCCAATTTTAGTAGTTCCATTTTAACAACATGCACCCCAATATCTGGGTAACCTTTCTGTGGCTGCAGAGGCAGAACATAATTTTAAGATGTGCAGTCATTTTTTGCAGGATAATACCTGTAAAGAAGTGAGGCATAGTCGGAAGGACTGTGTTTCAGATGCTGGGTTGAAGAAAGCTAGGAAAAACCACAGCAGATGGCTAAAAGAAGATTGTAATCATATTTAGCTTTTCTCACTTCACAACTTCAATAGCCATTTCGTGCCAGGGAACCCAGCGCCTCCGGATGTCCTTTTAATCCTCCTCATCTTTCTCTTTCTCTTTCTTACTCTTCCAGTGCTTGCCAGCCTGATTCAGACAGTGTTGCGAAACTACAGTCCCAAACAGACTGTTGCTCTTTCTGGTTATCCCACCGCAAAGAAATTGGAGAGACCTGTTTCTTCTGCCACTTCTGTTTCTGATGCCACCTGATGTACTTTGCAAGATCTGTTTTAAATTTAGAGCTTTGTAGAGACCCTGGGTCTTAAAAGCTTTTTTAATGGATCAACATTTGAGAAAAGGACCTATGTTCACTGATGAGTCTCTAAACAAATGTCTCTTCAGGGATTCAGCTTTTCTTCTGAACTAGATCTCAAGCTTACATGTCATTTACAGAAACAAGTCCAGTGTAACACATTTTCCACTTCAACAGTAATCTGATGATGGGCAGCACAGTTTGTGTGGACTTCATGAAGGTGTGGGCCCCTGCAAAGAGGAAGCAAATTCTTGCTGCTAGGACCACGAAACTTAAACCTTTCTGAATGCGACTCCTTGCAGCATGCATCCTGAAGACAAACAGCTAGGAAGAGCAGTTCTTATGGCTGATTCAAAAGGGCATTTACTCTGAAAGAGGCATCTTTGAAAAGGTGTGCAAGGAAAACTCATTCAAAGTGCAATGTATTCTGAAAACTTGAGGTCCCAAATGCAATCCAGATGGTGAAAGCAGTGCTGTAAATGGAGATTCAGTGGGGACACTTGAGCAGTATACAGACAGCATACACAGAAAGTAAAGAAATTTATGGTCTAAGAAAAAGGAAGATAAAAGACCTTTTCTTCCCTTTCACCAAAGCACGAGATAGTGTCCCTAGAACAAGGAAGTTTGGTCAACATGGGACATGACCCATGGAGTATGGTTCTGTAATGAAACATGAAATTCTCTGGCTTTATCTCCTGTTTAATCAGATCCATGTAGAAATATAAAATAAAATAAAATAATAAATAAAATACAGAATATAAACATTCAAATAATATTTGTCTGCCACCAGCTGAGGTACTCAATTTCCACTGTATCACCTGAAGCCAACTGTGATTGATTTTGGTTTTATTTGCTCCTCAGTCAGAAGTGCTTCATTCTGCAGCTTCCTACCTCTGTCAGACCTGTGTAGGAGTTCTCTAAGTCTCAGCAAGACTTTTCTTCCTGATGTCTTTTAGCACTGCAGATGCATATTAGTATCTAAAGCAATCTCTTCACCTGTGCAATAACAGAGACAATTCTACAAGCTTTTTAAGTACTTTAATCTGCAAGAACATTAGCTTCGAAGTGAGTACTTCAACACTTGGATTTAGAGATACACTTCAGAAAATTGCTAAATTTGCTCAAAACACTCAATCTGAATGAACAGAAATGTCTTTGGCTGGAAAAAGTGGGCCTTACCCCAAAAGTGCTGACATTTACTTTGACACACAGCATACCTTTGGGACTACAGATTGCTGCTTGGCTGTCACCTAACTCTTTCTTTACTGCGCATATTACAGAAGGACTTGAGGATTTGTCTTGTGTTTTCCCTTAAAGACATCCTTAACTGCGAGGCCTATGTGCAATGTCCCATGAGAACACCAGAAGCAGAGAAAGGGGAAAAGAATTGTACAACATTAATGCTAATAACTAACTCTTGCTCTGGCCTGTAAATAATTTTCCTTTGGCTTGAGTGGCCCTCATGCTCATGGGATGTCTGAGAATGTCACTGTTGTCAATAAAAATGAAACACCTAAGATGTCATTTTACAGTAGGCATCTAGAGAAGCTATATTATTTGGAGATTTCACTGTTGCATAAAATACTGATCTTTATGTAAACACTATAAAAAAGAATCACTTTTTAATAAATCTTTTGTTAAAGATTTACTGGTTTTTAGTTGTATTCTTGTTCAATAGATGGAAAAAGCTATATAAACATCTGAATTACTAGGCAAAATGCTCTGGATACAAATTGCATTTGCTGTAGGCAGTAAAATAATCTTTGTTTAAATACTGTAGCCTAATGTAGCAAAATGTAATGACTGTGTGTCAAATTTCCTTAGCAAATTAAAAGGATTTCCTCACAAAAGTTTAGAAAATTATTTACTAACCTGATGGAATTGAAGGCATCTTTCTTTCATTAGAGTTTCTTTTCTATCAAATTAAGTTTACTTCATTTCTTCTGAGCAAGACACCCTGCAATTGAATTTAGAATAAAAACAGAAATTAATTTTGGCTTTTGGATAATAATGAACAGTTTATCAGTTAATTTAATGTGTTTATAGGACATATTGTTAAATATGGTTCAACAAAATCAATCCAAATTACCTCAAGATTAGATTTTATTTTTTCATCTTTCAGAGTACATGTCTTTTTGCACAAGCTTTGACACAGATTTCTAATACGTAAACAATATATTTTGTCTCTACTGAGTAGTATTTATTGCTTAAATCTAGGGGCTTAAAGTCTTCATCTGTACTGCATCCTGATTCTCCTCCTTACTTGATGGAGTTAATATAGCATAGAGGAGTTTAAGTATAAAAGTCACCCAGGGTATATGTATGGCAAAAGCAGCAAACCTATGTACCTCAAATTGACCAGAAGTTTACATTCAGTAAGAGAAAAATTACTCACTTGCATCTGGGCATTCTTTCTATAGCTCTAAAGCCAGACTAATATTGACAAGTTGGAACAGAAATTAAGATCTTGGCTTTATGTATACTGGATTTATGGAGTGAAGCTGAATATTCTCTCCTCTCCTCTCCTCTCCTCTCCTCTCCTCTCCTCTCCTCTCCTCTCCTCTCCTCTCCTCTCCTCTCCTCTCCTCTCCTCTCCTCTCCTCTCCTCTCCTCTCCTCTCCTCTCCTCTCCTCTCCTCTCCTCTCCTCTCCTCTCCTCTCCTCTCCCCTCCTCTCCCCTCCTCTCCTCAAATACACCCAGCTATTCCACCGATTTCTTTCCCTTCTCTTGGATCCCAACCTTCAAATTATTCTTCTTCTTCCCTACTTGAACTTTATTGCCAACTCATGCAATGTTGTCACAGGTCTCTCAATGTTTTGGGTGTCTTCTAAGAGCTCATCATCTGCCAAGTAGCTTAAAAGAAAAAAACAAAAAAAATCCCTTCTATATTTCCAGAAATGAGCTTAAGGATATGATTCCTAGTGAGAATTGGATTGAAGTCCTCTTGAGACTTCTCAGTGAGAATATGGTTCGAGGACATCTCAGATTTGCCCCCAACAGAAGCAGGTGAAAGAACCTCCCGTTTGTTACTAAAACAGTGAAACCCTTCTGTTTCTAAGTGATATTCAGGAAACCGGGAGCCTTATTCACAGTTGTTGAATGCTTGTGAAAGCAATACTGACAATATTGAGAATTCAGCTTGTTCTGGTGTCTCCCCTCTCCTCGCCCTGGTCCGACAGGACCCGCTGGGTGCTCACCGCTGCCTGGGTACCCCCGGGCACAGCCCGGAGCCTCCCGTTTGAGGGGCCTCTGCGTCTCACTCTGAATAAAAAATGTGGCACATCTGTAAAATTTTTGTCAACACAGATCTTTGTGCTGTTTCCAGGAACCCAAAATACCCAGGACTGGCACTGGCATATCTCATGTGTTGTGTCAGCCAGTTTTGACTATCAAGGGATTGCAAAACAGACACGAAAATTAAACCCGAAACTGCTTCAGTAGACAAGTTGGAGAGAAATTCCTCTGCTGTTCCCTTTTTCATTTCTTTGCTTTGAACAGTTGTTCCAGTTAATGGTGAGTTCCCATCCCCCAGCCTCCCCACCAGATATCTAAAATTGGGTCTTTTTTTTAAAAACAAAACAGCCTTTATGCTTGTAAAGCTCTGTGTTCAGAGTACTAAACACAAGGCTGATCACTCTGTTTTCTTCTCATATTTAACAACATGACTTTCATCTTTTAACAATTTATTTCTGAAACGTATGTCTTAAGTACCATTTCCCTGTCTTCTCTTATTTCTTCCACTTTTTTCAGTTTCTTTTTTCTGATGAGAACAAGGGGAGGGCAGTAGCTCCTGATACACCATTTCAGATTCCACTGTGGGACAGAACCTGTCTGTAAACCAAATCCCCAGCACCCCCTTTCCCGTGCAAAGAAAAGGTTGTTGTCTGGTGCTTGGGTCTGGTCCTGCCCGCGGGAAGACCCTTGCAATCTTTTCCATGAACCACAGTCTATTGTGAAATTGCTCAGGGAATGAAAAAAGGCACAGAAGCATTTTTATTTTGTTATCTGAAACAACTCTTAAAAAAAACCCCAAACCCCCAAAAGCATACCCTAGATTTAGAAAGAAAAAAAGATTCCAGAACAACAATTTATTACAAATAAAATTTTTAAAATCCTTATAAATTAAAATGTAGTGTCTTTGCATTATCCCAGCATTCTATTTGATTAAAAAGCAAAACATTGAATTGAAAAGGAAATAAATATTTGGTGAGAAAATGGTTGTTACTGAAGCTTGCAGATGAAAATAAGTGAACAATACTAGACCCTCTGGTGTGCAAACTGGACTTGAACTAGTATTTTAGCAGCAGTTCATCCATTAATTACCCTCATTTCTGAGAGAGTATCAACCTTCAGCAGTCAGCCTACCTCTGTGAATGATGAGCATGTAACCTATTCAGAAGTCATCTGAGTTAATAGAGATTAATTTCTTGTGAGCAGAGAGCTCAAGTCTCCTGGGGTCTCATCAGAATGACGGTACTTCTGATTTATACCCATGTAACAGTGTTATTTATAGAAGGAAGTACCTCACAACAAAATCAAAATATTATTCCTTACTTCCCCTGCCTGACAGCTGTTCTTCTCTGGAATATATGGATAGCTTTTCTCCTTCTTGGAGCCTTAAAATCCTTTACTTTCTCTTTATATGAATTCAGAATTATTAAACGTAATGAATCATCATATAGGATAGCTACGAGCAGATGATAGCTAAAAATGTGGTTGAATTCTCCATTTGAAAGAGGAGACGTGATTATTTTTTTTAATATGCATTTTTGTGGATGGCAAAAGAAAGACTGTTTCATGAAGCTTGACTCAAATGAGAAAATCTCCTTTTACAAACAGCTGTTCTATTAGGCCAAAAAGCCATGGGTCAGAGCAGAGGTGATTCCCAGAGCAGCCATCATCACATGTTCAGTGCAGCCCCCAAATTTTGTAGAGAGATTTCCCTCTCCTCCCCTCCACCTGAAAATCCAGACAGCTCCCGCTTTTTATTTTGGCAATATTTCAGAGAGTTTCTGAAGGGTTCCTGGCCTGGTACATCTTTCCTCCTGCCTTAAAGACAACTGTTCAAAAGTGCCACTGCAATTCTCAATGTTTCAAGACGTGACCTCAGACTGGTATCTTGTAGCTTTTAGGTTTAGAAGAGGAAAGTCCTGTGGGAAAGCTATCAAACTTCTTTTTGCAACGGGATGCATACTCTGTTTCTGCCTCTGCTAGCTAGTGGGAAATTGAAACTTAATAAGGAGACTCTTTCAGAAGTGTGAAGGCTTATCTTGAATCAGGAGACACTGGACATTTACAGAAAAGGTAATAAACAGAAAAGAAGCTGGATCTGGAGAAAAGCAACAGCATCTGTTAAAAACCTCTTTTCAGACATTTGAAATGCTGGGACTGAGTCTGAGGGAAACAGCTGGGAGAACAGAGCACAGATGAAAGAGGGCATGCCATTAAAACATGCAATGCTAATACGTGCGTAATGCCTCCGCACAGACTGTTTGTGTGTATGTACACCCACAGCTCCTCACCCTTGTATTTTTTTAATCTCTCAAAGGAGTGTGAATACTTTGCAAACTTGCCGTTTTTATGGCATGACACTCCTTATAAAGAAGAAGAAACCTGGAACAAATTACTTCTTACATTTGTAGAGACATTGAATGATATATGGATGAATCTTTATTTGTAGCTGATCTAACCTCATGACAGCAGAAGTGCAGAAGAGAACTAAATCCTCTATATTTAAAGTCATATAAGAATTGCTTTTGGCACCACTACAGAGGACTAACCTTCGGTGTGCGAGTGTACACTGGAGTTTTTTACTGGTATTTAAACCTGGGCCAGGAACATGGAAGGAGTTGCAATCTTCCTTCTGTTGAAATGAAACATCCCCAGGGCTGTTCACCCATTCCAAGGTCTTCTGAAGCACGGGCATGGGGAAGTTTCTTATTTTCTCAATACTTTTCTAAGACATTTTGTAGTACTGCCTACAAAAGAAGCACATGGAAATCACATGCAGACAGAGGAGAAGTTCTAGTAAATGCCAGGGACTTACATCTGGAGCCTGTGTCAGACTGAATATCATTATTTGGTGTCCTTCCTGTAGAAGGGAAAAGTTCCCTGTTGCTGGTAGCTTGCAGTATTCTTGCTCTTTTATTAAAACATCTTTTTAAAACAGACCATGGACATCAGTACCTGCAGACGATCCGAGCAATGAGGCTTTGCATGGGAGGGGAGCAGAGGCGGAGGCATCTGCAGAGGCAGAGACAGAGCATCCTTGATGTGGGTGCTGGGATCTTCCTCCCTACCCCTTGTACTTGAAGGAGTAGCTGGGAAGAACATTCCCTCCTTTCCAGGACTATATGTTAGCAGCCCAAGAATCAGTCTGGTACCAGAAAAATCTTCATACTCTGTCCAAGGCTCCAAAGAGGCTTTCCCCGTATCGAAAGGCAGGAATGTGAGGGTTTTGGCCCCTAATATTGAAAGACTTGGTATCGTAAGGAAGTTACAATTTCAAACATACTGGACGAGGAATCTCTTCAACCTGAGCAGGTATTTCCTAGATCCATGTGACCAGAAGCAAGGCCAGTCCTCAACTAGAATTTGAACAAATTGTTTCTACTGCAGTTGTTTGGTTTGTTTGTATTGTTTCAGGAATGACACAAGTCTCATGAGAATGCAATATATTGGCCTTTCTCAGGCTTAGAAGGAACTCCTTTGAGGTTCAAAGTTTTTACCTTCATTCTCCAAATACAATATTCACCTATCTTTTCCAAATATTTCTGTCATTTCCATTTTGCTTTATGGTCTTGGAGTTGCCACTACAACCTCAATTGTAGTTACCATAATTTTGCAAGGAAAAACAAATCAGAGAGGTACTCATCTGGTGGTGGCATAATTTGCCACAGCTCCACTGGAAAGCAGCAGTTGAAAATCCAATATGTAGAAGTCTTTTTCTGGGAAGAAATAGAAAACAGTGGAAAACTCTTACACACATCTCTACTGTCTGCATTTGGAAAGGTTTGAATCTGGGACATTCCACGTATATCTAAACTTTCAAGTGCTGCTCTAAACTAAATTAAACATTTGATATCTCTCAGTCTGTCATGATTATCTCTTATATCCTTGGTTTTCATGTGGAAATGAGATACGTTTATCCAAACAAATGGATAGCATTCTTTGTCACTATGATAAAGCTGGTTAGATAGCTCTTCATATGAGTGAGGATGAGACATACGTTTCCCACAATGGTAAAATAATGTTTGCCTTGGAGTACAGCGAGGCACCCACTGGGATGCATCACAAAATGCCCCAGCTGCTTTGACAAAAGAGAAAAAAAATTGCCAGACCTCCAAGTACAGGGTGAATAAATAAGCAGTATAAATAAGGGAAGAAATAAGAAGCAATTGGCAGGCCCTCAGTCCTAATGTGTGCTGTCTCCACAAAGTCCCATTTGTGGCCTCAGAAATTATTTCCTCTGTTTTAGTTTGTTTTTAAAATACAAGCCACAGAGAGAGGAGTTTTCCAGCACTCAAATTAATGTATAGAATACTGCAGTGGTAAAAGAAACTATGCTAGCAATGCATATGTAAATTTATTTCTGCCTTTGAACTCTGTTTATACATCACTCTGGAACTCAGCTGCTAATATTTAGCACCAGTATAGTCCTTGCTTACAGCATTTTAGTGCCAAGGGGGAAAAAAAAAGGGATTTCCTTTTCTTAGCAAGGGATTTCAGTAAGAGGGGGGGAAAAAAAGACTGCTCTTGTTGAACTTTCCTCAACCATAACTTTTTTCATTAGCTGTGAAATGTCCATATCTGCAGCTAGAAACAAACCTGATAGATTTCAGTGATCCAAAGTGATACTATTATAGGGAAATATCAGCAATTCTGTGATTCAACATGTACTTTCCTTGTAAAGGAAAGTCAAAATGAAAATATTTCTGCATCTGAGATCAATAAAAATGTCCTAATTTTCAAAGAAATATTCTCATGGACTTGTCAAGAGAAGTAGTACAAAACTGCACTGCTCAAATGTCATTGCTTTTTTGGAGAACAGCAAATTTTTCTAACACCCAGATCAATGTAGTGTAGAGTCTTAATCAATTCAGACTGAAATACTTTGAAGTTCTTACACAAAAGCCAGCTGGTGGAAGTGTGTTTTAAAAAGAACTAGTTGAATTATTCATTGTGAATAATCTGTGTTACGAATTTACCCTCCCACTGCCCCACCTCCTTTTCAGGAGTTGTCTGCAATGCAGTCCTCATCTCTATAAGTGTTTGGCAAATGGTTTATATTGATGCATTTTTATATGGTTCCAAGAGTTGCTGGATCTCCTGAAAATGATTATTTAAGTTACTATATTTTGTGACTTACAGCGTGTGAATACACCACCATCTAGTAAATCATTTTATGGTGTTATTTCAAAACACTGATGGGATGATTGAAACTTTTTAACCTAGAGATTCATGAACAACAGAGGTATGCTATTTGGTTGTCTTTGCAAAATGAACTGATATATGATCACATTTTCTGGCCTGTACTTATCCCTTGTAACTTCAGACAGTAAACTAAGGTGGCTAAGTGAGATGCATAGGCACCCTATATAGGCTCTTTCTCTAACTGAGGGTGAATGATTGGCACTCACAGAGGTTCAGGCAGGTCTTCGGTGCAATTATTGCTCTTCAGAGGTGCCTGTCCCTTTCATTTCTTAGATCGGGAATGTAAAGGGACTATGAACACCAGGTTGAAGAGTTAAATCTGGGTCTAGATGAGATTTTCTTGTTCAAAGTCATCCTTATAGACAGGAGACTATTTAATTCAGCTAACGTCAGATGACTCCTTTCCAGGGTTGCCTTTATGGTCAGTAAGGAAATACAAGTCATTCTAGGGAGCAAACCATTTCATCCTGAATAGACTTACAAAATAGCTAGATGTCTTATAACCTAAAGGGCTTATTTCTCATAGGGTCTTGTGATAGGAACTTAAATAACCAGCCCATATCTGTGTATCTATACCAAGTATATCTACATTCAGTTAAATTACTCTCACCTACAAATCTCACCCACTCAGGTTAGGACAGATGGATATTAGCAGCACCAGCCCTTTTCCTGCTGCTGGAGAAACATTTCTATTGATAACAGAGAAATGAGTTTTCAGTGTCATTGGTATTTCTGAAAAGTGTTAAGTATGCAATGATTCCTAATTCTTTTTCAGAGTTATCACCCCCAAAAACATAATGAAGAAATATAACATTACTAACTTGCTTTGCAGGTGGATTACTACATCAGGAACCCATTTACACTTTTCTTACTAAATATGTCCTCAAAACATCACCTTTATTTGTCTAAGAAAATTCAGTCTAAGGGGATACTTCATAGATCTATAGATGCAACAGAAGGGTGATGAAATATCTGAGCGATAAGATTTTTGTGCACTGACTCAAAAATAATTCCATATAAGCTTCCTGTTAATAAATTTACCTGTGAAATGAAGATGTTTCTAGCCATCAAAGGACTAAACAACCTTTTGAAACAGCCTTCCAAGAGATTATCAATGATAAGAAAGATGTAGTTTGATAGGTTTATGAACAAGACTACATGAAGTTGGGTCTATTTTAAGCAGGAGGCTGGACTTTTGATGGCCATTCTAATCCTGTGTTGCTGCTAAAACCGTTGTTAACTCTAAAAATCATTGCCTGTCAGAAGTCTGAACAGTAGTGCTTTAACCATCTGCAAACTGATGATAATTCTATTCAGTATATACACCTTCAACGGTGAGCTAGCTAGATAAAACTATCTAACTGCCTGTCATTCAATGGAGCCACTTTCCTATGAACACCTATCTGAGTCACTTATGTGCAGTGATGTATGAAAGTTACTAGAAGTGCCTATTCCAGTTTTTCAGGAATTCACATCTTCTTTTGGCTTATCAGCATCTACCAGTGCATTCTTTTTCATTATGTATATATTCAGAGAGGCATGAAAATGCCTACTAATTTAAAATGCATTTCAGAAAGATAGATAGATATATATATATATACACACACTGTAAAAGATACCTCTATATGTACAGGGACAACTGATTAGAACTATTGATTATATGTAGAACAAACAAATAAATAAATATTTTTAATGTTATTAGTTAAAAAAAAATTTAAAAAAATGCTTGGTTCATAGGTACAGTTTCCAGGAAAAATATCATTCATTTTTTGGAGACAAGATTGAAATATGACTTTAAGTGACTACAGGTGGTACTAAATTTGTCTTTTCATAGACTACTCAGCATACGTGCTAGTGCAGGGGTGATGGAAGGAAAAGAGGGGTAGACAAAATGGTATGTTATTTTTATACTCCCTCTTTTATCGTGCAATTGGCTGGTACATGACCTTACATCTTCTTTTACCAAGTGCAACATCTCCAGGAATAGAAGTCAGTAGACTGAGATAATGAAAACTTGGAATCACTCCTGCACAAATGGTCTTGTAAGAAGCTGGGGTGGTGAGCACAGATTTTGCCGGCTTGTGATGTGTCAATCCTCTGTCATCAGGCTCAGTTAACAGGGTTAAACACTACTTTTCAGAGATTTGTGTTGGTAGTTCCCATGTGAAGTAGTCATGATGAGGATCATGTCTTTTGATACAGATAATTTCTTATCCACAGTGCAAAATATGTTCTACCCTTGGCTCTGCCCTTTGTTTAAACTTCTCCCTTGACTTTCTCGAAATAAATGGAGCATATGAAAATACGCTAGGGGTATCTTGCTAAATACTGTGGCCAGCTCAGACCTGCCAAAACTTAACCTCAAACTGGGGGTTCCTAGCTATTGGGACAATAGTGTTGCTAGGGCTGAGAGGGTGTAAAAAGCACAAAATGTTCCTACCCACAAATATGCTGGAGAAGATACAAAATAAGTAAGTTTCTTAATATCCTGATCTCCATCTCACTGACTTTTACTAATGTTTAACAGCTTCATTTTCTTCTCACTGACACCAAGGATAAATTAGTGCCTGTTATGGGTAAAATGCACCAGAATCAAACCAGTTTCATTTTATGTCCACTTGATGCTAGTACAGAGGAAATTATATTCAGCTTATAGTTTGACCAGCCATTCTTCAGAGGTTTGAACTATGCTTTTCTTTTGGGGTTTCCTAAAAAGCACTATCTAGTACATTATCCTTTGGTGACTTTTAGAAATAGAGATAAAGAAGGGAAAAGTTCCAGTTTAGACCAGGCTGTTTTCAGAAATAAGGCTTTCAGCATCATTATTTGTATTGAAATTAGCTGTATTGAAATTAGGGGAGCTGGGGATCAGCACTGCCCTTGGGGAGGGTTTGCTTCTTACAGAGAATGATATAGTGGAAATGTGCCCCCAGCTTTAACAGGGGCTTGGTACTTTCTTTCTGATATTCTGAGATCTGCTTTAATTGATGAGGACAGTATTTTTAACAGGGTAAGTCTTAACCCTGTCCAGTGGAAAACATATTCTCACTAGCATGGAGAATTTTTCTGCTGTAACAGCCTCAGGCATCCTTGTTACTGTCTGGTGGCCTGAGCTCTTCCTGGCAGCTTGTCTCCACCAGTGATATCAGAAGACTTATTTACATATTACCCTGCACCGAAGTCTTGGCTGATATGTACAAGGGAATGACTTTCATATATTTGCTTTATAAAATAGAACCCTTTCATTTTCTAAGTACATATTTTCTGTACTTGATGTGACAGCTTTAACCACAGTTATTTTCATTTTTGCTTTAGAGACATGTGGAAATGTGTACATAAATACTGTTCCAGTGCACTAGATACACATTCATAAAGTGTCACAGAGAAAAGATGATTTGACAGTCCTGGAAAACAGAAAAAGTTACAGGTGATGTCATGAGAGAAACTTCTAGGGAGCAAGGCAACTTTCAGGGATAAAAGAAATATATCTGTTTTCTTTATCAAAGAACATTACTTCTATCTTCTTTTAATTCAGACAGCAAAACATAATAAAACCGCCAACAATATTGTATTGCTATAAACTCTTTCCTGTTTGATCATGATGGAAATTGAGGAGGAGATCAGCACGCTCCAAGTACTGCACATGCACTGTGGGCTGCGTGGCACAGGCGTCTGGCAGCTGTGGGTTGCACAAGGCTCTGCAGGGCCGAGGTGTGCTGGAATAGAAGGTTCTCCAGTCAGAAAGCCGTTGTAATATAGCTGAGCCTCTCTGCAGAGAACTTAAGTGCATAGAACTTTTTATATATTCCCCATCGGCCATACATATTCTACATGTTTTGCAGAGACAGCATGGCCAAAGCCACATGTTCTAAAATCATTTTGAAAAAGCCCGCAAGATTGCAGTAAAAGCCATAAGATTCAATTTGGAAACTTTCATACATTCGCTTTCGAGGCACTTAAACTTGAAAGTGGTTTCCAAGATATGCTTTGCCATCATAAGAACTAATAACTTTTTTTTCTTTAAGAAGAGATTTTTCACGTGATCACAGAAGATCGGGTTTAAGAAAAATATTACATAGAATCGGATGCAAGACAAAGTTCAGTGAATTGGCAATAACTGTTGAGAATATGATAGTGCTGAAGAAGGCACATGTCCTGAACACAAGGTTTATTAGATCTCTAAATAAACAGCCTGACTATCTGCATTCTGCATCCAAACGTCTCCAGGTGCAAAACAGCCAATTGTAAAGTATTTCTATTTTCCTGGACAGATTACATAGTGTCTGCTGATACCTTCGTTAATTTTTTTCTTTTTCATTAGATTTCTGTGGTGGTTGTTTCCTTGCTATACTTTTTCTTTCTTTAAAAAATTTGTTTGATTCTACTCTTCTGTTCCACTCACAATCTGTTGCACAAGCTTATCAGCTCTTTCTTCTGTTGCTTTTTCTGCTGAATATCTTATAGCTCTCTGTTCCTCTTTCATTCATGCTTTTAACATATAAAAAAATAATCTGAATTAAGACTATCAATCCTGCATGGAGTACGGGAAAAATCAGAAATCCTCACTGGTCCAGTTAAATATCATTTTCTGATGGTCCTGTTCTTAACAGGATGTGCTCGATTGAATTTAGGATGAAGAAAAAGCAAAACCAAAACTTGGCACTATGAGCTATTCTGAAAGAAGAAGTAGGAAATAAAAGGAAGATATGTGAGACACACACAGATAAGAGGCAAGAATATCCACAGCCTTATTTGCATTCTCCTTCTTTACTTGAATTTGAAGAGCTTAAAAATTGCTCTCGAGATGTACATATTGTGCCTGCATTATTCAGTGGTTTCATTGCATTGATTTATATTATAAATGTGCTTTGTAAAAAGATTTAAGAAAAGAATATACTATTAGACTTTAATTGGAACAGAACACTTGAGGAATCATTAGGAAATGAGGTAAAGATAACAGAAAGGAGACAAGAATTACTTGGCACTGGGCTGGGCCAGTAAAAGATGCAATTTCTTTGATTGGCCTACAGGGTACAATGAACAAAAAACCAAATTTAGCTAAAACTCTCCCTGTGTACCCCTATATAACATTTCATCTCTTAGTAATACAGAACTGCATTATATTATCTCACTTACATCTTCTCTTTAATTTTAGTGAGAATATGAAGCACGCTGCATCTCATAATAATGATAATGATAATGACAGATAGAGCTCTAAAAGTAATAGTATCCTTGAGATGAGATACCTGAAGGTGGGATTTGGAGAAGTGATAAGAGCCTGAAACAAACCTTAAACTGTGTCTTTTAAATTGTTCGCTCATCGCCCCAAATCTTGTTAATACAACAGGTGATATCCCATTGTTTGGTGGAAGATGTTAAACTCTGTTATTGTATTTAGTCCTTAATTTTCACTTAACATGAATCCTACAGCAACTGTCCTGTCTCTGGCACCATGCAGCGGTGCGTAGTTTAAGCATCAGCGTGAGACTGAGGTTCACAACTGTGAGTCCTACTCTAGATAGGGGCACCTTCGGGGCACTGCAGACAAGATCCTTCTCTCTTTTAGGACCGTGAGTATCTCTCAAGGTAGTGTTGCCCTTTTGCTCAGCAGCCTCACGCAGGGATTTCCTCCGACACTTGCAGCAAGGGCACCTGCAGCATTTCTAGACTTGCCAGCCTGGACAGGATGAGGTTTCTTTCCAGCGTCACCTGGGCTTCTTTTGGTGGGTTAAATGCAAAAAGAATTAGAGCATCATCTGGAAGACAGGGTCTGGGTCACTGAAATATTTTCACTTGAAGTCTGCTCTCAAGGAGAAGTTGGAGCTATTTCATTAGCTGGCTTTTGCCACATGGAAGATGGTTTAATTTTAAAGAAGTGAGGATGGGGAGATCTTGTTTGGCCTGAGTGCAGTGATACCTGTGACACCCCGCTCGAATAGATCATTAATACATTAACAGTCCTGATACTGTGTGCTGATTTGTGGCTTTTTCTCTTTAGCTGTGTACATTTGGTGATCTGACTACCTAAAAAGAATACGACAAGCAAAATTCTACTGAAAATACCAAGAATTCTTAGTTAAACATCATGTTATGTTGTAACAAACATAATTTTTGACAATCACCGTATGTAACAGAATCCCAGGGATTAAGGAAAAATGAGAGAAAGACGATACAAGAATTTAAATGTTTGTTTAATAAAGTCATTAAAAGGAAACGCTAATACTCTCAAGACAAAAAAAACTTTTGAATCTTTCACATAAACCAAAGATATCTGTAGTCCCCTCTAATTCAGTTAGAGGCTAATCTCTTTTAAATCCTCACTCTTGTCCATTCTTTACTGAGGCAGTAAAACCTGATTATTAACAAAGGTGATGGAGTGCTTTGGCACCAGCTGCTGCAGCTCTGTGTCAAGTAGAAGAGGAACTGATTGGAAAGGCTCTGAGGAATACACAGAGGAACTCTTGCTAGCATGAACACCTGACAGTATTCAAAGCGCTTCTCAAAAAGACAGATGGCTAAGGGAAAAACTCCACCGTAGTCATGTAACAACAAAGAGGAGGCCTAAGAAGAAAATGTCTGAAGTCATCCGCATGGGTGGAGAAAATGAACCGCATTCAGATGGAAATATTGGGAGCGAGCAGTTTTCTAACGAACAACCGCGTTGGAGCTAACGCAGCCGGAGTCAGCTGAGCGCTCCCGAGGAGAGAGGGGAACGAGTCCCCTCGGCGAGGTGGGGCAAAACCCAAAAGTTCAAGCGGAGGTTATGGCAACTCCTGGAGACCAGGTCCCGGCCCGTCTTTGAGAAGTGCGCGGCTCAGCGTGGGAAAAAGAGACGCGAAGGCTGCCCTGCACCGCTGCGATCCTCAGCCGACCCAGTGGGACACCCGATGACAGCACCAGCCCTGCGGCGGGCGGAGGGGAGAGAAAAACCCGCGGGACGTTCCCCCTCGGCAGCACGACGAGAGGTCCGAACGGAGGCCACCGCCTGTTTGTTTTCTCCGGCGAGGTAACTCGGAGGTAGCGTAAATGGCAAAAATCCTTTTCCCCCCAAATGAGGGTTTGATTCCAGCTCTACGGGCCCCAGACTGATGGGCCTGAAGGAGAGGATAAAATTTCCTCTCGCTCACTGATCCACTGAGAGTTTTACCTGCCAAGGAATGAGAAACCCCAGTTATTCTTTCAGAGGGATCTGCACCATTATGCTGTTTTGATATGAAACAGGTTGTAAGTATGCAAGGCTGCCAAACTTCACTACAGAAATACTCTTGATTTCTCTCAATGGAACCTATTTTCCTAAATGAGAGCCTTACAATTGTTACAGTATGAGCAGAAACAATCAAATTCTGCCATGGTTACACAGCACAGAATGACACTGCAGTGGTAAAAAACATTGCAATGTAAGTAATTATTAATTTTCATCATTGCATTGGCTGTAATATTCTGTATGTTACATTACACTTGTATAAATGTTGCTGGAAAATTTAAATGCAAAGCTTAACATCGGAGTACCATTTTCTTTGTCTTTGCAATTTTTTGGAGCACGGAGGTTGCTAATTCACACTGTTGTGCATCTCTTTTGATAGCAGAGAGGCTCATTCATGTCACTGCCTTGAATTTAAATTTAGATTGCTTATATGTGTTCATATTTTCAATTTATATTATTACATCCACTCCTGCTCTATTCTTTGCTCATTAGGGACCTCTGAACACCAGCTCGAGGAAGTTCTGTTAAATGAATCGCATGCCCTTTGCAAGAGCTTTTTGAATGACATGTGTAATTATCGACAATTAACAAGATGCTAATTATACCTTCAAATTATAATCCTACTGAGCAAAATAAAAATCCTTCATGGAAGAAAAAATTGTTAAAGGCACAACATTATATTAAACCAAATGACAAAAAGTTTGGCAACTTCCAACGGTATAAATCAAACAAACTGCTGAACACATCACGCAGCTTGCCAGAATGGCTCTCTGCCAATTAGCTTTTCATTGCATATTCAATAAGTTGGGGGGTGGGGTGGGGTGGTGGGAAGAAAAGTGAAGGAGGAAGAGGATTTAACTGATGTGTCACTGCTCCATCAATAAAAAAAAGTCAGAAAAGCTGTAACTATTTAAACTTTGCAGTGTGTGTTGTCTTACAGTTATATCAAACTGACAGAGAAGAAAGGTTTGTCTGAAAGTTTTGAAGCTACAGCAGCCTTAGTAAATTCTACATTTGCAAGAGAAACAGCAAGAAAAAGCCTCCTTGCCAACATAATAACTTGGACCCAGCCTCATAAACGCTCACCGTGGATTTGATTTTTTTTTTAGCAGTTTGCATGGGCAGTTTTGGATCTTCATCTGCACTCAAAGACAGAAATCTTTGTAAAGCAGAGCGGCTAGAATTAAAACTCTGCATTCACATGCTTTCAATATCTATTAGTTATATTTACTCCTGGTATAAGTTAGCCTAAAGTACCTTGTTCTTCAGTTCATCCTGATCCAACAGTTCCTCAAGGATTTGCTTAGTTCTGGTATCAGACTAAGAACTTAAAATACTGAAGATTTGTTGGCATGAATAATAACAAAAAATGTGTCCAATCTGTGGTAAACCTAAAAAAATCCATTTGTTTTCTCTAAAAAGAGTGTCCCTACCACAGGATAAACCAGAACTTTCAGGTACTATGATAGTTCTTTAAGATGCCTGGGTTTTGTACCACTTCTTTGGTAAAAGTTGTGACGTAACTCAAGAAGAAAAAAAAAAAATTACAGATAATTCTCCCAATAAGGTAGAATTATCTATGGTCTACCCTGCAAGCATGTCTGCATTCTTTTTAATTTTGGGCAATAAATGCTAGAAAAGGAGGACAGCCTTCTGCTGTCTCTATCATTTTTAGTTCTGCTGCAAACATGCAGTGGGGTATAGTTTTGAGTTTGTGGGTTTTCTTGTTTTGCTTTGTTTTCCTGTTGACAAATTCCAAGAAGTTTATAAACGTTAGCAGGAATGGTTTGCAATCACTCAGTGAGGTGTATTAGGTGCTCTGGTTGGCCAAAGTAGTGGTTGGGATACATGCCATGCGGCTTCTGGAACTGTTTTCAGGTCATGAAGAGGGATCTGCAAACACTCCAAGTCAACCCTTTGCAAGCATTTGACAGGCTGGAATTCACACACAGCTGATTTGCCAACCTCGACAAAAGGCTCATTAATAAGCCAATTTGTTTCCAATGAGTACCTGATCCAGCTCAAGTTTTGAAATTCAGAAATCCCTGGAAGATTTTAACTCTATTCTTCATTTTACAAAGAGGAGTTTCAAAGGCAATACCTAATTTTTTAGCTACTTAGAAAACGTTGTCTCTTTTTCTACTGTGCAAAAAGAAATAGTAAAGTTTTTCTGTCTTAAAAGAAAGTGGAAACTACTTAGAAGTTACTTCAGAAGACATGCCATCAGGAAAGCAATGGGAAATTGGATGGCAGCATTTGTCATATTCCATCTGTACTTAACTTTTCATAACCTATCTTATCTAAACATGGAAAAGGAAAACGTTGTTTAATTTAGGCCTCATACTACAACCACTTAATAGTCATTAATTACTTTCTTCTCTATGAGAACACAGGGAAAAGCAGACTCATAATTAATCTAGATTTAAATATCCAAGAAAAGAGACATCCTGATCTGCGAGGACTATATGCAGCACAGTAAAAAAAGCATCCTATTTCCCTGTAATCTTCTACTGGAACGTGAAGGGGCTATTGACTGATGATTGGCAACCAGACTCTTTTCTATACCACCCCACAGAGCAACTTCTCTAAGACATCTTTAATTTCTAGGCTCTTCAGATCACTGAATACATAAACACAGTTTTCCAAAAGACGTTAAACTTCTCTGCTTTATGACTCTTTTTTTGTTTGGTTGGTTGTTGTTGGGTTTTCTGGGATTGTTGTTTTTAGAGGATTATTCTTATGTGGTATGCCTGGATTGATAATGTAGGTTACTAAGTTGCTACTGCTAGACAGACCTGTACTGTTTGAGTTTTCCAGTCTAGGAAACGGAAATAATTATGCTGAGTAGACCTTTTTTCCCTCCAAATCCCATAGTCTACTTTTATTCTGGTAAGAAAAGGAAGGACCCTGGCTTGACTTATGGTAATATGCCTCTGAGCATTTGAGAAAGAGCAAATTCAGGAAAGTATGGCATCAAGCACTAACTCTGCCCTGTCCACAGAGCAGGACATGTCATACCAAGGAGCAGGAAGCTCCTGTATCCTCAGTCTTGGTAGAAAGAGAATGACTTTGCCTTCTAGGCTGAACTGGCCAGTGTAGGAAGACTTTGAGCTGCTTTTACAAAGAACAAATACTTTCCATAAAATTAAGTAGTTCCAGGTTGCCTGACAGCAAGCAAGCTCTCTGAGCTTCTTATTCTCTTCTTCAAGAGATACCTGAGGAAGACCTATCAAAACCAGGACATTTAGAGCAGTATGTTCAATACAAAGAAAGTCATAAAGTTTTAAATAATCTTTCCTAAGGAGGAGGAGCATGTATATGGAAGTATAAAGTATGAATGAGTTAAAACATCGACTTTATCAATAGAAAAATAACTAACGTGAATTTGAAAATAATTATTCAACTGCTATATTAAGTTTCTTCATAAATTCTAAATGCAGAAAAAGGAAACATAGATTTTTTTCTCGGGAAAAGGAAATAAAACTGATGCAAAGTTTGAATCATTTAAGTGACTACAAAACAAGATGAAAGAATGAAAATATAGTTAAATATAAAATAATAATTGGGCAAGGCATATGTCAAATTAAAATATTAGGCAGCAAAATTAAGAAAACAAATCAGAGATCATTCTGCTAAACAACAAAAAACCCACTTCAATAAATTCCATCTGCTAACAGAAATAAAAACTGTATTACGAGGAAGATTCAGAGAAATAATATGAAGTAATAGTATGAGCTGACACAGTACTAGTTATACTATATAAAACCACAGGCCACAATGCAGCAAAGCACTTAAACATGTGCTGTGCAGTTTCCCATAATGATGTGTGGTAAATTGAAGGCATTTTCCTCCCTAACTTCTTGTTTTATTAGTAACTTCTACTTTTAAGTCACCAATAGCTTTTCTCACAACTTTGCTGCTGGGCCTACTATGGATATCCACCTTTTCTAAGATTTTTGCAAGTAAGTGTGTGATAACCACCTAGTGAAGAATCAACAAGGGAATTTATGAATTTTATTTTATTTTCAAGAGTGGGTGTACTAAGTAAGCTCTTCTGGTCAAGATAGCGTTATAAATGGAAGGATGAGTTTAGGACACAACAAGGCGCATCTACTTAAATGACAAAGCAATGAAGGAGGTGTGTCAGATTTCCAGCTGGAAAGCAGCTTTGCAGAAAGGGTCTGGGGGTGCTGGCTGGCCCCGAGGTGAACACAAGCCAGCAGTGCACCCTCAGGCAAACAGCCTCCTGGGCTGGGTTAGGAGCAGCTTCGCCAGCGGGTCGAGGGAGATGATCCTCCCCCCAGCTCAGCACTGGTGAGACACACCTGGAGTGCTGGGTCCAGTTCTGGGCTTCCCAGTGCAAGAGAGACGTGGACATACTGGAGACAATCTTTAACAAAGGACCACAAAGGTGATGAAAGGACTGGAGCATCTCTCCTATGAGGAAAGGCTGAGAGAGTGGGGACTGCTCAGCCTGGAGAAGAGAAAGCTTAGGAAGGAGTGATGGGGTGGTCCCGGGGAGTAAAGAACAATAAACCAGACTCCTTTCAGTGGCACCTAGTGATGGGACAAGAGGCAATGGGCACAAACTGAAATACAGGATTTTATTTTTTTTTTTTTTAATTTTTTTTACTGCAAGGCTTGTCAAACACTGGAAGAGGTTGCCTAGAGAAGTTGTGGAGCCTCCGTCCTTGGAGATATTAAAAATCTGACTGGACACGGTTGTGAGCAGCCTGCTTTAGGTGACCTTGCTTGAGGAGAGGGATTGGATTAGAAGATCTCCAGGACTGCCTTCCTACATCAGCCTTGCTGTGATTCTGTGACTGTGAGATGAAAATGAGAGAGACTTAAGGAGGACAGAGTCCTATTAAGTCAGGTTGTCTTTGCATGTGTATGTAGGTATGTTTATGTAAAGAGTAATCAACTGTAAAGGCCTTTCACAAGTTTCCTGCTTTTGTGGAGTCTTTCCATTTACAGAACTGTGAGCTGAGAGGCTTTAGAAATGGGTTCAGCCAGTTTTCATATGTCTGAATGAGCAGATATCTGCATGTAGTGGGTTGGGTAGATTGAATTTCTTTTCAGACATTGTAATCACAAACTATCACGAAAACTAATAGGATGCTATTGTTAATCTTGAAGAGAAAGAGGAAGAATACATAATCAGCAGGAGAAAGAAAAAAAAATAAAAAATGAAAACATAGACTTACATGAGGAATCCAAAAGTGCAGATGAGTGATTGAAAGAATCATGCTGCTCTTTTTGGCTGACAGTAACCCCTTCTGCTCATTAGAAAAAGGCAGGAGAAAAGGTACATTTCTGATACTTCAAAGCCTGTACGAGTGACTAATCCACCTACCAGCCTTATCAAGACAGAAAATCAGGTGTACCCTCTTTAATGCCAGCTTGCAAGCACTATATGCAAACAAGGAAAGCTTTATTTATGAAAGGGTGATATAGTCATAACTTAAGATAACAAAGTGTAATCCAGTAATTTTAGAAGCAATTTGTTTAACCTGTTTTCCTCACTATCAAAATGTATCTTCAAAACAGTTCTTTCACTGCATCTTATTACCTGCCCACTGAATCTCTTTCACCAGCAGGAGAGGGACGAGGGCATTTTTTTGGTTTTATCTAGGTCTCAGGGGTCTGGGAGCTGACTGCTGGCACTACTACCTAAACTAGTCTGATGACTGATATGAAACTACTTGGTAAGCCAGACTGTATTCCATTCTCCTCTGTGATATATCTAACTGGAGATTTCTGTATTTTATCTGTTCTGTCTCTCACCAGAAAACTGATACATTTGTGGTCATTTTTAGTATTTAATAACTGCCTGAATCTTTCCTTGTCTCTGGAAACTCAGTGTTACTTTCTTCCCCTCAACATCCTCCTACAACCAAATCAAGTTTCTTCCTATTTAACAGTGACTCCTGAGGTTACATGCTAGGAACACTGGTTGGCAGCTTATGCAAAGCAAGCTGTCTGGCATCCCACTTCTTATTTGCAGCAGACAGCTTTTCTTTCTCTGGTTTGATCCGGAGTTTGGGGAATGCTTGGGTGGAATTTGCTCCAGCTCCTCCCTGCAGTCGTGCAGCAGGATTAAGTATGTCATTCTCTTAGGCTCATTTCTGTAAACACTTTCGTGTCTGTTTAACACTTATGAGTAGTTCCACTGAGACCCACAAATAAAGTCAAAGTGACAGAGGATCAGGGTGTGATTTAGAAGAGGAGTGTATACAACAGTTGCTTGGATCCCCCTCTAATCTAGGGGGGTAGGTGCTGGTTTATGCTTCTTCTCAGTGGGCTCATGAATTGTTCTTCCTCTTCCAGCATTTTTGGTGCTCAATTAAATACAGAATATTTTCTTTTTACACTAAGAGCTATATTAAATAGGTTGCAAAAACAGCTACTCCAGCAGAGCTGAATTCAGTGGCTAACTGTTCTATTTAGGGAAGTAACTGGTAAATTTAAAATAGAAAAAGAGAGATCCTGATTTTCTAGTTTTTGAATGACTATTTCACCCTCAGACAAAGGAATGGTACAGTGGAAAAGAGCCAGACTACTTACTCAGTCATATGAACTTCTGAAGAGACTGCTGTGTAATCTACTGCTAGCTGAACCAGGAAAATGTGTTGACCACTTAGGAATCAGATATCAATTATCTCCATATGCAAACACCACATGTAACATTCCTCTGTCTCAGTGTCTTTTTCTCTCCCTTTGCAAACAGTATTTATACTGACTGCTTATTCATTTCCGTATACATACACATACCCACATGTATTTTTCCATGTGCATGTACATAGCGTATGTATAGTGCTAGCCAGACCTGCTTGGACTTTTAGTTCAGCAGTGCCATCTTCATCTCACAGAATTCACTGTGATGTCTTCACCAGTGTGGACTATTCTGGCATGATATTTAAATAACAGAATCAAGAGAAAGCATGAAAATAAATTCCTCTCTCAATGCCAGGTCAAGTAGTATAACAAAGGAAGAGATGCTATAATACCTCCATACATAAAAGAAATTCTGAGTCTGCTAGTACCAGAAGAGCTGAATTCAGTGAAAAAGTATAGAAAAATTGGGAAAATAGTAATACGTAATGATGTTGTAAAGAATAACAAGGAAGATTAAAAGGAATACTTTGAAAATGGGAAAATACATAAATAGCATAGGTAAGGGTAAAATATATCTTAGCATATGAGTAATATTATATAGCACCAAAGCTACTGGCATAAATTTGAATTATATCTGAAATGTCCAGGGTGATCAAGGAAGCTTAATATACTGGAATACTGAAAAAATAGAAGCAGACTCTTAAATAAACTTTGTAATGTACATACACACTCATAGTCTCATCTGTTCTACTTAAAAACATCCTTTCATCTTTAACATAAAATACCTATGTAGTTCCTCAAATTTCTCAAAATGCTATTCAAAGACACCCACTTTGAAGTTTGCCCCAGCCAAGTGAAGACAGCTAATAACTTAGCCACCAGAAAGATAAACATGAGGTCAGAACAAAGACTGTACTTTTTTTTTTTTAAGAACTGGATATGAGGCTTGCACAAGGTTGTATGCTGAAATTAAAGGGTTTTTATTATCAAGCTGAGGGTGCTGAAAATAGCTATGGGTACTGTAATGTTTAGGTGGTAAGATGTATAAAGTGAAGTTGGTTAATGCTGGCTCCACTAGTGGTTTCCTTGATTTGAAATGATTGTGCTGATGGGAAGTGCACTTGAGCAACCTAACTGTAAATGCAGACTTTTTTTTTTTTTTTTGGGGGGGGGGATTTCCTTAGGTTATTTTTCCTTCTTTTAGGTTTAAAGAAAAGTCTTTCTCATCTCTCAACTTTTAAGCTCCTGCTCACCACGTGAAGTCCTCCTGTACGCTGACGGTGTTCATTCCCCTTCTACTTGAAGTTACATCCTTTTCCACTCTGCCTTCCTTTCCTCGTAAACTGCTCTTCAGATATCATCCCTTCCTATTGCCATGCTTTATCTTTCTCAGTATAATTTCTATCCACTAAACATATACAGAGCTCCACATGATCTTTCCTTGCTGTCTTATTTCCACCACCGTATAGGTCTCAATCTGCAGATTTATAGGTAGAATTGGAGTATTAAAGAACCACGGGCAGGGAGAGAAAGAAGCCTGAAAAAGGGAGGAGCAGTGTGGAAAGTGGAAGATGGCAATGGGTGCAGACCTTAGCCTGTTGGAATCCAGCAAGCTGTAGAGAAGGTTTCTTCTGTGTGCAAAATACTCCTACCACATCTCAGTTATAAAAAAAAAAAATCATTTTTGTAAGAAACAGGAAAAGAAAAAAATTGATTCCTCAATACTTTATTCCACCACACCACCATCCACTTGAGGGCACCGGCTAGGATGGAGAAATCTGAGGCAGCCTATTGTTAGAACATTGACCACAAACCACCCCTTCCAACCTTCAAACCTTTAAAGAGAGCTGGCATTTTACTCATCAAAGTCATTTTCTAGCTATACTTTATTGCACTTGTTTCAATTACAGTCAATCCTAGTAGCCTCAGCCTGACAAGGATTAACATTCAGTTACTTACATGTTGTTTACATTGTTAAAATGTCTGTTATTGTATTTCCTCAATAAACAGAACAAAAAATGGCTTTTGGGAGGTTGCCTTAGTCTGTCAAGTCACTACAAATGTAGGATATTTTAAGGCTGTTTATACCTGATATCATCTTTGCTACTGGAGAGCTGTCTTCATTCAATTTTTGAGTGAGGTTTATACTATAATCCAAGTGCTTTAAAAATATGCTACTGGAAGTTATCTGGCAGATTGTACAACATCATCTGCTATTAAAATACAATGTAATTTGCTGTTCAGAATAGCTTTTTTTCTTAGCAAAATGTCTCAAGAAGGTTTATTCACATTATTTCAAACATATATAGCAAAGCTATTATTGGAGTTTAGAGACTTAGCCAGTTCTTGCCGAGTCAAGCATTTCTGGAAAGGAGGCTGATCCTGAAAACACATCCAATGTTTAAATAGAGCTGTGCCAGCAGGTACCCTCATAATTAAATCTCTTCATTCTTTAATCGGTATTCCTGTCAGTCTCTGGAAGCTCTTCTACTGTAATCATAAAGAATAGAAAACAAGTAAGTGTTTAAAGATAGTTTTTCTTGAAGTGCAAAACAGGGCTAGAATAAACGATTTAAAGTCGAATGCTACCAACCTCATGGAACGTGAGGTAGGTAAGCCTACAATGTATTTTCTTTGCTTTAGCACAGAAACATGTACAAAAATAGGTCAATATAATAAAAACATGCTGTGAGCCTCCCAGAGAAACAGTCCACTATGAAACATAAAAGAAGGAAAACAAGGTACATCTTTTGTGTTATATACACGCACACCCCATTTATAAGCTAGAGCATTCTGTCTGAATTCTAGGCATGAGCATAACAGCTGTCCTGACCATTTAATTTTTTCTTTTTTTGTACAAGGAGAATGCGTACTAGCCTCAGTGCTTCCACAATACCCTTGATCAAAGATTTATATATGCACAGAGAGCAGGAATGCTAGAATTATTTCTGTTGGAGAACTTAGGGATATGCAACTGGACAGGACATTTGCATTCCAAGCCAAACACACCCAAGCGCAGGTCAAGTTAGATGTAATTTGAATTCCAAAAGCCATAAAACAGCCTGTTCAGCAATAAGCGGGGGAAAAAAGAGTGTCTAATGTAATCTGATATTGTTATTAAATACAACCCCCCACCCTGTGCTTAGCACTGTTGATATTGTGACATGAATTGACAAAAGCCAGAAAATTCAGCATTACACTGACACCTCATCTTTTGCTCATGGCTTTGTGAAGAGAAGGGGAAATAGATATCACAGCATGAACTGAAGACAGTATCAGCCTTAGTTCTGAATTTCCTGGCTTTCGGTCAGTTTACATCACAAACGTAATGTTACTTAAACACAAGCCTCATTACAGTTTAACTTGAGGGAAGGAAGACATTATGAAGCAAACATGCTTATATTGCCTGTGAGACCAAAATAATTTTTACAACTGTTTTTGCAGATAAAACAACGTTTAAGTGATTTAAAAAGAATGCTTATTTTCCAGTATTTTTTTTTTATGTAGTAAATTCACTCTTATTATACAAATATTATTTACCAAATTTACTTCTTATGGTTACTTATTGTCTATCAGGTAAATGCAGATTTTGGTACAGGGTCAAAACTTTCTATATTTGCATTCCTTGTTAATTTATAATGGTTCTTGTGGGCCTGATATAGTCCATTTATGTAAATCTTCATTAGTTCTTGGCTTTATAGGTCATATTGATTACAACCTATTGTACTAATCCAGCTGTCCAATGTGCATATTAAGCCATAGTGAAGATGTGTAATATTCTCAAGACATTTAAAAGTAAATCGACTTGCTCATTCCCATTCTGTTCCTCAACCAGCCTCCCCCTTTCAAATGCCTACACATGCTATTATAAGCTATAAATGAAATATTTGTAGCAAGCATGTGCTTTATTTAGCTATATGGGAAAAAAACATATTTCACATAATCTAAATGATGTTTTAACACCTCCAAGACTTTAAAAAACCCAAGAAATTACTTTGCCTCCTTTTTTTTAAGTATCAATGAGAAAGCTATCTTAGTTTGTAGGCTAAATACATTGTACACAAATATAAGAAGTTTCTTTTGTCTTCCTAGCAAAGCCCCTGAGTGGTACCACCATACATCTCTGCTGTATTTCTCTCACCACAGCTGTTTACCTAGGTCTGTATTAGGTTAAAGAGGGGCAGGAGAAAGGCTTGAGCAATGATCTGGGCTTTTAGCCTTACCCCTACACACTCTCGTTCAGACACAACTAGCATTCTTCTAGACATGCCCAGGCACCATTTGGGCAACAGTGTGGGCCTGGAACCATTCCCAGTGGGCATTTTGGAGGCGGCCACCCATTTTTTTGACTATTTTGTAGTATAGAGATAACCTAACCTATATGGGTTCCCTCCATATAACAGTCTCTTCTTTGCCTCAAACACCACAGGTGAAAAGGCAGGAAAGTCTCATGGGTGATTTTTCTCTGTTATCTCATTACAGAATTTATACACCCTAATCTCTCTCTGTGTTTCCGTGAGTCTACATATTTGAATAAATAGATAAGTTAGGGTATATAAATTCTGTAATAGCATAATGGAGAAAAGCACCTCAGGTTAGCCTCAGGTTGGAAGGGACCTTGGGGTGTCATCTGGCTCAAAGCAAGCCAGCTTTGAAGTCACATCGTTCTGCTTAGGATGCTGTCACAATATTTTCTTTGTTTATGGATTAATAAAATAAACTATTTTATTCTGTTTGAAAATATCCAAACAAATTTCACTATCAAACAGTAAACACTACATGATGATCCTCTTACTTTAGGATAGAAAATTTCACAGCAAGACCTATACATGCCTGAAACTCTAAGTTAGGGGAAAAGTTACAAAACCACCCAGCAGTGGCTCATAGAAGGGCGAGAAAAAACCTTTGTGCCTGAATTCCCTTGGTGTAATCGAGTGCTCTCTCTGTATACTCCAAAAAACACTTTACCTCAAGGTAAAAAAAGAGGGTGGAGGTTTCAATCTTAATGTTTTGTTTATAGCCAGTGGCTCTGGAGTGGGGGAGCAATGGTGTCCATTGAGGGAGTCCCATGAGATGTGTCCCCCTGTGCAGGAAGGATCCCAGGTACTCTGAAGCAGAATACTTATTGGAGTTGTTCTTGGCTGATACTGTAAAGGTGCAATTAACCTTCAAACTGTCTAATGCTAATTAAAATTCTATCATGACATTGTCATTGAACTAATCATTTTTCCTCAAAATCAAATACATGTCCCTATATGAAAACATGTATTTTCATGACAAATGTGAATTTTGGTTTTAAAAAGGTATTCTTCTTCTAAGAAAAATTATTTTCCAATCACAAAAGGTATTTAATACAGTGGAAAAAGTGTTTACCTAATTTGGGTTCTTGGTATAATACTGAAAAACAATGTTAAAAAGGAAAAAAATAGGGGTTTTTTCCTATGTGTTTTCTCCTACGTTGTCAATAGCAAAATAATATACCACTGTGGAAATTTGTGCTCCTCTAAAATCTGTGCCTCAGAGCTCCTGAGACCTTTTATTTACAGAAATGGGTGCTGAGAAGCTAATGAAACTCATGCAAACCCAGTTATACACAGTCTCATAAAACTAGACAGATATGAGAAACATTTAAATCAAAATTTTCAAAATGGAATGACAGCAGACTTCTGAAGATGCAGGGCACTGTAGATGCCACTAAATGCAATCACATTCAAAAATACAAATAATGTCTTTTTACTTTCTTATACTGCCTCTAGCAAACTAGCAGTAGAATATTTCACAAGCTTTTGCTTTTTTATTTCCCAGTTTGTCCCAAGAGAAACAGCTTGATTGGTATGTAGTCTGGGTATCTGTTGTTTCTTGTGAACAATTTATTGTTGAGCAATAAGGTTGAAGAAACTAGCTCTTAATTTGAATCAGAAAGGAGTTAAGATTTTCAAGCACTTGTAGCTCTTAGAACAAGAGGTTTCAAAGCCTACAAAAAGCCTATGGAGACTTCACTGGCATCACAAAAATGTTCCCAATAATTCAGTGTATGCGTGTATGTGTATATGTGTGCCTGTGTGTGTACAAGCTGGGGCATGAAACAATTTCCCAGAGCCAAAAATATTGAGGTGACCAGTTGTGAATATCCTGCATACTTAGATGCTTCTCCTATGGGACTGCAACAATACTGGGGTGATGGGTTGTGCTGATGGTGCTGGTCTGCTTTTTATCCAATGACTATTTGAACTTCCAAAGGCAGAACCAAAATAAAACAAACAGCAAAAGTATGGATGTTGAGGATCAGTTTAGCAGTCTGAGGACAAAGGCTTTTCATGACAGAGGACACTGGAGAAGAGGCAAGCTTACCCAGAGTGCTGCTGTCCTACAGATACCACCGCAGTTTAGTTTGGACCAGTCTTATCCAGCTGCTCTTCATCCAGCTGCTCTTCATCCAGCTGCTGATTTGGATGAGTCAGTGAGTAAGATAGGAATGACTGTATATTTACAGTAGAATTAAGTAATGCAAAGTGGCTTCTCTAGAGCTGGCTATCATCATGTTGACATTGGCTAAACATTCAGTGAGGCCAAAATGGGCAATATTTGATAGGCCTGAGGTGTTACACAATAGAAATTGGAACCAGCTGAAATATCTGTATTGCAGAATCAGTAGAGGACCACTGCTGTCCCTGCCATTCCAGCACTTCAACAAAGAACAACAGTGATTAAGACTCCTACCTATTCTGTGAAATTAATTATGAAGAATGAATATGATCATTTTACCAAACTGCTGAGATAGATGCTGGATGGTTAATGTGTTTAATTCATACAGGACAAAGTTTTTACTTTATAAATGTTTCACTGGGTAAATGCAAAACGATTCTAATTGTTTCTAGGAACTTTTTAATGTTTCAGTAATTCTCTCAATGATCTGACTGCTTTTATTTATCATAACACCACATAATTTATGGTCATGTTGGATTATATTTAGCAGTTATTTTCAGAGAAATTTCATATTTCCTCATTATTACCAGTTATTTATCATGCACACCTTGAAAAAACAGCAATGGATTCATCCTAACAGCTTTTAGACAAATGAAAGTGAAAAGTTTAGTCCCTTTGAGGCACACAGGATCTCTCAGCAGTCAGTGAAGATTTTCCCATTCCCATTTCTAGACTCAGTCAGACAGACTTGTCATAGTATATTTAAAAACAGAGGCCACAGACTTATTAAATCTATTAAATGATGGAAGAATTAGCCTCAAACTACTAATGAAGCAGCTCCCATGAAAAATTCTGCTGGCTAGGAACATTTCTTTCCCTTCCTCTCTGCAGAAAAGGGAAGAGATGAAAGGAGAAGGATGGCTTTGTACCGCATGGTCCTTAGAGCTATCCATTCTTACCATGTAATGTTGTTTTCTAGTCTCATGTTCAAAAAATCTACATTGTTCTAGGGATTTCAAATGAAACTTCATCTGCTATTTGAGCTAACATTTTAAATTAACTTAAACTCCCCTCCTAGCCCCTCCCCCCCAAAAAGAGGAAAACAAAAGCTGTTTATAAACTATGACTCTGAGGAAAATCTCCCTCTGGCCTGAGAATAAAAAGATAACCCTGCATTAGAGAGATGAAAAGAAACTGTAAAAGTATTCTAGTATATGATTATGTTCTTCTCCTACCTCTGCTGCTGCCATCCTACCAAGATCATGGATGGATGAAGCAAACTCCAGCATGAAGCGTACACTTGCCTTGCTCACCACAAAGTCAGAAATTGAAGGGAAAAGGATGAGGAGAAAAAAACATCGTCTCTTGTGCTTCAGTAAGAATAAGGAGGAGGCAAGAAGCCACATGTAGATTAACACCAGTTCAGAGAACCTCCTTCCCATTTGGGAAAAGGGTACTTCTATTTTCCTAATCCCATAAATACATCCTGACCAGCTAACAGGGTGCTTGGACGTTCCGCACGGTACCTCAACACTAGCAATGGAGCAGCTCACGTGTTCCAAGCAAAGCTCTTGCTGCAACTCCTTGCTGCATCGGGCCCACTGTAATCCGGAGTTTGTCTGGAGTTACTGCTCCTGCTGGCATATTGTTTCAATTCCTCCCTCAAAAATGAGAGGGAGTAACAAGTGGCTCCCTGTTGGATAAGTAACAGATCTGCTCTGTCAGAAAGACTGTCTCAGACCTCACAGACAGAGCCAGTCAGGGACATCCTGCAAACTTTCCTAGAGACTATCCAAAATATATGGTGCCCTGTTTTTCAAATATCACACCATTTATCTGCGCTCTCTGGAAACGTTTCAGACAGACACACAACATACCAAGATGATTGCTACAAAATGGAATATTCTTTCTTCCTATCTAAATGAAAAATGATGGCAGCTCTTTCTTTGGAGCAAAATTAATGCTCACCAGTACAGCACATGCAGGAAGATCAAGTCATAGCTCAAATTACAAAGTGAGTGCAAACATAATGGGAGTTTGCATGAGAAGGGAAAGGAGGATGGAGATGATATTTGGCCAATTTTCAGATGGGCCTCACCTCCGGAATTAGGCCTGCGATTTTACATGCATATGCAATTTTTCACATTTTTCTATGCTTCAACTGTCAGGACAATTTTTGAGATTACTTTTGGGAATGTAACATGCTGAGCAGAAAGCATGACATAGAGTACAAAAGGGAAACTTTCATCTGTTCTTAGTGTAACTTCTAATTTCTTTACCAGATTTCATTCTCATTATTGTATATTAAAAATCAATAACATTAAGGCTGGGACCAATTCAGTAAAGTGCCAACGACTTTGCCTACTTAGGGCACAAGCAAACAGGTAGGCTCAATTCCGGCAACTGAATACCAAATGCTCAGAACGTTTCATGTAAGTAGGACTTAGAAAAAGGCCCTGTTATTACTAACTGCAACCACCACACACTTCAGTTTGGAAGGAATTCACAAGCCATCCAGCCTGTGGACAAACTTAGTAATGGAAAAACCCTCTGTGAAAGTTCTGCAAACACTTTCCTCTTATATACGGTGTTTTTATTCCTTTGTGAAAGACATATCATATTGGAACTTTATCTTAATAATTTGTTTCTCACACAGGCAAGAATAATAATTCTGTTCTTTGAAATAATCAGGCTGTTACATTATTTTTAACTGTTACAAACAAGAAAATGATTTAAATGAAAGCAAGGTGGAAGAGCTTTCCCGGTGCTTAACTCAGGTGTGTAAGTGGGGCCCTTGGCATCCTTAAGCCTTTTATGTTGTCAATGGAGAAAGACAGAAGGTCCTACCAGGGAGTGCTTCAGAGCAAGGATTAATTTTAGTGATCTGAATTACTCCCTGGGAAAGAGCCTTAGAGAAATTCAGAGGAGGTCACCAAGGGTGAGCAATGCTTTCTGTGCAAGGAATGAGTAAATAAGCTCTTCAACATGGAGAGAACTAGCTGAGGTGTGAATAGGCAGAGGCCTACGAAATCATGAATGGCTCTGAGAGGGTGGATGGGAATCAATTTTTATTTGCCTTCTCTGGTTTATGAGCTACTGGTCATCACATTGCAGCTGGCAAGTTCAAAACACAGACAAAAAGGCAATTCTTCACTCTGTAGTTGGGAAGCTGTGGAACCCTTTGCCATGGGACACGAAGGCAGCAGAAGTTTATGCATCTTAAAAAGTGGAGTGGACAAGCTGATGGAAGGGAATGATTTTGCAACTTGTGAGACTTACTACTATCTGTCTCAGGAAGTCCATAAATGAATTTACTGGAGCTTGGAGAATAATCCAAGAGGAAAAACAAATCTGCCCTTGGCCTCTTCCTTGGTGCCTATGCCTGGCCATTGCCAAAACTGAACGGCAGGCTGAAGGAACCTTTGGTCAAATTCAGCTTGGCTGCCCTGCTCCTACATCTTATATTACGTCCTTCACGAACTAACCTGACAGACAGCGGTGTCTCTGAAAGCATAGACTATGAATGCTGAAAGCAGACTTCAGGGTAAATCCTCCGCAGCTGAAGACAGAGAACAAGTGCAATAAATTCCTAATACTAAAAGTTAAACCCTGAAATACTAATTAAGGTGAACACATTCTGTCACACTTTCCTGACAGCAACCCTGGAGGCAGATTGGCTTTCTCTTAGTGACCTTTTTACTTTTAGTGGGAAAATATCTGGCACCGGGTCTGTGTTTCGAACATCACCTTCTCTTTGCTGAGTCAATGCACAAAGATCAGTTAATCTGTTCTGGAGGAACTGGGAGGGAGAATGGGATTATTTATCCCATCAGTCTGAGTCCTGGCAAACACACAGATGGGAAGTAGTTACTCTCTGGAAATTATTTCTCTTGAGCTTAAACCTGAGATGCCTAGGGAGTAAGGGGACAGTTTATGACTCTCTATTTTCCTGTATGGCTGGAAGCCAGGCCGTGATCTGGACATAAGTTTAACGCCATCTTTTCTCAGATAAACACTAAACTTCTGCAGCCAGAATTTGTCTGAGTAAGAATAACAGTAAGAAGAAATATTTCACATCTTTAGATTTAAAAGCAGAGTTAAGTTGAAATTAAACAAGAGGCTATGGTTCTTTTCTCTTTCCCTGAAAGGATAATGATAATATATTTTATTGCTTCTGAGGCACTTAATTGATAAAATAATCCCTGTTGGTTACTTTCTCTCTAGCAAACAAGACACAGATTTGAGGGACCCAGCAGGGTTGGACCACATCTTGAACTCTGTAAGTGCTTTGCTACAGCTTTGGTTAGTTAAGAGGCTATTGTGACTAATCTGAATTTAGGCACCTATTTTCACAAATAACTACTGAAATCCATCTCCAGCTGTGGTAGCAGTTTCAGCTGCTTATGACTACAAAAATTTCTCCTAATTTTTGGAGAAATGTCAGCAATGATGATTTTCTTCCTCGTCAACTATGATGTTGTAGGATATATATTTGCACATTAAGCAAAATTTTTCCATCTTGAGATTTTGGAATCACTGACTATTCTGAGCTTTAACATTTGTGTTGAGGTAAATAAGTTCTGTAGCCAAAGGAGGAAAAACTCACTAATCTTGACAAGTAAAATTGCGGAAAACCAGGAATCCTGTTAGGTGAAATTGTGAAAAAAAGGGCCTTTTTAAAAATGAATACTTGAATACTTTCAAGAAATTACAATGTGGTTCTTTCTATAATCACTTATGTTTCAAAATAAAAAAATCAGAGTAAAAGACATTTCCAAAATGCAGTTTATTCCAATCTAAAATAGATGCCTAAGGTGGCTAAGATGATCCATCCCAGAAGTGCCTATATTTTTGTACTGACTGTGAGGGGAGCCTAGATAATTTAAAATAGATTTATAGCTTTTAGGTGGCTGATGTTAGGGGAGTTCCACTTCAGTTTTCCTGTTGCACAGTTTTATTTTCAATGTGCTGCTTTCTGTTCTCCTGCACTGACCTTCTCACTCATCCTCAAAGCAGTGAAGCCCTCAGCTGTAGAAGCAAATCCCTCTAGAAGGTGGCAGGGGAGAAAGGAGAAGTTTGAAGATGACTGGCTGTCACAAAGATGAAGCTTAACTTTCTCCGTGGGAGAAGAACAATTTGGTCTGTGCTCAGGCATGGAGGGACTCTCTCCAGCTGGCCCTGCAGACCACCAGAAGACACTAAAAGTCTCCCCAGGATTTCTTGGGCACAAGAGCTAGAGCGAGAGACACTCATTGCTTCCATGGACTTTTAGGCAAATGCAGATGAGTTGCACATACCGAGGGAAGGGCTGAGTGTGAACGGGCTTCTTGAGAGTGAAAAAGGACTATAGTACAACGTGCTGGAGAAATTATGACAAGATTTCCAGAAACAGCTGTGGACAGGCAGTATGTCAAGGCTGTTTAATTACTGACAAATTTATTTTAGCTCTTGGAGTAGCAGGGGCTGAGGAGGCTTTTTCAGCCATAGAGTGTGTTTGGTTCTACAACTCCGGAAAGTGTTGCACTTTCCTTGCCACAGTCCCTGGAAGGTGATTTCCACCTCCAATGGTTAATGTGTAAATCCAGAACTCTATTATTTAGCCCCTTTCAGGGAGATTCTGCAACCCCCCCTGTCATTTCATGTGCAATGCTTGTTAAATTAAACTAAGTATTTCCACCTTCCATTTTACTGAAGCCTCAAGAAACAGTTTGAAAAATGTTGACATCAGGAAACAAGCTGAGAGCAAGTGATGCATGTTTCTCTGTGTGTTACTTATACAGGACAACACAGTTTTGCTTTATGGCATTGTGCATTAAGAAAATGTTGTTAATAGCATTAATAAACACCATAAACCTTTTCTGGGCCTCACAGCACATATGAAAAATTTAATACTATAAAGCCCTTTCCTAGGCCAAGTTAATTTGTTTCTGGAATCGTGTACTTCAAGAAACAATTTAAGCATCTTTTTGATTACAAAAGGTAAAACCCAAAGTGATTCTAGCTCAGAGCTAACCATGAATGAGGTTAATGTATGGCAAGCAATAATGCTGAAGAAGGAACTGGCAGTAGTACCATGTAGGCTTTCTCCTGCTCTATGAGGCTCACTCATTGGAAGCCATAAAATCTGGTTGGTGTAACAGAAGTGTTTGTAATTAGAGCTAATGGAGTTAGTTGAGACCACAGGAGGGGGAAAGTAGCTTTGATCCCAGGTGGCCTCATAGCAAGAAGGCTCACAGCAAGGGAGCACTCTGAATTGGAAAATATTAGAGGCATTTGCTGCAAAACCAAGAAGTCACTGCTGGAAAAGGCCTAAGAATATAATTTACAAGCAGAACTAATTTAGTTTCCCATCTCTTATCTCCTCAACTTTCTCCCCAGTCACAACATTCAAAAAAAGGATGAGTTTGTTCTGCAATTTATTTTTCACTAAAACTGCTAATTGGTTCTTACAGTTTATACTACCTTGGTCAGGAAAGAAAAAGGTAGGATGAAGCCAAATCTACCAAATCATTCCTGAAGGGGAAGCAACACGTTCATTATTATTAATCATGTAACAGTATTGCTTCATAATAGCCAAATTGTTCAATGTCATAGCTTTTGGGGGTTTCTATTGTCACTGTTACTGAGTGGCCACTTTGGAAAACCTGTGAAATAAATGCTAAATGAATATCATACTGAGATTTCAACACACTTAAAAATAATATTTAGAGACTCTTTATGGTGTGATCATTCTTTTGTGACAGGTTTTTGGAACATTACCTAAGAGATTTAAAATTACTCATTATTTAAAGCCATTTGTGATTTAGACCAATAAACTAAGCAATCACTTCGGTGTAAGCAGATGGAAATTATGTTTGCAGAAGGTATTTTTTTCATTAAAAATAATCTTCAAACTCTATTTGCACTTACTTTTGCTTTCATCCTCGCTCACTCAATAAATGAATGAATTTGAAAGTCTATCCAAAATTATTTGAGTAAAAAGAAAAATATTTAAAAGAAAGTACAAATTAAGGAAAAACATGACAAAAAGTGGGGAAGGACTTTGTCTTTAGCTGAGCACTAAAGTTGGAATGAGAACTGTTGAGAGGGAGGGGCATGCTGTATTCCACATAAAATCTACAAAGACAATCCATTTATCAGTTCCAGCAGTTTGCTGAACATTAAAGAAAAGGGATGGGAAGCATATCAAAAGAAAATTATGTCGAGATACTTCAGGGTGCCTCAGGTTCATAGGAGATTTTTAAAATAGGAAGGTGACTTCTAGTCAGATACGGAGATCTATGGGAGAAGACCGGTAGCTATGATCTAGTCACACATCTCTGCATTTATGAACAGGGCAGTAGTGGGGCTGGGCTTTGAGGAGCTCTCAGATAGGAACGTTTTGAGGAGAGGATCCACAACAATCTTGCAGAGGAGACAAAAACACATATAAGGGTCTTAGCAGAGCAAGGCTGATGTTCTACAAGTGAAGGCATGTGTCTGTGTTGGAAAAAACCACTTAGGATCCAGAGGTTGCAGATGAACTCACGTGTATAGACACTTACCAGGGGAAACAACCTCAGGTTATATACTAACCAGGAACAGACAATCATAGGCATGGCATGGGCACTTTCAGGAGCAATTCAGCAGCACAAATGATGGCAGAATAGAGAGTCATTTGGCTCCACCAGCAGCAAGCGTGGCTGCAGGGTATATGACTTCACAGAAGACACGGCACAAAAACGCCTGTGCTCTGTGAAGAAAGGTTTTAATGCACTTATTAGAACCAATATTTCATTATTTAGTGAATCTAAAATATTGTTCAAAACTCCTAATAAGCAGCCAAAGCCCTAGAAAGTAATAATAGTAATCATTTTCTGAGAACAGATCAAGCAGATTTCGAGCCTTGGAAGTGCTCGGCACTTAAAGGGTGGATTATACATAACCAAAGAAAATGTTGGCTTTGGGAGGTGGAATGAAGGCACAGGGAGTCTCAGTGCAATTAAATATAGCATCTTGAAGAAGCTTGTAGAATTTTTTACACAGACTATTGTCATTCCGTTCTCATGCTGATGACCTCAATATCCTGTATTAGCAATACTCATTTAAGTATAAATATTTCAGCTTTATATTGAGTGTCAGAAAGGCACAAGGAAGAAGACGGCAAACGGGCTGACCTCAGATCTCTGCTAAATGCTCTAAGATCTCCTCTGACATTACACTACTGCTGTCACACACATACAAAGAGATTTATGTGTCCATCCCGTCCTTTAACTGAATTTATTAAAGATGGTATTTCCGGCTTAGTGAAAGTGACTGCCAGCTCTGTCCATTCCCACACTTGAGCAGCATTTGGCAAAGATAAAAAGGAATTATCAGTAAACTTTTTTTTTGGGGGGGGGGGGAGGTCTGTGCACCTTTCACTCCCCCACCCCTTATTTTTTCACCAAATATCAACATTCTCTATGGAAAACAGTCACTTCCTTTCCCTCTGATTAAAATCAGCACTGAAGGAAGGGGGAGGAGTGGGGTGGAAAGGAGTAAAGAACGAACCACCCAGTGCACTGAGTAAAACCTGAGAATGATCAATTAATCTTCTGTTTTCAATTTGTGAGCTGTGTTGTCTTGAGCTCCATAGTCTTTTATTTGTACAAATAAACAAATCAGACCTGATTGACCGTACTGGAAAAAATAAGGATGGGGAAAAATTATCATCAGTAGAAAGTTTAGCAACGACAAGAAATCCTCGCAGCCATTAGAGAAGTTCCTGGGAAATCTGAGATATCCCAACCATTTTCTTGTACCCGGTGTTCTGATTCCAGCACGTCCTATGTACTATGGCTTTGATTACAAATGAATCAAGGCTCATCTTTTTCTTGGGCCATGGCAAGTGCATTCCCAGCATTTAAAAGAGAAGGGGGTTTACATGCCAAAATCATCTGTGATTTATTGCCTCATGGGCTCATCTGGATTTAATTTTTGAGTCTGGCACCAATTCCTTAATTGCTTTGGTCAGTTCATTCCATTTCTCAGTTCTGAAGCTCCTCATCTGCCAAACCAGAGGAATGATAAACACACAAGCACACCAGAAGCCCTGACAGTAACTTACTGGAGCCCCTGGGAAAACAGCGGGGACGTAAACCACGGTCTGAGAGAGCAATGGTGTTACCCTGCAGGATCTTGCCAAATTCCCATCCCTTCCACTCCAAGTCCTGGGACATTGTCAGGGACATAATGCATGCAGGCTCTGACACACTGAGGTGGGAATGTTTTGCAGCTTCTTGCTGCTCCTGACTTTAGTCCAGAGTACAGAAAAGGGAATTCCACCGTGTCACCACCTGCCTGTGATCTCCCCTCTAATAGCGCACCTGGCTTCAGGTAATTGCTTTCTACCTGCTGATAATGCATATTTGCTGTGCCTGGGTTTGAATAGAGATGACAGTCATAACAGAAAGTACCATTATTATTTTCTTCATATTTTAGAAGTTTTCATAGGTGATTATAAACTGGCCTGTAATTTAAAATAAATGCAATTTATTTCATCTCATTTGATGTTCACTGCAAGTAAGTGGATAAAGGGAAAAGAAGAAACACAAACAGATACTGAGCTGCTTCTCTGGCTTGCCACTAACGAAAAAATTATTCCTCCAGCAGAAGGCCCACTGCTACTTATTTGCTTTCCAAGGAAGATCACAGGGCAGTGAATAAGGCAGAAGACAACTCTCCTTGCAGGAGACAATTTACCGCTATGTGTTTGACCAGACCAGAAACAGGCTTGCACTTCTACCTGATGTCCTGCAGAGTACGGTCTCTTCCAGCCTTAACCGTCCTGTGAGGCTGTGAAAATGGTAGCAGAAATAAGAGTAGAGCAAATGTCTTGAATCAGCTGAGAAAAGACGCTAGCACTTGTCCCCCAGTTTCATCCTGATTTTTTATAATTTTTTTAATGATTTTTTCAATACTTCAAGTACTCAGTACTAAAGCGCATGGGACATTTTCCCACTGGCTTAGAGAAATAGAAGAACATGATGGCAGCATTACCAGGAAAAAAAATCAACAGCAGAGGCGCCAGAAAGGTAGACAATGACACTAGCTTACAGATGGCATAACCTACATACAGATGGCTGTTCTGGTATCTTTGATAGAAACAAAACATCCTAATTTCTCTTACCCATGAAACAGGGTTTATCCTTGAGTAACATTTCCTGTGATCACACTTTCAAGTATAAATATTATTTTGAATGCTGATAGTGGGCAGAAGGAAAAATTCCTTTTACTCTGGAAGATAAGAAAATAAGCAAACATAACTCTTCTAATAGTTTTTTTCTTTACATGTCCTGGATTTGAAATAACGTAGCAGATGCTTTCTCTCAGTTACTCTTTATCAAGAATATTACATACAGATGTATTTTAGAAAGTTTATTTTTATTTTGATTAAAAACAAAAAAAAAAGTTCCATGGGATGGGGAACACCTCTTTCAAAGCTTGATGTGCCAATATTTTAGTGGTCATGGGGGAATTTTAATATATGAATTCATAGCTAGAAAAGGAAAAAAGCCCCAACCTTTATATTCTTTGTCTGGAAATGTGCAGAAGAATTCAGAAGTTATTTTCACAGCTTTAAACATAGTGAGAATCTCTATTGACATCATGTGCCTGATTCCCAGGCTCCTTACTTCTACGCGCCTTGGGGTCATCGCCTGGTGCAAGATGCTGTTGATCTCTCTGATGCATTCCTCTAAGGTTAAGATTATTCTCATAATCTGGGTTTCCCTAGACATCTCCTCCCTTCCCATTACGGAACATTGCCTGGATGGCATTTGATGTTCCTGAATATTTGTCCGTGACTTTGGCATGTCCAGGTCAGTGGAAGAAGCCAGGGAGTGGGAAACGCCGTATGTCCCCACCGCAGTCCTGCTGCCAGAGCCGGAGCAAGGCACGGAGCTCTGCGAGAGGTCTGTGCTCGCCGTGGGGAAAGAACCAGAGGTGCCCTGGGTAATGTACGGGACCCGCAGAAGATGCCAGTGCTTCTGCAAAGCATCACACGTGTTGTCCTGCTGCTAGTTGGGTCAGATGGGCCCAGCTCTGCCTGGATGTGTCGGATTTTCCGTACGCGTGCAATCCACGTATGCGCATTCATTTCGGTTTGGCATGTCTTAGGTAGCCATGCCTGAGGTGCCAAGGCGCCATATCTCAAGTAAAAGCGACTGACCGGTGGGCACCTTAAATATCATGTCAAAGCCCTAAAGGAAACGGTGGCAGAGTCAGACGTAAGCTGCCCTCAACTTCTCGCTTCCAACAGGTCACTCCTCGAGAGCACAGCGCCCACCCGCCCGAGGCTGGGGTCCTCGGGGTCTCTGTGGTCATCTGTCCTACACACCCGGCGTTTCACGTGCCGCCGTACACTTGTAGCATACAGATATTTGATCACTGGTTCGATTAAGTCTTAAAAAGTACTCATTCTGGCAGCTTCTATTTAGAGAGGCTCTCCAGAGTCACAGAAAAGAATTGACCCTTTTTGGACTCTCCACATGAATAAAAGGAAGTGCATTTACAGTTATAACAAGGAAATGACCATTTTCTAGTATGACATGAAAAATTTTTTTTTTTTTTCCTTTGAAGACCATTCTAAAATGCGTATGTCCCAGGGTGTTCTGGTGGCCTCCTTCATGTGTGAAAACATCTGAGCGTAATAACTCAGTGTTCTTCAAGGAGTAGCTGTGCCACCTCAAGGAAATAATGTATTTTAAATATGCTCCAAAGATGGAAAGATCATTGTTAAATATGCATTCTTTAGGACTTCAGAGAAGCAATATATGTTAAAATCTTGTTTCAATTTGTCTGAAAGATGATCTTTTTACTGAAAAGTAATCTTGTATTTTAATACGAGAAACTAGTGCTCGGCATTCCTTCTCACTACTCCTTTCTTATTTCAAGGATGTAAAACTGAATGTACTTATGACTAGTTTGTCTCCCCCCACTCATCCCCCAACACACATTCACAATACAATTAATTCAGTGAAAAGCCTTGAACTTTCTTTTTTTTTTTTTCCTTTTTTTTTTTTTTTTTTTAACACAAGGGAAGCAGAAAAAGCAAAGCAAAGCAAAGCATTGAATTCTCATCTCTCATCACACACTAGGAGGTAAATCCTGTCTCAGCACTGGCCAGCCTGCCCTGAACTTTGGTAGATAATTCTGGTAGTGGCACTCTGCACAAGCTTGCCTCCCTGCACAAAAAGAGCCGCTGCTTTTTATGCAGCTTGGCAAACTTTACTGAGAGGGCACCAGGGGAGAACAAACCACAGTTTTCATTAGCTCCCACCTTACAGCAGCCCAGACCCATTCAGAGCTCTGCTAAGTCAACTAGAGGTCTTTTGATAGCAGAGAGCTTTGAATCCAAGTGCCCAGAGAGAAATCATATGTTGAATGAGAAAGAAATGGGGAGGGAGGATGAAAATAATTACTCTGGAAAGAAGTGCTGCTTGTTCTATGACATTTTCATGTGACTTTCTTCAGAGTGAGAAGCGAGCAGCTTGAGTTGTGCTCATTGTTTTGGTCAGCCTAGGCTCCTTCACTGAGAAACTGCAGGGACTAACTTTCAGGAAACCGTGAACTTCATAATTTTATTAATTGCTTTAACATGTGTTTCTTTTACATGTCTGAAAGCAAATGCAATTGAAAGTTGCGGTTTCTGTGGCATTCCTGAAAATAAATATGACTAACACTGAGGACAAAACCTTAACGGAATATAGTGTGGAGGAGAAGCAGTTATACAAACAATAATTCTTTCAGACTGATTTACACATTTCTGAAAATGTGTGAAAAATGATTATTACAAGTATACTTTGAAAGAAATTTTAGCATTTATTGGATGGATATTACAGCCTTTAAAATACATGCTATAAATGTTTTGATGTTGTGAAGAAAGTTAATAGAGAGAAAATCACAGAGTTCTGTAGAACTTAAAACCCTCCTATAAAAAGTACTTTAAAAACTACATAGGAACACATTTCCCACTGCCTTTCACCTGTGTGTCACATGCAGAAGATTTCTCAAAATACAACACAGCCAAGAATAAGTCAGGACTTACCACAGAATGCTGTGCCTGGAAAATCTATATTACGGCCATTAAGGTTATTTCATACTTATCATATATAGATGCCTTATGGAAACTTTTACTTGCCTTGTCACTCATTCTCTCTGCTGTTTTCTCAGATTTTGTGAGCCTGTCTCTCTGTGCTTTTTCACAGGCAGAAAACAATTAAGGAAAACATCTTTCTTTTCTGATCTGTTCTCTAGTGAGAATTGTGGGTTAGTGAGTAGATACATGCTTTGGAAACAAAGCAGAAGATTGCCTAACAACAGCATGCTTTCTTTAGAAAAATCTGTGCTTCCTGATTTGTCTGTATCAGAAATGTTGCAAAATAAGTCTTTTTTTTCTGATTCCACACTATTTCTGCTTTCTAACTACTGTATCCCGGTCACTTCCTCAAACAGAGTGTAAACAATACACATTATAGAGTTTTATATTAATTCATCAAATCACATTTAATATTTGCAAAAACCAGCTCCTGCACAGAGAATTACATGCAACTCTGAATAAATATTCAAGCAAGACTTCAGATACTAATAGAAGAGTAGAAGTGTCACTGACTTGAAACTCAATAGGCATGCGAATAAATTGTAACATGCAGCGACAGAAGTTACAGAAGAATTCCTTATGAACAGGGACTGTCTTGTTTGTATAGCAGTCAGCATAGTCGAATATCACTTTTACTGGGACTTTTAAGCGCTTCAGCAACATCAGGGAGAATAATAAAAAGAATAACAAGAAGTATAATGTGGGCATCCTAAACCCGACAGTACCATGCAGCGATATTCAGCAGTGTTCATTCTTCTTTCAAATGGCAGTGCTTAGTAAATAAGGATGCAAGCTCCTCCTTCCGACTAAAAACAGGAGAAAAAAACTCCACAAATCATTGAGAATAAGATTGTTGTTATACTATGGGATATTTCAGCCATTAAATCATGAAAACACATCTCTGACATAGAGAGAGTTGTTATTAAATGAAAGAGGGAGTATTTTAACAGCAGAGACTGCCGTTTGCCGTCCGAGCAAGGCGACTGCTGTCAGCAGGAATCGATGGGCATTTCAGCCCCCGGCCGCAGCCCCCTGCCCGGGTGGAGGGCAGGCAGGCAGCCCCCCTAGCCCAAGTCTGGGGCTACCTGCCTTAAGCCGACAGCACACCCGTAGCACGGCTGGAGAGCTTCAGTAACCATGTGTTCTCAAAAAGGGACCGCTTTGCCGGTTCTTCATGTTGGGTCCCTGGGCACAAAGGATGTGGCAGCCCTGTGCCCGCGTGTGTATCCTTTCCGAGCGTACGGATTCCGGAATATAGTCCCAGCGAAGGGTTCACAATTGAAGCGTTTGCTGTTTCGTTATGATTAACAAAACAAGTCAGAGGCCCTGTTTTTCATTACAGTGAGCAGTTCCTTATTCTGCTTTTCAGGGTGGAATTTCACATGTGCTCTCCTAAGAGGTACCCACCCTGCCTCCCCCTGGGACGCTTCTTCTCCATTCCTGGCAAAACCATCCCTTTGCCTCCCTGGCATTAACAGGTGAACCATTTTCAAGGGTTAAACCTAACTGAACTAATTAAAAAAAAAAAGGGGGGAGCGGGATCATTTTTTGCCGACTGTGCTGTGCTTCGTGGGTCAGCTCACCGTGTGGTCGGCTGGGAGCAGAGCTGGTACAAGGGAAGAGGAACGGGCACACAGCCAAGGGCCTTGGCATGGGGAGAGAATGTTGTTTTGGTCACACAACCTGTCAACTCAACCGAAATGCGTAACCTCATCTTGGCTTTAATGGTGCAACTTGGTAAATTGTGCGGCAGTATGAGACAAGGAGGCAGAACTCAACTTTCAGAAATGAAAGGATTCGCCTTTGAGGAAATTTCCAATACCTGCTGTTTCGCACTGAAGAAGAAATCCAAACTCCTGTAGTTCTGAATTTTTCCAGAACTATGGTTCACTGAGCTGTTTTGGAGTCAAGTGTTTTTTGTACGAGAACACGGTACCACCCACCATTGCTAAGGCAGCTTTAGTGTGGTCTGCCTTTCTTTAAATGATATCACTGCTTGGAAAACAGCAGGTATGTACAGTTCATAAATGTTATAAAGCTAAGAAAAAAGCCCCCACAAATATTGCAGCATTTTATAGCAATTACAGAGCAATAACAGAGAAGACTTGATACTCTGCACTTGCACGTGACCAAGGGTAAACAGTTATCACTACTCAGAGCACCAAAGAAACGTGAATGTGCTTAGTCTGTACTAGTTAGCTTGATTTTTGCACCTTTCCTGCTTTTGAGGAACTGCTACTAGTTAGGACATTCAAGGGATTTATTTAATCAGAAGGAAGTTTGCTTTGCATGGGTGAAAATGCAGGTAACCTCTAATGCATATCAATGCAAAAAAACCTGACTCTTGTACAGCACTATTCCCAAGATCACTATTGACATCTGGAAATGTGATGGAGCAATAAGGCAAATTGTACCTTTAAATGAAGGCTGAAAGGAGACAATGCCTCTGTTTATGTTGGAGGAGAAATCTAACAGAGAAGTGTAGGTTGTAGATGTATTACATTTTAAGATTTATTTCTGATACTATAGATCATGAAAAACATTCAGGACAGGAAATCATCTTGCCCCAGACTCTGTGCTTTGATCCAGTTATGAACTTTACAACAAGATTAAAACCAAAGCTCTATGTGCTTCCAAACTCAACAATTCAAAATCTGGGTCTGCAGTCCAGTTTTTCAGTTTGATTACTTATATTCAAGCCATCTTATTAAAGAATGTTTGAAACAGATCAGTATGAACCAAACCCTTAAACCTGTGCTTAGATGGAAGTTTTTTTAAGAGTTTATACTCGGTATAAACTTTTGCCTCTTTTCTCCCCCTATTTATTGCCAAGGACAAACTCATTCGATTTCTGCAAATAATGGTTCATTCGTAGCTCTTTACCTTGTGCCTACAACACATAGTATTTCAAGGCAGTCTCCCATCTATATGTTAGAGTGACCTGGGGGTGATTATAGCTTCCAGGTTTAGAGAAAATGAGGTGCACTCAACCTAATATGAGTAAACCTAGTACAGCCTTTAATCATTTTTTGTGGAAAACACTGCATAGCCCCAAAGGAGAACATTTCTCGAAGGCTGGATGAATGCCATTAGGCAAAAAGACCTTCTAAAAGCTATCTTTTTTTTTTGTATAATCAAAAATAATACTCTTATGCAGTTACTGAGTATAATACTAGTGTGTAGGACCATGGTGGAATGCAAACAACTCAGCTTCACCTGAATTTAAACACTGCCAAACAGTACATCACAACTAATTTATCCTGTGCTTCACTCACAACCAGTTAGCATCTCCTTTGTGCCTCATCACAGCACATGCCTCATTTGTATTTCCATCCACCTCACTGAGAAAGGCATGCCTCACATGTTGAGAAGCAACATTGTAAAATAAGTGTGCTCTTTACCTACACTTAGCTTGACTGTTTCCATTCTTCTTGGCCGTATCAGAGTTCTCTGGTTTAGATTAATTTCCCTAGTTACATATAGTATCTTGTAATTAAGTGTTTTAACTTTTTTGGCCTGAGAGCGAAATAAGAAAATTACTTATATCCCCATTCCAAATGTGTGGGTGGTGCAGGAAAAAATATCTCTATTTTCACTGGGACGTGCTTTGCCTTGCCCCAGACCCCTTTCTAATCAGCTTGTAAATGATTGATCTATGCAGGCAGCTGCAGTATGTTCACTAAGCAAAGGCATGTTAGAAGCTGGCATGGTGAGGAGACATACTGACCTGAATGAGTGGTCTAAAACTGGACTGAGTAAGATATTTCTACATCCTTACTTTTGAAATAGCCTTCTCCTGTAAGGAAGCACCTCTTGCGCATTGGTAACCCTGCAAAACTGGGCAGAAGCTAAATCAAAAAAATGACCAGGTTGTTCAGGGACAGTATAAAAAGAAAAAGTTAGCCAAAGAAAACTAATGTCACCCTGTAGTCTATATAAGCAGAAAGTCTCCCTGTGGGAGGAACACTGAAGTCAGCATTTTGGTCTGAAATGCTGTGGAGGAACCTATCTTCAGCTATTGGCTACAGAGGGAGCCTAGGAAAACTACCTTCACTATCTTTTGGAAGTTGCCTTGAATTAAAATTGCAATATGTCATGTGTAGTTACTTTTTAGGCTCTTCTGAGTGGACTACTGAACCGTGCAGTAGTGTGCTGGTTTCCTGTATTGTGTTTGGGAGTATGCTGGGTGAACTAGGAAAAATGACACTAGGAAACTAGGAAAAAAAGGGGCTAGCTCCTCTAAAAAAATGCTTGATATTGGTAGTAACTTCCTTTTGTAAAGGAGTGGAAGTTCTGATAGGAGCATCCTATAAGCCAGTCTCTACTCCAAAACACTTTATGTATCTCATAATTAAAGAGCCCTTAGGAAACCTCACCTTGGCTTTAATGGAGCTGGGAGATGAGATTTTTGTTTCTTCCAAGCAAGTTCTTCTAATTACTCAACTAGGGTGTCCTGCTTCAACTTGTGCTCTTTACTCCTGCCCTAATTACTTCAGATTTTCTGCACAGTGTAGGAACTTGAAAATATCTTTATATTCTGGTATCAAGCCAGAATACTCTAGTAGCTTGCATAGTGACCTGGAATATAGATGTAAATTCTCAAATGCAGAGGAAAGCATTTAATCTGGATTTTTAAAAACCATGGGAGAGTGAACTGACTGCTAGATTACTCTATAAATGTATGAAGAAGCAGAACTGTAAAGTGTTTCTTTCGCTGCACTTGTTTAAAAACAAAGTGCCTTCACACTAACATTTGCTCAGGATCCTGTTCCTACAGATCCACATTAAATGTATATTGACAGTATGTTCTGACTCTGTGAAAAGGGTTTCAACGACGGCCTGAAGAATGACTCTGCTTTGTCAGTTAATGCAAACAACAATTCATCAAAGAAATGTGCAGATCTGGTAGGACTGGATTGGATTAAAACTGTAATGAATTTTTGGAAAGCATCCTTGGATAATGCATTTTGGAAGGCCAAAGGAAAATGAGAATTATCTAGAGACTTCCAATTCTCACTAATTTACTTAAACCACATAAACATTCCTCCTTAACACTCATAATGAATTATTCCAAATTAAAGAGGTCATTTCACCTTTGAGATTGGCTGTGATTAAAAACCACAACAAAATACTTAACCAATCTATGCATCTAGGGGTAGTGGCAAAATACCCATAGATATTTATGCAATTTAGCTTATGCATTATTCAAAATGTATTGGTTAGGGATTTGACTAAAAGAAAAAAACCCTAGAAATAAAGGTGGGTGATGAACAAAATATTGCTAGGTTATTAACCTCAGTGACTAAATAATAACGTTAATTTTACAGTAGGAGTGAAAAAATCTACACACAGCCAATCTAGGTCTCACTGGAATACAGTGTCTCTGAGAGCTAAGGTTACCATATGTCTAGGCTTCCCTTGACACGTCCTTTTTTCCCACACAAAAAACTGTGAAGAAAAGTAGGATTGTGTCATTTCTAGATGAACAGAACATAACATATGTGCTGGAGCTCCTATTTCCTGGACATGAGCACATATATAGCATATGCAAATGTTACAGAAACATGGCAGCTGTATTATGACAGACATAATTGCAATTAGGATTCAATAGAATATTGAGGCACAGCCTTACCACCTTCGTCCCTTGCTTTTGGAAGCGGCAGTACCGTTGGGTGAGGTACCTCTTCCTCCTTCGCCGTTCTGTGTAAGACCTCTGAGATACTGAAGGATAAATGGGATGTCATTCTCCATCTTTAACCAGCTCCCCACCATTTTTGGATACTTACACTTCATTTTTTAATTTGAAGACAAAAGTTTGAAACCCCAGAAATAGATAGGAACAGCCTGAAGAAATGGGATACATGTACTGAGGCATCTACACGTACACACACGCACAGTCTTTTTTTTAAAGGGGGGATCACTGTGACACACAAAGTGTATCGTATGGGATATTTTGGTCTAGATGTGGCAGGGTGTAGGACTTCCACACTTTAAAAAAGAGGAGTGGGGCATGCAGTTAGAACTGTTGTCTGGGTAGGGAAATGACAGCTACCCTGGGCGAGCCCATCTTTAGGCTTCTTAAGGGCCCGTGAAAGAAATGCGGCGGAAAATGCTTCTCTAAGGGATCCCAGCCAGGTCATCAGGAGCCTGCTGCTCTTGCAAATGCTAGATGTGCTGAAAGCGTGACTTTTTCTGAGGCCCCAGGCAGGCAAATAAACACCTGAGACGGGTCTCTTCCCACCCAAATGTAGACACCTGCAGTGCAGAATCTCTAGGTGATGGAGAGGAATAAGCACGTGTGAGGCGGCAGGCGCTACAGCTGCCTGGTCTATATTTGAAGCCCAACTGTACGTGCATTGGAACAAGGGCCATAAATGCCTTCAGGGAAGACACGTCTCCTCATATGAACAAGCTGCGACACAGTTGGTAAGGATAAAAATAAAAGAAATCCCTGCCCGCAGGTGGGTAGAGAAAGGAGGCAAGGTAGATTCATTATGTAAGAGCTAAACTGCATTCAGAAAAGCAAGCAGGACAAACAAATCACAAAAGGAAGCAATTAGATTGAAAGAGAAGGCTAAATTGCTAAGGTGGCTGTTCAGAACCTATCCACAAATTACTCCTGAGTAAGCAGAGGCAGCGTCAGTCAGCTTATGTCAGGTAGGGACAGGACACGATAGTGATCCTGTGGATACTGCTAAAACCAAGAAGTCTTCAACTCAGAGAAGCAGACATATGCTTATGGTATGAATGCGCATATGGACAGTCTCTTGAAAGAAAGCGAAGCATTTCTTAGCAGACAAGATCCCTGATGCATCCAGTCTGGCATCTTGCCTCTGGCAATAAATCAGACTCAGCGTTTCAGAAACAGCTTCCAAAATCCTGTAGTGTATCTGACCATTTATGTAATGTGAAATATAAGTAAGCAAAAGGGAAATTCCTTCGTGATCTTTTTGTCAATCATACATCCTGGATCATTGGATTTTTATTGCCCTTAGCACGAATAACCACTAATGTTGTTACTGGCAATAAAATTAGTCCACACTTAAAAAAATAAAGTTATTGCAGTTAACTCTGACCAAATGGTGCCTACAGTCCAATATCTCTTTTTATTTATTCTACCTTTATCTGACATAAAAAAAGAAACACACTTCTGTAATATAAAAAATGAGAGGTAGGGAAAAGTGACTTAAAGGATATTTACTTTTATCTAGGTTGTATAGTCAATGTGACCTCAGACATTGTATGGAGTAGATTCACAGACAAAAAGAAACATTTCTTCAAACATCACTTCTTTTCGCCTGTATTCTGATGCAGGTAAAAAAAAGGGCTGGGTCGGCTTTTTACATCATTCATAATTATCATACATTAATCCTTTTGAACTAAGATTTTTAGCTGATCCATTGCTACAAGTACCACAGAGCAGAAAAAATAAGGGGAAGGTAACAAGCTCCAAGGCCAAAATAAAGACTGAAATTGCTCTGAAAGATCTCTTTGTAATTCCCTCACAAACAAAAACTCCTGCTGTAAAAAGATACATTATCAGTAAATAAAATACAGAACAATTGCCACTCTGTAATGACGAAGTCCTTTTTTTTGTTGTTCCTGACAGAAAAGCGCTCATTTGTCTTCCCACATCTGATACAAAAGCCAGGCACTACTCTTTCTAATTTAGCTACACTTCCAGTGGGAAAAGAGGCCATTCACTAATTCTACTGCACTAACGTGCTACGTGTATAATATCCATGTCACAGACACAATAATCCCTGTAGCAAACCAAGTGAATACAGCCAAAGTGTCTTCAGTGCCTTCAGAAATTCAGTGAACTACTGAAAAGACATTGTGTTGTGGAAAGCAGCATATAATGCACAGTACTGTGTATTTATTATGCAGTTAAGTAAAGGTGGGAAACTAGGAACTGCCTGGTCAAACCAACAATTCAAGTTTTCAAGAAAATTAAAAACTAAAAAATTTCATGTCAGCCCACAATAAGGTTTCAGTTTGGGGTTTTTTTTGGCCTTTTTTCTTGTCCCTTTCCTAAGTAGCACAGGTTGGTTTTCAATGAAAAGGAAATATAATTCAAAATCAGTACTTGTAAAATTGCGTATTGAAACTAAGGGTGACAGCATGTCAGAAATAAAATTGTTTGTTAACCTGTCAAGAAAGTTTCAACACTGTTAATGACCTTGTTTTCTTTTTCTCCTACTGCTAGAATTACCTATTAATTTGTCTTTTAAATATTGTTCTTAACCAAAATTTCATTTTCAATTATTTTTTGCTTAGCCAAAAGGTTACCTAACTATGCAACTAAAACACCATGCCTCCAGTCAGGTCTGAATCTAAGTATTTTTTTCCCACCTACTAAACAGGAAATTTCATGCAACAAAAATTACATACTTGTACTTTAAGGTGCACGTAGTTTGTTTTAATTGTTACCTATCACCTGGAAAAAACAATTAATGATAGAGTATTGGAATTTGTGTGAGTCAAGTTGAGGAAAAAGATGTTACTGTATCAGACCAAATGGACAGAAGTCTTTAATAGTGTTCTATCAATCTGCTGGTAGATCAATGAAATAATTTTACAGACTAATCCCATGTTGCATATTTTGTAATGAAATTCTCTTATGTCTTTAGACATATTTATAACTTTTGTTTGGTACACCTCTGTCAGCAATATTTTGTGTTAGCAAGGTGTCAGAAAGATGTGACAGGTGATGAGATGAATAAGAAAGGCAAAAGCAAGAACTTTTAAAAAGCCAGATTGCCTTTACCCACAACTTTTAGCTAAAGTGATTTGGGATACAGATCTAAACCCACTCTTCATACATATTTTGCAATTCCAGAATAATGAAGAAATCCTGCACAAATGGGAATATTTGATTATCAGCCATTTATTCACCTTTCAATTTTGATAGCTTGGATGAAATAAAATCCTTTGTCCAGCATAACCAGGCTGTGGCAGTTGATTTTGTGGACTCCAGTATCCCCACCCTGTCCATCAACAGCGTGGTTCATAGTCTGTTTTCTCTTCTCTTCCAATTCTACAGCAACAGGTATGGCCTAATTCTGGCAAGACATGAGGGGATATGAAGTTTGCCAACAAACTTCTGGAAGGCTAAAAGGTAATGGAGAAGACACGGAATGTGAAAATCATTGTGTTGATTTAATATTGAGGAGCAATATGTAACCAGAACATGTTGTTCAAATACAGCATTGGGGCGAGGCATTTAACATTCTTTGCAAAGGTTCTGGGGAGGAGAAAATCTTTTTCAGAATAAAAGTATGACAATAAGCTATTCTCTCTGCTAGGCTTTTTTAGCTTAAAAAAAAAATAATAAAAAAAATCCAGGAGGGTTTAGTCGGAGAAGACTTTCCATACGATTTATGGGAGCTGAAGAGCTCAATACAAGTTACGTTGAACTGGATTCTTCAATCTGTCAATGCCACTACCAGTGACTATGCAGCACTCCCTCTGTTCTCGGTGCAATGGACTATGATATTTTATTTCATACATCGTTTCATATTCTGAAATGTATAATTGTACATCATACATCCAGCAAATTGCCCTGCACGGCACTGAACATGTGGTCTGATCTCGCATTGTAAGATTGCCCAGCAAGGTAAGTAAAAAAGAACAGTTTGGGAAAAACTAGGTAGTCTCACTTCATTGCCCTGCTCATAACAGGGAAAAAGGTTTACAATCTACTACCCTTTTGTTCTGGTCTCTGAACACTTACTTCCATGCTCAGCAGTCCCCAAAGTTCAGCGAAGCAGCGGTGCTTGCGCTGATTTCATTTGATTTCTTCTGCAAGATTACCTTAGCACATCTGGTAAAAATTAGGTAAACAGATTAGTTACAGTTCTGTTTTCAGTTAATTTCTTGAAGCTGCTGCCCTCACTTGTCTATTGCAGAGGAAAGGCATAAATTTCTGGTCGGAATAGAGGTTCTCATTACTGGCCCCAGTTAGGGACTGCGCAGCCAGTGTCAAGTCTAATAGGGTTTCAGGAACTCCAGGTCCATAATTTGTGACAAGGGTGGTGCTGCTGCTGCACCTCAGCTGAGAGCACTGCTTGTCCAATAACGAGAGGCTCTCTAATCCACGGAAATATGTCACACACTTGCAGTTTTAATGAAACTGCAATCAGCCTAACCCCAGCTATATTTCCCCTTTATTATGCTATGTAAAATTATTTGGTGGTCTATAAAGCAGGCAAAGGACTTCTTAAAATGCTCAGGCAGGAATATCTGCCTGGGTTTTAACCCTTTATTGCTGTCTTTTTTCCCCCTTACTCTGAGACACCTGATAGCTACAGCAGGGCTGCTTTAGGAGAGCAGATAGAAACATAAACATGCTATTTTCTTTGACACCTCACAGCTGGCAGGCTGCACTCGATAGGAACGGGCAGGCATTAGTGTCCCCGTGCCTAAGGGATGACAGACACCTCCAGGCACCGAGTACCTGTGTCCAGGGCTGCCACCCGCGTGGAGCTGAAGAGGGATGCTCCACGCTCCTGAGGCTGCGCTACACCCGGCTTCACGTAAGGATGGGACACCGCTGGGTTTTGGCAGCTGGGAAAAAGGAATGTCGAGAGTGGCAAGAAAAGCTTTGAACATCCAGCCTGCCTGGAATTCAGGTGTTTTTGGGGGTGCAGCGCCGATGATGAGTGAAGGCGTTACCTCGAGCAAAGGCTTCTGTCAGTCCCTTCGCTGCAGACCTTAGGGTGGGAGCAGTCCGAGCTCCTGCTGCACGCGGAGGCAGCCTGTCTTTCAGGAGAGACTGCTCCTCGGAGTACTCCGGGCAGCACTTTCTGCCCCAATAACTTTTAGGTTTCACTTAAATCCGTCATCCTTGTCTCTTGGGACTTCAGCGGGCTGGAGTGAGATTCACTTTCTGTTTATGACGTTCAGCTGCTAGGCTAAATTTATATATATGTATATATATACACACACACTTATACATATATAACAGTTATGTTCAATTTCCCTAAATATAAGGTGCAGTTTCTGAGGATAAGTGTACGAAACATGAGGATATACTAGGTCTCACAGCTGGTTTCCTCGATTTTCACTTAATAAAGAAAGCTTCGTTTATGATTTCAGCTATGAACTGTCTGTTACCAAACCAGCAATGTCCTGCCTGAGTTTGCACAGAGCCTGAAATCAGAACCGAGTTCTGCTCACCTCCTGTAGAGGCCTCTCATGGAGTACTGTGAGAATGAGAAATGTATAGCCAGAAGAGAAGACAATTCATCATGACTGCATTTGAGTTGAAAAAAAAAAAAAAAAAGAAAAAAGACCTAGTCTGGAATGCTAAATATTAAGGCCAAGGAGGGTGCAGTTGACATGATTTGAAGCTGGGGCTTCAATTTCAAAATGATGGCAACTGAGAGCTTAAATGAAGATCATCAAGAGCTGTCAGGAAAGGGCCAGTTCCCTCCAGGAGGAAATCATAGCACCTTCTAGGCCTACAGTGCTGCCAGGCTGTCACAGTAGAGAATTTGGCCTGTAGTCCTACAGAATGGGAATCCAGAAAAGAGCAAAGGTAAGACTTCCGAGACCTTGTATAAAACTCTCTGTTCTTAGGAGTTTTACTTACAAAAAGCATTACAATGCCAATTATTACACCTATTTCTGTTTACACAATCTATGTAAGCAAAGCAAATGAAACACATTTTGGGTGCTGAACTTTCCCCCATATTTTCCCATTTGAACCCTTGTATACTTGTACGTATACTTTCTCTATCTAGTGATAGTACAAATATATAGATAAATACATATACGTGTGTGTGTATATATATATATGCAAGACTAGATGGGTGCTGACTTAAACAAAATGCAAATGGATGCTTAGGCTCTTTGCTGCTGCATTTCCCTTTTCATTTCTGAATGATGAGTCGCACTTCAGAGCATCGTATTAATGTATACTGGAAAAGCACTAAAGCATTGCACTGTGAGTTAATAATAATCATCACTAGTTTCTGTTTCCCTTAGACTGCTAATATTATTTTCTGATTTAAGAAAATATTCTGATTCATAAGGAGAGCTCTTAACACTCTCAGGATTCAGATAGAAATGAATACAGCCATTTAATTAATTACTTTTTTTACGAAGCACAAAGATTTCATACTTTCTGTGCTACAGCTGACTTTAGTTCTCTTAAAATGTACCATGCCATTTAATCAGATATTGGCTGGGAGTCATCCCACCTACGGCTATCAGAAACATTTTGAAACTGAACTGTTTTGCAGCTGCGAACTGTGGACAGTGAATAAACCTCTACTGAAGGAGCGATCCCCATTACAACATCTTTTCTGGACTTTCTACATCTGTCTGACCATTTCTGTTCCTGTGTCAAAACTGATCACGATATTGCCATCTGAAGGTCACATGGCTGTGTCTGAGTTAAATAAACAGCACATTTTCTGCCTTTACATAAACATCTCAACCCCACCGAGATGAATGTTGTAGTGTCTGTGCTGCAGCTCAGCTGATCTGCCTCAATTCCAGGGCAGGAAATGAGAGCAAGGAGAGAGAAAGTAACATAATCATTTATTCACCTCCCCATAAGTTTTTTGTCTCAAAATAAATAATGACATTTGACCTTTCTCTGAGACAACATGGAAATTAAGACACATGACAATCTTTCTCGTGCCTTCTCCTTGAGGCGACCGCAACCACCTCTCACAATAAGCTGTAACTCGCTTTTCCCTAGATAAAAACCCAGCCATAAAAGTAATAAACCTTTCAACCCAGCTCACGGAGTAGTTGACCCAGACATCGAGCTAATTAAGGACTTTCCCCCCCACCCCGTTTCTTCTTATTCTTGGGCCAGGGGGAGAGTTTATACGCCTATTCCAGGAGGGAGCGTGGAAATCTGGGGGGGGGAATGTCTTCTGTGCTCTGAGGAGGTGGGAAGGCACGGACGGGGAAGGAGCAGCCTCCCTGGCCGCCGTGGTGGTGGCCGGGCTCTGCCTGCACCCGGGCACGTGCCGTCCCCCTGCGCCGGGCTCTGGCAAGGCAGCAATGAATCCAGCTCGGGAGACCAGGGAGGGCTCTGCGTGCGGAGCTGTGAGACCAAAACGCTGGGGTTTGGGGGTCTAACATTAGGCCCACGGATAGTGCATTTTATATATATATATATATATATATACACAGATAGGGCATGTATAGTGTGCAGCCTTGATGTGGTTGTACAGCGACACTTGCTCTTCCAGGATCCTCTCCAGCTGAGATTTACATCAGGTCTCGAGAAAGACAGAGAGTTGTAGCCATTTGCAGGCAACTGCTCAGCTGTATCACAGGTTATCTCTTGTTGAAAAGCAGGGGAAATCGGAGTGTTAGACTGTACCAATTCAGTCTGTTGACAGCTGAGGAAAGGACCCTTCCATTTTACAAAGACAGGGCTAATTAAAGCAAAGCAGGAAGAGAGCAAAGGGAGGATGTACTCAGAGTGCCACTGTACTGGAGATGTTACGATTTGAAAAATCCAAACTGTCTAGGAGCAAAAAAAAAAACCCTAGAAAATGAGAGTGTATAATCTGAGGAAAAAAAAAAAATCTGCTTTCGTAGATAAGACCCAGAAAATCTTTTCTAAGGTAGAAAAGATAAGATTTTAAACCAAACAGCCCTGCTCCCTGCTCTCCATACCAGTTCAGCATGTTGGATGGCATGCTGTCTTCCTCACCTGTCTGCCATTTGATATGCTGACCACTGACTCACAAATATATGGTGATGGTTTGTTTGTGTTTGTTGCCTTGTTTGCTTCACAAGCCCTTGATGTAAATCCAATAATTCCACAGTTACAGGGAAGATAATGTTAATGCAAAAGACAGATTCCTACCAGTATAAGCTGATGTTGCTTCAGAGCAAGCCCTGTGTTTACTGGGTATAGGTACTAACAAATCATTCTGTACCAGTGTCCTTTTTCCCAGTACAAGCCATTGGGGCAACCATGTGGCATCTGTAATTCCAGTTCAGTGCAGGTCCACCAGAGAAGGGTTTGACCAATTGCGTACATATTCCTTCAACAGCATTCCCTAAAACTGTCTGTGGAAACTATTTTAATCACCCTATCAAGTTAAGACTACTGGCAATTCATTTAAAGAAAGGAAATACCATGTACAAAATATATTGGGTGAAGTTTTCTGGCTTGTGTTTTTCAAGGAGTAAATTCTGGCCTTTAAAGTCTGTGACTGCAAGAAGATGGAATGATTCTCCTTCATGACAGCACACATGTGTTCCTAAAATCATCACAAATGCCTGGCTTTTATATTTACAATTTCCTGAGAACTTGTTGTTCAGTAGTGGAATCTCTGCAGATAGCCTTAAAGTGAATACAATTCATTTTTACTTTAGGGCTTATCAGATAGTCTTTTAAGGAACTTTCTGTTTCTCATCGTGCACAGCTTCCACTCACGGGATCTCACAGGCTTTGCAGCAGGGCTCTGGAATTTTTAAAAGAAAGATAAAACAAGAAAACAACAGCACCAACAAATCCTGGCATTTCTTCCTTAATGAAATATTGACTGTAAATCTAAAACTGTGGTACATCTGACTCCATAGAAGAGAGCTGAACTTCCAGACTATTTTTATTTCTGGGATAAAGGTTCTGACCCCTTGAGGTGCTGGGGTTTTCAAGGGACACAAAGTTTTACCACACTCTGTAGAAGCTGAGAGTAGTTGATGACTTTGCAGTTTGAAATATTGAGCTGAAAGAAAGAAGCTGTACTGAAGAGTTGAAGGCAAGATGGTAGAGCGGGTTTCTTATATGCTGAGTTTTATTTGGAAGTTGAAGTTAACTTTGGCTTGGTTCACTTTGTTAACTTTCTATGTCATACATGTGTGTGGTCCCTCAGTTCGCTAGTAAACTACCTTTCTTCTTTGAATTGGCATCCTCTCCAGCGGACTATTAACAACTTCAAATGGGGTAAGAAATCACTTCTGCTTGTTTTGCAGAGGTACGGTTTTCATCAGTAGATACCGAATACCTCAATCCAACAGTCTTCTTGGAGAGCTCTTGTCAAGATGGGAACTCAGGTTCAAATACTTGAAAAATATGACAGCTGCCACAAAACAGCGTGATCGATCATGACAGGAAGGTGAGGTGATAATTGACTGTCACTGAGGGGCATGCCACTTCTTCATCTATGACCACCGTATGGGAAAATTATTAATGTAAGGCATTCTTTAACATAAATTTTGGAAGACTGAAATGGCAACAGCAACACACAGTCTAGAGTTACTCAGTGACTGGCCTTTCCACTGCTCCTGCTCAAACCTGAGAGCTGCCATACACTCAGGACAGCTAGGTCCCTGGAAATGGCTTTGACCTTTGGGATGCACAGACATCTCTGATAAAAAATTTACAACAGCCTTAAGCACTGAAGCACTATCTGGCACTCTGCCATTTTATTTGGTTGTGAATGTCTTCTGTGCTGATGCCAGTTAGACATTTTTCTGGAGAGAACAGCAAGTTTGTTATTGCACATTTCACTCCTGTACAGGATGTCACATGTTCCAGCAATTTTGCTGAGGCCATTTTTTATTCCTCTTTCCTACACAAATGAAAGAGCAGGGGTTTTCCCCCATTATAAGAAATGTTCAAGACAGTCCTGCCATGTGGATGTCTCAACCCTCCCTTCCACCCAGTTGCAATAAGAATGAAATGCCAGGGTAGGTGGCAGAACATGAATCAGTAAAAACTGTGAGGAGGCAGAGCAGGTTTTTCTATGCTATTGCAAACCACTGGAGAACAAGCTGGATCCCTGTTCCATCTATCCATCAACCTGGAGAATGCATATCTTGCCAAGCCATAAGCATAAAGCTAATCAGCTCTGAAACTAGGCAGTAAAATATTTGAAGCTTCAAATATATTCATGAGATTATGATCAGGAAGGGAATCTATTTTGCTAAAGCCCCCTTTTCCTTCTGTTTATGCTCCATTAATGTCCTATGTTCTTCTCTTCCAAAATCTTCATTTTCTTGAAAATGTCCACTCTGGGACAAATCCATTAGGAAAAAAAAAAAATCTTAATTGTGAATTTCATCATTTTTATGGCTAGATAGGTGCTTGTTGATGGAAATACTGAAATTTCACTTTTGAATAAAGGCCTGAATTCTGGCAAGTATAACATTTTTGTCTGTTAGCACTGACAAGGCTGAACTTGGCAGGCTTGCAGAGCTCCAACTCAACACGTGAGCATATTCTGGCACGTATGGAGGTGAGAGACTGAATCCTAGCAGGCTAAATATCCTGTTTTAACTGTGAGAAGAGGGAAGGGAAGGGGAGGGAAGGGAAGGGAAGATTCATTCACATTCATATGGCATAGCACTTGCCCTAGGACCCATGCAGGGCTGCTTTTGCCCTGGGACAGTGTGGAGAATCAAAGGACGAGGATCCTAACACAAAACAGAGAGAGACAAAATGACAGTGCAGACAGCACCAGAATTGGCCAAAGGTGCTTGTTGAATCTGCCCCTACTGGCTGGTCATCCAGAATTAACGTGACTGGCAATCATAAGGCATAATTGGGATTTGAGTGCTTCCAGAGTCACTGGGGGTGGCTGTCTGAGGCTGACGGAAAGAAAGGTGATCTGGGTGGCTGCTATGTTACAGATGCCACCCAGCACACTGGGTTTTGGCTGCTTTTGCAGCTGTTTCTCCTGTCTGGCCTCTCTCCTTCCCTTTCATATAAAATTAAGAGTATGCTGTAGCTAACACCTTCTGCATATTAACAGGTAAAATCTGACAGGGAGCACAAATTCTTACCATGTCAGAGGGTTGTGTTGTAATTTTGTGGTCAAAAGCCACAGACGTCTATACCAGAGTGAAGCTAAATCAGAAATGCATGTGATGTTTTTAAATACTCTGTTTCCCTTGATCGTGTTTTTCACATCTCACCATATCGAAATACAACTTTTTTTTTTTTTTCACCTTTTCCACAGAATCTTGTTTATTAAAGTATGAAGTAAAATGTTTTCAAGAACAGAGGAACTTAAGAACTCTCCTCTGGAGCTGATCCGTGTATCTCTAGCGCAATACTCTGTCTCCAGCAGTGGCCATAGGAGCTGTTGTTGAGGAGACCATGGAGGTTCCTGCAGTTCGCTGCCTGACACTCTCTCAGCATCCATGCCACGGGATTGTATGCCCATCCTTTCAATTACCATGCTTGAAGGCATCTGTCTGAATGTGCTGGTCGTGCCTGCCTCCCTCAGCTCCCTGTGGCAGACCTCACTCTCCAGAGGTTCCCAACCCACAGTGGGAAGAGGTACTGCTCTTACTTCTTCTCAGCTCCCTTGTGCTGTGAGAGCTCCTACCAGATTTTTATCGTGAGGCTTGTCCCGAACCTCCACAGTTTCAAACCATTTGTCATATCCTCCCTCATCTCCAAACCTGAAAAATCTGATTACCTTTGGAAAAAAACAACAACCCCTCCCTCAAAAAAAAGAAAAATCCAAGGCCCAAACCCAACCCAAGCTCCCTAACAAAGAACAGGAACAAGAGTCTTTTACGTCTGTTCTAAGTGGCACTTATCTCACAGTGGTTTTACAAATGTGCAATTTCCTTGATTTCATATAACAACTGCTGGTTTTCTCTCATCTAAAAGACAGAATACTCAGAGCTATTATTTTCACTAAGATAATTAACTAAATAGTTATATATGTAATTCAGCAGCAATTTTAATATCTTCTAGAAATATATAGTATCTCTTCGGGCATTCTCTTCATTTCATCCTAAAAAGTTAATAGTGTCATGTTACACTAGGAAAAATATGGTGCAATTATTGACAAAGACTTCATAAGAGAGGATGATAACAATAATACCTGGGGGAAATTTCTGTTTCTCTAAGCACAGAGACATAAAACAATAAAATCAATATGATATTCACTGGAACAAAATAGAAAAATTTTTTACAACAGAGTCTGATCCTCATCAGAGTTTCCTTCCTTTTGTTTAAGATGGAAGTATGCTTAGGGGAAAAGCTGGATAAGATACTGGCTCTGGCCAAAATGTGTGTAAAAAAAGACTTCTAATCAGCTACAGATTTTCTACTTCGTTCCCTGGAGCTGAGTGGGGGATTATAGATTGAGCCTGTTGTGTCCCTATAGCTTCACGAAGAAGAATCTTTCCCCTTAGTCTTAGTGTAGCTTTCCAACACAGATATGTATGAGTTATGTATGGGAAGGGTGGAAGTACAGATGCTTTTGCAGCTCAACAAATGTTAGGGGGAGAGTTACCACTTGGACTGATTCAGCATTTAAAGTCTTCACAGTTAAGTAATCCTCAGAAAAGCTTGCGAAGGAGGGAGTTAAGTTTTGCAATATTCACTTTACAGATGGAGAAACTCAGGACATCATAGTAATCAAGGAAATCACTGCAGAGTAAACTTGGCTTAAATTACACCATGCTTTACTACTTGATAACTTCTGGACATCAGGCAAAAATTTTGAAGACACTTAGCTGCACAATTCATTAGGAACTTCAGTCTCACTTTAGCAAATGGCTTTTTCTGTTTTACAGACACTTTCCAATTTGTAATTTCTGTAAAAGCTAGGCAGTGACCTCTTTTTAAAATTTTAACACAGCTTGTTTGTGCACCGTTGTACATATTACTGGTTCCTCTTCTGCATATTTAGCAATAAAATTCCTTCATGTACAGTATATGACTCGTCAGAGGACTGAGAAATCTGTGGCAGAAGCAGGAGTAGAATACAGAATTTAGTGTCTAGTCCACCCTTCATGCAATCACCTACTGCATGTATTGCACCTATGTTCATTTGTATTAATATTATTAATCATCAATTTAAAATGCAATAGGTGAAGGAAAGTGTGATGAATGTTTATGGCACATGACAGGTTATCTTTTAACTTACTCTCTGGCAAAACAGTAGGGCAGTCATATTTCTCGATTCATTCTTTGCGTTAGTCATTAATTGAACAGACCACTAAATAACAAGTCGGGAACATTAATGGTTTCAATGTTAACTGCCTTTTCCAGAAAGCAAGCATATTCCTGCTTTTTTCCTGTGTTTTGCACATACAAAAGCTATTTTTCTCAGCTACTGTTCAATCAAGGGAGTCTCATTTGGCTTTTTTCAGAAGTGTACTCCTTTAAAAATTACCCTTTCAAGTGGGCTCCTGTCCATTGGCCCATTTGGAACCATCTGAGGCAATGGATTATCTGCTGCCATAGATTAATGTTTGTGGTTGTTGCTCCCACCGCTTTTCCCAACAGCTTCTCAAGACAGTAGCTAAATAGTTATTAACTATTCATGAGTTACTCAACTGACCTACTTCTAATCTTTATGTCTTGTATCAGGCACAGCTTCAACATGGAGGGGCAAGAGGCTGTAGTGAGCAGTCCAGCTCCACTGCTAATTATAATGCTGCTTGTAGTTGATTTCATGTTTTTATTTCAAGCCCGCCTTGCCATCACACCTAATTGAAAGAGGCATGTGTTAGGCCACATGTTTCAAAGATGGACATTAAATGCAGGAGAGCTCAATATGATTAATTAACAGTTCAAAGGGAAAGGGAAACAGGAGGGAAAAGGTGCTTACTGGAAAAATTCAGGGGCCAGACACTAACACAGTCTGGAGCTCTTAGAGTAAAAACTCAACAGCATTGTCATTGTGAGATTATTTTTATCTGATGAATTTATTTGCTCTCCAACTTGGAATCATGTTGGGAATTATCAATCTTTAGTTCACTCATTTTCCCTTTGAAAGCTGCCATGCTTTCTGTATAGGGGTGGATTAGAAATAATCAAACAAGAGCAAGATCTGAACTTCTGACCTTTTGATGGCTGCATGCCAGTCAGGCTTTTCTGCTTCCACTTTCTCCCTCAGACTAGTTGGCAATCTTTTTTTTTTTTATTATTTTTATTTTTTTTATTTAACCAGTCTTTCAACAGATGAGCTTGCAGAAGAAAAATGTTGCCATAATGGCATTTTAAAAATACCGCTGGCAATTGCTGATATGACAGTACGTCTTTTCCTTCTCCTTCCCAGATGGGCAGAAACTTGCTACTTTTTTTTACCTAAAAGTTTCCTAACACATGATGCTGACACACATAACTTTTTTTTTGCAAAGAACATGCTGAATCTCTTTTTTTTAACCTTTTTCCTATTCTGAAATAAAAAAAAAAAGCAAATGACAATCTGCAGTTGTTGCTCTTCCTATAATACATGACTTGCTATTTTCCCTTTACACGAGTTTAAGTCCAAGGATGCTGGCACTGAATTAGTAAATGTCCCTGCATCTGTAGCAGTGCTGATTTTCCCTCCCAGAATACTCTAACCCACTGTGCTGACTTATGAGGTCAGTCTTCTATGTGGTGGAAAAAGCTATGTTTCAAATGCTTTAGGGCGAGGAAGGAAATGAAAAGAGATATTCCACTTTCACTACAAGTGACCCAATAACTAGGCTATTGCCCAAGCCATAAACACTTTTTCCATAGCAACCATTTTCAGAAAGCGTGCGCTTTCTGACTGCTCCGTCTGGCACCACACTGCAGGAGTAGATCCTATGCCATGGGTCTTCTTGTAGAAGAACTCACCTAACGGTTTGTCTACCTGATACCTGCCAGGAGGAAGGTGTTTCACTTTTATGAGCCTTGACAACTAGCTAAGCATTGCAGATTTTTTTTCATGTGGCTTGGGTTCCTAAGTGCTGTTATCACAGCAAAACTATTGTATGTCATTTAGGCATACAATGTTGCTTCAATTTTAGTGATGTCATAAGCATTTTGCTTTATAAATACCAGGCTTCTTGTGCAAGACTTCACATTTTCTGTGATTTGGGCTCCTGTAAGGCATCTCAAATAGGGTTCCTGAGTTAAGTCCTAAAAATAGCCACTAACAGTTATTAATTTAAAACCTGAGGAATGAACTTCAGGCATTTATTGGAGAGCATTTGGTAAATTAGTTGCCTGTTGGATTTACTGTTACTATAATAATCACAAATATGAATGAAGACATTGAGTGTTAAAGTGACTGAGCTGGAAAGCTGGCCACTTAGGGATAGTGTGAGGTTACTTCTGTCTCCCCCCTTGGGCAATCTGTAGCTGAAGCTAAGAGGAGTCTAAGGGGGAATTTCAAAGGAAGAAAACATCACTCAGGAGATACTGATTAGAGTGACTAATTTGTCAACAATAATTTGATTAAATACATTTTCCAATTTACTTCTTTATAAACTGTCAATAAAGTGAAATTCTTCTATTGATTTGTTCAAAATGCCTTGATATTTCCTCAGAGATTCCCTTTTGGTCTGTATTTCTTTCATGTTAAGCTTACCATTCACTTCCTACCATCCAAAACCTATGATGCATTGTTAGCCTTAGCCTCACAGAACTGTTCCTGCCTTGTGTCAGATATTTCATGGGCATAACATCTGACACAGGAATCCTGAAAACAGAACAAAACTTAATCTGTTTTCTCCAGTTCCATTCCTAAAGGTCAGGGATCGGGAAGAGGCATTATCGTGTGTATAACCCACTGTTTAGTTTTAAAGTTTATGTAGCTACAAACAACAACAATACACTTTCATTGTGCAAAGAGATGAAAAAAATCAAATGAGCTGTCTGGCCAAGTTTAATTAAGTCCCCAATTTGAATAGTGCTTTCAAAAAATGTGTGAGGTTAGCACTCTTTTTTTTGCAGATACTAAGCTTGTTTGCTAGACTTGCTGTGGAAAGTGGGCAAAAAACACCCCTATGTGGATGAATGTGAAGCAAATGCATTAAAACAACTGGAACAGCTCTCTGTGGAAAATGCATTGCTCAGCAATAAGGATAATTCATTAATATTTCCAAGCTAGGAAGAGTTGGAGAAGAACCCACTTGGAAGAAAACCAAGCAAGAATACGCCCAATTACTGGGCCTTAAATACTTCCAAGATTTTTTAGAAGGTTGCGCCGGTTCATGCCGACAAGTGTTCCCTTTTGGCATCCCAGCCCTTCCCGGGCATACCAGCAGCGCATGTGCAACAGCCTAACCTCATCAGCGGAGGGCACCAGTCCAGCCTGCTCCTGGCAGCTCTGCTTCCCAATTGTCTTCATTATTTATTATTCGCTCAAGATACAGCTCGCATAGAGGCGTCGGTAATGTTCATGCAGCTATCTGAACTGACTTTGAAAAAAAGTTGTCCGGTGAGCTACAGGGGAAAGAGAGGGATTAAGGACAACGAAATCACACTGTTTCATAAACACGTTGTCATTACCTTTAACTTAGTGCAGTAAATTGTGGCAATATGTTATAGTGAGACATTTCATTCCTATTACGGCATGTACAGCATGTAGTAGGAATTTGATATCCAAACCAGACACATGAAAGTTGGCTTGAAACATCACTGTTTTAAAATGTATAGTATTCTTTGTACAGTGAGATGAATCTAACTCTATAGTGAGCAATAGTGTGATGGAGAGACACCAGCTCCGGCTGATAAACAAGAACGTGGTTTTATCAACAGATATTTGCACAGACAGATTAGAGTCAGATTACCAGTAATACTGTCAATACTTAAGGGCCAGTTTTGCAAACAACGTTGTCAGAGATGTGCCAATTGCCCTTTACTGACATCGTGGCTGTCCGCTCTCCCTCCAGTGATTTACCCTTGTGTAAGCTATCTCCACTCAAGTCAATGATGTGAATGTGTGAAAAAGAATAAGGAATCAAGTCCTTTATCTGGACTGTTACTTTGATGTATTCAAGTATTTCATCTTTCTATCTATCCCATCACAATAAACATAGCCTGTAAGCTCAACCTATTGGACAAGGTCCTTTCTAGGGCCAACAGCTTTAGGCAGGTCTCATTTATTACCGTCATTTCAAGTAGCTTTTCGATGCTGTTAAAATCAAAACTCCTCTCTTCCTTGTTAGTGTCTTACTTTTTAAGCAAACAAGTCACTCCTACAGTGACATTTACAGTGGACACCTTGCTGCCACCACACATTTCATATATCAAATACTTAACTTGTTGTCTCAAGCCTCGTAATCCTTCCCTTTTTTCTTTGTTTTTATCATCAATAATATAGCAAGATGTGAAATGGCAGTGTTCTCTGTCATCTCTTCTTGTCCATTGCATTTAAACACAAGGTCTTTCCAACACAGTCCTCTTCAGACCATTAAAAGCTCCTTCGTCATCTTTATGTAATGGAAAGTACATTGATTTGCATTTCACTTCAGCTAAACGTATAATTATAAGCAAATAACTTATACAAACTGCAATTGTAAATTGAAAAATTTCCATCTGAATGTACACACTTATTTTAGGCAAATTTTAGAAAGACAAGGTCGTTAGCATGGTCAGAATTAAATTCATGTTGAAATTTGAATGAATATTCATGGAAAAGTTTCCAGTGCTCCATCTAGTATAACACACAACAGAGTTAAATTTCTTACAGCCACTTCCCCATAGAATATCATGGCCAAAATGCTTTTGGAAAGATTAGAACAAATGGACTCAAATTTCTGTTTACATCTGCCAAGGAGCCTCTGTGGCAGAGTTCCCCACTCCTGTTCTCTGTGGCCGAGTCCCTCGCTCCTGCCCTCTGTGGCCACGTTCTCCCACAGTGAATCCTCTTTTGGTGAAGGATCGGTGAGGGAAAGATGTACATTTTTGTAGACTGTCTCAGCTCCCTTTGGTAAATTTTGCATTTTTCTCCTGAAATCAGAAGACGATTCAGTTTGGAAGGACACTCAGGAGGTCTCTAGTCTAATGTCCTGCCCAGGTAGGGTCAGCTGTGGGCTCAGACCAGCTTGTTCATGGCCCTGTTGAGGGAGGACTGCAAAATCTCCGAGGGTGGCGATGCACCACCTCCCTGGTAAGCCTGTTCCACCCTTAACTATCTGCACAGTGATCTTTTTCCTTGTATCCGGTACAAACCTCTGCTATTTCAGTTTATACCCATGTCTCTCATTCTCTTGCCATGCACTTCTATAAAAAGCCTGTCAAGTAGTGCCATGTACCATGAGGTCTATGTAAAACTATACATTGCAATAGCAGAAAGTTCTCCCTGGACAGAGAAATGTAAGTTGCATACCTATGTGACTGACTTACGGTCTGACTTTGGAAAGCGAGGAAAGAAAGGCTGAGGACTCAATAACTAACTGAAGATGGTTTCCTGGGGGAATGAGAAGACTAAGGGAGTAAATTTATATAGGACATATTTGTGGAAGTAGGAAATCTCAGACAAAAGGAGGATGCTCTTCTTACACTACATGCAGGCTAGTGAGTCCAATAGATTACTATCTCCACTTCTGATAAGCACTAGAACAATTTTAAAAGAGAGTTGATAAGCTGGAGAGGGCTTGGAAAAGAAAATGGAATAATTCAAATATTGGAAATCTACTTCAAAACAGATGAATAGACCCAGTCTACGTATGAGAATAAGCAGAAAAATTATGGCTTGATTATGATTCAGAAACATGTTCATAAAAGAAACTTCTCAAGACAAACAATCATTAAAGGGGTAAAATGAAGCAAATTACCTGGAAATTGGACATTGCCACATTTTAAGAGGCGTTGTCATAAATTCTGGGGTGATATTTCTGATATATCAGTGCAAATATCTGAATTCCATTCTGAAAAATTTTCATAGAGTATGTTAAAATATAAATTAATACATTATTCTACACATTCAGTTTAGACATAGTTTTTGATGCAATATGTTCTTCCTACTATAAGCATTTTGCCTGGCTCAAAAGTGACTTGTCTCAATTTTCGTTTCTTGTCCTGAGAGCTCTTGTTCCTCCTTTTTCTTTCTTTTTGGCTGAGGAAGTACACTGCAAGGTCAGACCACAGCTTATCCTGACTTGCAATAACCTCAGCAAAGGAGCTGCAATTGGACAGACCTGCAGCCATAACCAGTTTGGAAATGGCATTTATGAACAACTAAACTCCTCTGCCTGGAGGCATGGTTTTGCAGGTGATGAGTTCTATCCATATAGGAAATTTAAGCAGTTTAAGTCTCTCTCATGTGTCTCCTAAGCAGCAGAGGCTACAATGAGCATAAAAGGACTGTTCTCCTTTGATTTCTCAGACAGTGTCAAATGCAGTCCAAAGTCACAGGTACTGTTCCTCAAGGGTGCATAGGCTCCTAATGGTCTTCGATTTCAATTAGGCAAAAGCAACAAATATTGCAGAAGGTCTAACCCCAGCCCTTTTAAAGATAATGAATGGCTGAAGCTCAGGATTTCTGAGGTACTGTATAAAGGTTGGGTATTTAACAGTCCTGCAAGCTTCCTGCAGAGTTAATGGGGACAGATCAATACCGCTGGAAGGTGCTTCATCCCAACCCTATGGTAACTGCCTCAGACAGGGTGAAGAACCTGCCTTCTGGAACACCTCCATTCTCTGCAGAAGGAGCCTGGACAGATAGTTTGGATCAAACTTCTGGCACTGACAGAGACCTCTGTCCGAGGCTGAGCTCTATCCCATTGTGAAACAGCAAGTCAAAAAGTGGGATAAGAGCAAGATCAAGCAACGATTTATTGTCGCACAGGAATTATCTGTAATGAACTACAGGTTTACCCTTACAGATTATAGTACATCCCCAAAGGTAGTCAGAAATTTGGAATTGGCTTTGACAGGAATAAGTAAACGTCTCGCTACCTTACCTTCACCTTTCGCTCTAGGTGCAAGGAACATTTTTCCATCTCCTGTAACACAGGAAACAGGCAGACATATACAAGTAAAAAATATATACCTATATGTGTACATATATGCATATGTATATGCACATATATATGTATCTTCCAATAAAGCATTCCATTTCAGTGATCACATGACTGGATAAGGCATAGACACTAGGTGACACATGTGAACTAAAACCGGCAGAGAATCAAACAGAAATATATCTGTTAAGACCTCATTTCAGGGGAAACTCCTCTCATTTCAGGTTTCAAGTCTGTGACTCAGACTGCATTTATAGGAAAGGACCGTAATAGCCACAAACTTGCAAGAGAACTCAAACTCATTTTCACAATACGGGGTGATGATTCATGGATTTCTAACAAAATGAGGCAAATGTAATGGGTTTAGATGGAGTTCTGCTTTGAGAATTTGAAGCAAAACTTGAGGATCAGCTGTAAACAGTGTTACTATAGTCTCTTTCAATCAAGACGTGAGGTTTTAAGCAGCTCTGGCACTGGTGATGAAAGGAATTCCATCCTGTAGAGGTCAATATTGTTCACTTGTGGCCATTGACAATAATTACATTCTCACAATGGTTAGATATAGTACCTAGAGTCATAAAATTTCAGAAATGTTCATAGACACTAGAAGAGATAACAGCAGCATCATTTCTACTTCCATAAACTACGCCTATGAATCTATAATCATTTAAGTTGTATTGAATAAGGGCAGTTTGACTTTTAATTATTTTTTTTATGACGAACAATAAATGTGTCTGGCAAATAGTTACAAAACACTAATTTTATTGAAGCATGGTATTTATTAAGCTCTTGAACTCTTTTAGTTATGAAACATATTTCTGGAGCTGATGAATTTGATTAAAAACAACAACAAAAAAACCTTGAAAAAGTTTAATAACACCCGAACCAAAGAAAAACAATGCAATTCAGCTCTTTTGTCGCTAATGAATAGCCTGTTCCTTCCTTCCTTGCAGCTGAAGAATGGATTTCAGTAACTGGAACCGGAGTGTCTTATTTCAATCCTAAACTACCTTGATCTGCAGGTCTCAAAGCAAAAGAAGGAAACTATATGCCAGGTGTGATTTTGGTATTACGCTATATAGCAAAAGGTTGAATATAAGTGGGAGTAAAACTAATGCTGTAATGAGCAGGAAAAAAACTCATGTCCTCCAGTGTCGTATTTGCAGATGATAATATGATCCAGGTGCTCCTGTATTCATAGGTGTTACTAATTAGAGCCAAAAAAAGACAGCATGAATTTGCAGACTTTGCTCACAGTCCCATGAACTTTTCTAGTTTAAAACTGTTAACTGTTTACCTTGATATTCATATGGCATTTTGCATATAATAACAAAAAATGTCACTGCCACCTTTCCAACCTAAGTGCTTAGGCATGATGCAGAAGACATTTTGAATTCATTAAGATCAGTGGCAGAAATGGCTGTAATGAAAATATGCTTACATATATGCTGGAGAAATATCACACATATATATGGATATGTGCAGATGTGTATAAATACATATACATGAGGAAAAACTGATGTGTTAAGTCGATGAATTTGGTTTGCCATTAATTTTAATATTTATCAGTTTATATGATATATTCTGCAATGACACACATTGTTTGCACCAGACTGCATGCTGAAGTTCTTAGTTACCTAATCTCCTATAAAAAAACTATTTACACGATGCCTAAAATCAATAAAAATTAAGTAAAGTTCTAACTAAGTAAACCTCTAGTGAATGAAAAGATGGGGCCACAATTCACCTGTAGGAAAATGGGAAACATAAAAATATATTTCCATGTACAGGTGGATGTTACACCTGTACTGATTTAGCATACTTCCTGGATCCACCACACACGTATTCACACGTACCGAGTATCGGCACATAACCTCCCCATGCCCGCGTAGATGTGTAACTTGAACCCGCTGAATGGGGATGCACAATGGCGTTTATTGAATTGTTTCAAGTTTCCTATCAAGGCTTTGTTTCCTCCCCTCCTATCTGAGCGTTCAGATTTCTAGAAGTGGTTCTTTGATGTGTGCTCATAAACACGGAGGGATTTCCCCTCCCTTCTCCTTCCCTTCAATTCCCTCTTTGTGCTTGGAACAGTAATTCAACAACTAGCCTTTGTCTGTGTTGTATTTACAGCTACACTCCCCTCAAAGATGGACTTATTTATTTATTTACTTTGGCTGGGAGGGGACGAGAGCCGTGCAGAAGTGTTTTTAGCATCCTTGCAGGCACTGCTCGGAGGAGAGCAGCCTCTCCAATGGGGGATATTTTTCTGTCTCTTTTACCTTTTCCCAGCAGCTGATGCATCACGATTAGTTATTTTCAATTTGCCAGCATGCCTTTACCAGTGAGACTATAGCATTTATAGCAAAAAAGGCCCCTCTCTCTTTTATTTTGATATTACTCATTCCCAGACTGGTTTGGCAAGTCAGTTAAAAATTACTTCCATGCCCCTGTATATGTGCAAAATGTTCTCTATCACTGGGAAACCTCTCTCCTCTATTGCTGAAAGTTCCTATAAAGGATAGAACCAAATCGCCCCTCTCCTCCCAAAACCAAAGGGTCTGCCCTCCTCCCCCCACCAAAATCTTAGTAGAAAAGACCTTCCCAGTCCTCACACACGGCCTTCTTTCTCAGCCACTGTATTAGCCCCAAGGAAGATTTGTGACATTTCATGTGTCTCTTCTGCTGAGAAAAGTGTAGTGTCTTTTTTTTACTGTTTTGGTACCATGCAGGTTTGAACTATAAGCTTCCTCACGTGTTTTCCCTCCTTCACATGCAAGATTCCAGCTGGCATGAAGTCTATGTTTTTTTTAATCTAAAGCTCTTACAGTGTCTGCCATTAAAAACATTTGTGACTGAAGTGATTGCAATCCCCCAGTATCTCCTGATCCATAAAAATGCTATGGCTATTGACACGATGGACTGAATAGTCATCCCTTAATGAGACCTACTGTGTCTTCTCTCTGCTGAAGAAATCACACTTTCTGTGAGCAATGGTGATGATTTCTAACTAAATATAAAAGACAAACCTCCATGATGAAGAACACAATTATTAGTAGACATTATTCCAAGCCCTTATGTTATTGTTTTTTAAGAATGACATATCATCAGTGTAATGTGCAAGTAAATGTATTCAACTTAACTGCCAAACAATTAGTTCTCCTCTAACTCATGCTATTTTTACACTGTTATATTGTCAGAGTTGTATCTAACTCACAAATATGTAAGAAGGTCAGGGCTGTGGTCTTTTGCCTAAAACAAAACCGAACAAAGTTTCTTTGAGAACACTTGTCCTGATCCCTTACTGCTGTCATCTTCCATATAACCTAAAGTAGCAACATCACTGGGGTAAATTACGCAAACGTTTCAGATCATGGATGCCAAATTCACCATTTAGAGTTTCAAGTAATTCTATTTTCCCTGTCAAATTTCCACACCAAAAAATAAAGAAACTATGGACAACATGATATCCAATGCCTCAATTCAGGCTATTCATAAAGCAACCTATTTTTCCAGAGGTAGAATGCCAGAGACTTTTGGAAAAAAACCCAACAGATAGACACCATACCCTGGTCTCCAAGTATATAATTACTTTTCAATCAAACAGACAGGGTTTGGGGATATTTTTTCTCTCTGTCTTTCTAGGGGATGGACTTACTGGGATAGTCAAAGGGTTCCTCTCTCTCTTAGCAGTTCCAGCCCAGGTCCAGCTGATCTGTGCCGCTCTGGGATCATTCCCAGCTCTGCTCTGCACTGCTCTTCTGATGGGAAACGGCTTAAAATACTCTTTTTCTCTGTAATTGATTTGTTTGATTTCTCCCTGCTTTTCCCCTACTTGTTGGTGAATATTTTTAAGAAGACAACAAGGTGATATATGTATGTATGTAGATTTGTACATGGAAAAAGAAATACTGAATTTGTAAAATATTCAGTATATATAGGATGTGCAATGCATAAAGACTTGTCCATGGGAAGAAAGCCTGCCCTTATTTTTTGGAGGCATACCAAAAATGAACGATGTTTAAGCATAAAGAAAAAAGTACATTTTTGCTACTTGGAAGGCACTGTGCCTTCTGTGTTCAGGTATAACTCACCTTGTAAATTCACCAGTTTTGTTAGAAAAAGAGTTGGCTGGTGTCTCTTCAGAATGATCTGTGGTGACAGCATGCTACCTATACTATCTGCAGTATGTCTGGCTTCGTGCTGCTTGCCTTCACAAGTGGCTCTAACAGTGCACACTGAAACTAAAGCAGGGTCTGGCATCCCATTTGCACCTAAAAGCCAAGGCAATGAAATAGAGAAGTCTATCCAATCGTATTACATGCATGCCATTGTCTGCCACACAGCCAGCCAGCTGTGGGGCTCTCTTTTTTATTACTACTACTATTATTATTATTACTATTATTACAACCCTGTTTTCCTTCTCGGATGCTATCGCGAATTTACTTTTCCTGCAGCAAGAGCACGGATCCCAAGGAACGAGAGGATGTACAAGCATGGGAGCGCTCGGCAGGGCAAACGGGAGCCGAGGAGAGGGAGCCTGCTCTCTGTGTACTTTCCTGAAACTAATCTCGGCGCTCTGGAGATGACATGAATAGCTAATGCTCACCGCGAGCGCTGAAAGGCAGGCAGCTCTCATCTGACTGCCTCCTGCTCCCGTCGTCAGAGGGGGCTCCGGGAGCGAAAGGTCAGGGGGATAATCCTGCACCTGCAGCCCAGAGAGGGCCGGGCACGCCGTTCCCGACCAGCCCTGCCGTAATTGATGCTAATTGTTACGGAGCCAAGGCGCCCTTCCATGGAGGAGCAGGTGGGAGCCTTTGTTGCGCTTGGGACCATTATACTAATAACAAGCTTACGATTCTCTGCACAGGCTTAGGAATACAAAGGCGCAGGCAATACTTTGGGGAGCCCCTTCAAAGGTTTACTGGGCGTCTCCTAACATGATGAAGTAAAAGTCCCCGAGAGCAAAAGGGCAGAACAAACGGCAGAATAAAAAGGGCAGTACCTGCTGGCTGGCGAAGCCCTGAACAAACCTGGGAAATGTGACTTTGGGAGCTTTAAACTGCACCTGACAGCTTCTGTGGAGACAGAGATTTTGCACCCTGTCATCTGTGGGAAGAGTCAGGTGCAAACAGCTACTGCAGGGACTCAGAGAGGTCCCAGGGGATTTTTCTCTGGAGCTGCCCATCTGTCTGCAAGTCTTGACGTGAAAGGATAGGCTCAGAAAGGGGACTGAAAAATGAGAGGAGAAAGAAAGGAAAGGAGTCCAGCTGCTGATATGATATTGCGGTATGGTCAGACAAAAACCTAGTAATTGCTAATACTGAAACAATGTGGGTTTATTTTCTTTTTCCCTTCCTCTATGCTTAAAGGGATTGTTCCCCCCACCCCCTGCAGACCAGCAGACACCCAGCTGGAAGAAAGGAGCGTAGCTCCCATCGGTCCGAGGGAGTGAGCACAGCCCATATTGAAAGCTACATCCCAGGGTTTCGCAATCCTATTGGTGGCACTTTAGTAAATATCACAGCGTTACAGACACAACCAGGCCTGAGCACTGAAGGCACTATAAATAAAAATAAACACCTTAAAAAGGGGAAGAAATAGCGGTTTATGTACCCTGTGTGATGTGCAAAACGATTGCGAAAATGGTAAAGCGCTTCTCCTCAAAAGCCCACACAAGCATTCCTGCATATTCAAGCAAACAAACAAAATGAGGGAAAATAAAAGAAGAAAACAAACAGAGTGTAGGCTAATTTTAACAGGCTTGTAAATAAGTCTGGAAACACCATGCCAAATGGTCTGTGAATTTCTCAGAAACCAATTAGAGAGTCCTTTTAAAAACCCTGGAGTAGATGACCTTTTGGGTAGGCTTTTCTCATCACTGATACACAAATATGTGATTTATAATGCAATCAGTGGATTGCATTAAAAAGTTAATGCATGCTGCTTGAGGATGTCACATCCTGCATCGGGTGGTATAGATTATATTGACCATTTTATGTAATTTACTGTTACTTTTTTTCAGAGCCTGACACCGAGGCTTAGTTAAGCTCCTAATTTAATCATGTGTCTCTTAGCTTTATGGGATCACTGTGCCTAGGGAAACTGACATGATGATCCATTAAAAAGTCTGTTACATCTTTAAGAATTAAAAAAAAAAAAGAAGAAAAGAAATAGTCTTGAAGGCATTAGGTTAGAAGCTGAAAGGGGAGAAATCATTTATGGAAAATCGTAAACCCATTCAGATATCACAAGGATACACTTTCAGATACAGCCGTCGGGTTACTCAGGGGTCAACAGTCAGAGCCAAGCATCACCTGCTCCTCTGAATCCCTTTTAATGGTCCTGGAAGTATGAGCAACCTTTGCAATTTTAAAAAGAGAACCCAAACCCTTGAATTTGGTCTGCAGAAGTCATGAATTTGGCTTCAGAATCATGGCAATTAAATACAAGCAAACAAACAACAAGCCCAAAAGCACTAGCTGGGCTTCTTTTTATTTGTCTTTTCAGTGCTTGAACCATAGAGGCTTGACTTTCCCTGCAGCCCGAGTATTAGCGACCTATTTCCTTTCTTGAGAAAAAGTTTTTGAAGAAATTTTTGAAGAATTGCAGAGTTCCAGCAAGAGGAAAATCTGAGCTCCCACAGTGTTCTTTGAAATACAGCAGAATTGGCTTCAGTTTATGTTGTTAACACACCTGGAAAATCCAGAACCAAGATTTAAATCACTAGGACGTTGGAAGGAAAAAAAAAAAATCACCTATAATAACTGGTATTCTGCTTGAATTATTATGTTGGCTTCTCTGTGTCATATCACACTAATTCATTAGCAGGTTTTCTGGGAAATGAACCTACAGAAAGGATATGGTTCCTGTCTTTTGCATCTCATCAGCTGGGAAGTGATAAAGTGACTTTGGGTGGCCTGGCCTGGCCTCCTGAACCTAGCAGACCATATCTTTTTTCCAGGAAGATTTAAATTCTTAAGCCCGTCAGGAGAGGAGCAGTGAAGTTTCAGGCAGGTGTGTGCTCTCAGGTAGGAAAGCTGGCTTCCTAAGTGGCTCTGCGAGCTGTCTGCTGGCAAAAAGAGGGTACAGGCTGTTGTCCTGCTGTGGGTATGTGAGTGGCTGCAGTTAAGAGAAGCTGCTGTCAGAGGCTTCAGGGGCAGCTCGGTGCTGCAGAATTTCCCCACCCTGTGCCTCACGTTGCAGGAAAACCTGCTTGGTGGGCTCTGTGCAAGGCTGGCAGTCTGTACCTAGCTTGGGGGTGGCAGAGGAAGAGAGATCCTGGCTAAGCTGTATGAGTAAGTGGGAAAGAAACCGGCTGCATGATCTCCAAACTCAGAGAGAAAGCTTTAGCAGGTCTGCTCAGGTCTCTGTACCTTGGGACCAGCTGCATGATCATGGCTGGTCCATGGAGCAGAGAGCGGCAGCCCATTTCCCAGAGCTGGGAAAATTGTATCAGCCCACTCTGGAGGGCAACAAGCATGCCCGAGGTCTGGGGGATGCTGTCTTTGAGCAGATGCAGAATGCAGTTAACCTTGTAATAGCAATGGAGGTAGGAGGGTTAACCAGAGAGCAAGGAGATAATATTCCTCTCCTTAAAAGCATCCCTGAGCTACAATTAACTAGAACACACAGTTCCTGCCTTAGCACTGGGGTAGGAGTTGCAAAGCTTCTCATTTAGTGGTCTTGTTGGCTGCCCTTTCACTACAAATTCAGGCAGGACATCGTAGAAGCAACAGGGTAGTCACCAGCCAAGAAAATTATAATAGTGACAGCATCAAAGTGCACTGCACTAGTATAATTGCCTGAAAATTATAATACTTTGCAAAAAGCTAATATTTGTATTCATTCTAAGTATTGAGGACCAATTTTCTGATGAGAACGCCAACAATTGGGATGTTATTTTTCACACGTTCCTAGCAGCATGGTTAAAATAAGAGACTACACAAATTGGCAGAGATGGCAAGTTATCTGTGTTCACCTTCCTATCTTTCATGCAGATTCTTGTCTAAACAAGAAGAAATCTATTCCTTTTCAAGGAAACCTTGTTATCAGGAGTTCTATATTCTTATCCTACATTGATAGAGAGTGCAGTACTGACTAGAGAAGGGAACAAAAACTAAACCCCAAACACAAATGGAGCCACACCAGAAGAAAAGGGTGATTATTTATGTGCTTTGGTTTGCTGCACCCACAATATGATCTCTTTCAGAATTTCCCACCATACTGTTAATATAAGTCTGTTTTATGAGCAGCAAGTAGATTTGCTTTAGTCAAGAGTCTTTGCACAGACATTCTGGAGAGCTGCGTGAACTCTCCTGCATTGCTTTGCAGGTGGAAGATAAACTGTGTCATTATCAGCATACTGTATAGGGAATGCTCAGCTGCAATCTTCCACCCATTTAATTGCCAGTATATAATTCTGAAGAAAATTCTTGCTCTTTGTGAAAACCCAAGGAAATATATTTGAGACAGACTTGCCATGAAAACAAAAAGTTGACATGTTGGTTTGAATTTTCATGGATTATCATGTGCTAGCAGGCAATTTCACAGTGATAAAAGGTCTTTGATCTTAGTGAATGGCTTCCTTCTATTTTCAATAATGCAATAAGCCATTTTCTTTTCTGGCAAAGGTATTTCCATAGAAATGTTTTGTTCAAATTGCTTTCACAAAAATACTAGGAATTAGTCAAGAAGTCACACTGGCCAAAGGTCAGAGGGATCAAATGGCTTTAATTTAACAAAAATCCTAATGAGTAACATGGGGGTTTAAGATATTTTTCTAACAAAAAAATGTGGGAAAGAGCATTTTATTGAGTTTTTTGATTGGTTATGAAACTGGAATTCACCTTAGCTTTACCAAAGTTTGGCAATAGTTCAACAATCTGGAGTTAAAATTTAAATAATTTTTTTGGACAGTTTCCATGTAAATGTTTCTGGTCTGAAGCAGTCTGACTGACTTCTGCATTGAGAAAATTATCCACATTTAAATTTGATCTTTAAAGCAAAATTTCACATCTTACCTACCAACTTCCACCATCTTAGAGTTCCCTAGCTATACCATTGCAAAAGAACTTGCTGGTGAGAAGAACGATTCTCTGTGCCACTGTCGTGGTTTAACCCCAGCCAGCAACTAAGCACCACGCAGCCGCTCACTCACTTCCCCCTCACCCATATCAACATTCTTCTCATACTGAACCCAAAACATCGCACTGTACCAGCTACTAGGAAGACAATTAACTCTATCGCAGCCAAAACCAGGACAGCCACACAGCACATATTCAATTCAGTGTCACTGCAGATTTTTGCTCCAGTAGTCAGTAGCTAGAAGGACTGGCTTGATCCAACTTATTATTTCTTCTTGCTACAGCTTTATTCAGTCACCCCTATTCCTGAACAGATACAGCAAAAGCCATCAATGTTATTACACTGATTGCTGTATTTCTGCCTTTGCCTCCTACAGAATCTGTTAACTTGCTTCAAACACTGTGAGAAGCAGCTTAAGCAATTTTGGGACTGCTTTGAAGACCATTAGCTGCAAGTTATTAAATGCACATTGTTAATAATGGATAAGACTGAGAACTAGTGTAGTAGGCATTATTCCCATTGAAGATAATGGCACTTTGCCAAATGAGTTTGCAGTAATTGTGCCAATTGTGAAATCTACTGGGCATAAACTGAAAAAAATAGGAATGGCTCTTCAATATATTCAGTAATTATTCTCTTAACTACATTTTAAAAGTGCATCTGGACACTGGACAAAGTCTTCAGAATCTAAATGAGCCAAAGACAAGCTCTCCTCACAGCATAAGAGGGGAATTCAACCAAATGCATTTATTATACTCTGAAATCACAGCTGACTTCTAGTAGTGCCAAAAAAGAGAGGTTTACACAAACTGCTCATAATTTTTTAAGCACTGATTACAGCTGAAGTGCTATTTTTTGTGTGAACAGAATTTGTTACCAAGTGCCATGTCATAGAATATAAACTTTGCCTAAGTCCAAAGACTCAGATGTTATTGCAAATGTAGTCATAGAACGAAAAAAAAAAATAGTTTTACTAAGCCTTAAAAAAAAGAGAAAAAAAGTCTTGTACTCGTTTGCTGACTTATCCTTGAAGAATTGTAACTTGCAAACAATAGGAGACTGAGGTTTTCCTTTACAAAATTACTGCCGGTTAAGGCAAACATAGCTGGTTTCCTTGCTTTATTTTGTTTTCCCAGAATTCACAAATCAAAAGTATTTAGTACTAAACTGTGAAATCCCTGATCAACAAACATAGGTGCAATAAAGTTCAGTTTTTCTGAACACTGTAGAACTACTGAAAGGCAGAATATAATTTCAAAGATGTCTTCTTATGCTTTTAGGAAACCTCTCCTCTATAACTGCTTGAGGATTAGGCTCTGAAAACAAATATGAATTTGCTATTAATTAAATTCTAAAGGTGATAAAAGCAGAACTTGCACCTTGAAAGAATAAATGGGAAGTTCATAGATCAAGATGTCTTTGTGCATAATCACCAGAGATGGTTACACAGATGAGGAACATCTTTCAAAATGTTTTGCACTGATTTGGTCATGTATGATTCCATGCAATTATTTAATGAATTATTTTCTATGCCATCAATTATGTTGGCGTAATTGCCCCCTCCTGGGGCTGTTTGGTTTTTTTTCGTATGGGCCGCTGCTACCTCACGCATTAAGTACATTTCAAAACGGTTTTCTGACTGGCCATTTACACATTTATTCTATGAATCTATATGGCTATCACAAGGGCAAGCCCCAGAAAATCTTTGATGTTCCACTCATAATTTCTATTAATTTTACTCTCTGTGATCTATTTTGCTTCTATTACCTTGCTTTCATACTTGTATTCCTTCACTGAGTCATAGAAATAGAGAACATAAAATGAATGTCTCCTAAGATACCTTTGTTCAAAACAACATTTTTTGTATTTGCTCAGGGAGTTTCCTTTAAAAAAATCAGGCTTATACCAGTATTACATCAGTCTGAAAAGGTAAATAAGTACAGGATGGTCAAAGAATTTCCTGTCACTTTGTTCATATATTTGATAACGAGGTTTGATTACAAGCAAGAAGAATTTGGGGGTTTGTAGCTTATAAAATTTAGAGTCATTTCTTCCCAGTCCCATATTAAGTAGAGAGAAGACATTCCCCATCAAAATTTCATGTTTATTATGTTGTTCCCTGTAGCTCATCTTGTTTGCTTTTTGGTGTGTCGGCATACCTTTTGTTCAGGGATTGCTCTCTCCCCAAATTGCAGAGGAGGATTAATCACACAAAAGAGTCTGATGATGCCCTAGTCCTCAGTAAACTTCAGGACACAGTGGTCCACTAGGGTATTGCTTTCTCCTTTGATATTTTTAGAAGCTCCCCAGGGAAACAAAGAATAGATTAGATGGTAAGGTCCAAGCTTCAGACTGGAGGGCAGGTGATGTTAACAAGGAGATTAAGGAGGTACTTGGCAACAGTTCCAAAATCACTGATTTATCTCTGAAAAAATAAGAGCCTGGGATAAAGGTTACAAACACTTCAGCTTGGAAGGCCTGGACCAAAACACTTGTGTCCCAAAGGGTGAGAAGCTGAGCAGAGCCCTGGGCTCAGAAACGATGATCACGCTTGAAGCTTGCCAGTTTGAATGGCGAGTGTGTCAAATGGCAAGGATGCCAAATAACAGCCTGAGTCTGGGAAACCACCGCTCCTGTCATGGGGGAAACAGCACGGATTTCCACTTTTAGAGTGTTTGACGTATCATCTCTCACCCTGGAGACTAATAGTTGGCTTACAGATATTTCCTACTGTTTTGTCTGTGGTAGCACACCCATACTGAAAAGTATGTGTTACCTGACTGACACTTGCTAAAATAACTGTAGTACCAAATCATCAAGCCCTCTGGTACGCCAGTTTTGCCAAAGGTTCAGGTTTATTTGGGGTGAGGAGTCAAGATCCGTAACTCAATGTATGTGTGCAAAAAGGCTTTTGGAGTCATTATAAAGCAACATATCTCAATGTGCTTTCTGCTACAAATACTTTTGAAGAAATGAGTTTTTAAAGGGCCAAAGAAGTAATGTGTCCCTTCTAAGATAAATAGGTGCTGCAGCAGAAGTAAAAGGTTTGTAATTAAGTGCTAAAATGGTCTTAACCTTTCAGAAAGTTTGAGAAACTCAGAGATTTTTTTCTTCTTTTTTTTTCTTCTTTTTATTTGTTTTGACCATCTTTTTCTATTGACCTTGTTGCAACTTTCAAATGTAAAGAATTGTAATACACTCAGAAACATTCACTTTCTTGGACATTTGCAGTCTCTTCCTTTCTTTGGAAAGTCACTTGGCTGCATCGCTCCCAGCCCAGGCAGGTAGGTGTTCTCCTGTCACATCCATCCACTCAAAGCACAAAAGGAAAAGAAAACTAAGACACCTTCCATCCCTGCCCCGCTCATCTCATCCCCTACCTTTTGCACATACACACACAGATACACAGAATATGCAGCAATAGAGGGAAAATATTTCCAAAGATTCATCCCACAGTCCTACCTAGACCCTGGCAATGGACAAGCTGCCAATGCCGAGGTGGTGGGGAAGAAGGGCTGTTGACGGGTACTGAGGCTTCCTTAGCTAAGGCAAAACAGCATAGCAAAAAAGCAGTTACTTTTATTTAACCCTCATGTATTCTGTGAGTTTCAAAGACACTATGTAATTCCCTGTGAATTGTGATGACTCTTTGATGAACAAAAGGCTTGCTAACTCCCTACATATCCATTTTAATGATAAATTTGATTAAGATCCCACTAATGGAAAATCAGGCAGCTACTCTGAGTTCACACAAATGCAAATCTCAGTTTACTGCAACAAAAAGGAACTCAGATAAGGGTTTTGGCTTTGAACCCATAGGCGTGAGGTTTTGGTGGGGTTCTCATATCACTTCAGAGACAGAATATCCTCTGATTCCTTAGCCTCAATATATGACTAACTCTCTTTAGTCCCAGAAACTGCCCATCTCTTGCAAACTTCACAGCCTAACAGTGGTACCTATTCTTTTGGTTTATACCTTCTGGGTCAATAGAAAGGTAAAAACAGATTAAATGATGCACAGGAATGCTGTTTCTTTTTTACCAGCACAGCATGTAATGAATAACAAAAAATTAATTACAATAATCCAAGTTCTTTCCTACATACTTTTTCCTTCTGTTATCCCTTTCGGCTGGGATCAAAATACTTAGAATCAGAATATTTTTAAGTCAACCTACTTACTCTGGACATGGCTGATTGCCCTGTTAATCACCTTTCTCCTCCCCTTCCTGTTCTTCTCACCTTCTTTTCCCAGAACTTGTTTGGTCGGTTAAGCTTCCTGTGTGATTTTGTGGCTCCAGCATCTTGGTTTTTATTTCAGTGATTTGTCATTCTTCCAAAACCAAAAACATATTTGCAGCTTCTCCCAGCTCCACTTTTGTCATGCATTTGTTTGGTTGAGAGAATTGTTATTAAACTTTCCTCCCTTGTATGTGTCTTGGATACACATCACATGAAAATAAAGTCTACACATATTTCCATGTCACAGTGGTGTTCTTAATCCGAGCTTCACAATTTCAAACATAAATAAGAATTGAATATTGGCAAATTCTTTAATACCTTGCCTCCTCAGTGTGAATTGTTCTGGGTCATTATTGATTATACTGCATGTTAGCAGAATTATAATAGTCTGGTGGTATGGAAATGAATGGGACCTGATGCATGTCTTCCACCCCTGAGTGGTGAATATTGAAATATTGAATTATGGTTTCAGCTCAGAAAGGTTTCTTCTGGTTTAAAGACAAAGTTTTTCTTCAAACATATACAAAGGTCCAAATTCTAGGTCTGATCATACATCCACTTCTAACTTTAATAGCCTCACTTACTCAGATGTAATTACACTGACAATTATAAACTTAAATATCCAGCTATTTGATGTAGTGTAACTGATAGATCTTCATAGATGTCCAGAATAAGTTGCACCATTACAGCATATAAGAATACCAATTTCTGTCAATTTTACTATTAGAACTGTTATTGGTGCAAGAGAAATTATTTTTCTTAAAACTATTTCTCATTTTAATTGTAGAAGTATCTTGAAAACACATAGGAAACAAAGTTAACTTAGATCTAGACACCATAACCCACTGAGAAATAGTTAATTAAACATATAGATAAAAAACGGATCGTATTTGTTCATTTACTGTGCAAAGTTTAGCTTTGCATGCCAATAACTACAGCTCTGTGTCATTATCTTAAAATGAGTGTGCTGTGGTTTTCCCATTCTCATGTTTCTTTTATTCTCTTTGACTGATCCTGTTGAAGAAAATTCCTGTGTGCAACCCCTGGGTCAGGATAAATTCCCATTCTCCATGTCTCCATGTCTCAGGACTTCAACATACACCAACGGAAAAAAAAAAACAAACCAAAACAACGACCCAAACCACAAAAGAATCATTCTGATGGATACGTCTTGAAACTGGACATCAACTGAACAGAAATTTCTCCAGTGAAATGCAGATGAAAAATCTTGTATCACAATTAGCCCTTAACCTGCTTTGTTGTGGTCAGATTCAATGGAAATTTTAAGCATGAGCTTTCATTCCTAGGAACGATAAATGGGACAGATCTGCTAAAAGGTAAGCACGTGCTTAAAAATTCTTTACGGGTGCTAAACCTTCAAATCCTTCTAGATGTGTTTTTTTCATAATGATCACAAATGAAATACCTTTAAAAATTACTAAGTGATAGAGGGACGTAACTATTCTCTAAAATAATGTCTTCTACAAGTCGAAGCTGTGTCCCCATGAAAGGCAGTGCTGATTTGGACCAGATCCTCACCAGAATAAATAAATATGATCCCAACAACTATACTACGAGGTAATTTAAGACCAGTTTTTCTGCTGGTGTAAGAAGTCAGAGCTGTTTTTCTAATATACCATTATTACGTTCCAGCCTCTTATGTCTTGTGCATTAACAAAACATTAGTGCTTGACAAAGAGCCAACAGTGGTAACAGCATCAGCTGATGATATGGCACAAATATGAGGAGTTGAGAAATTCTTACATTAATAAGTCAATGACTGTCGCTCTAACACAACAGCCATAAATTAGAAGGTGCTATATTAGGGTACAATGCAATGATATCAAAGTAGCAGTAGGTTGCTTCAAATTACAGTTAGTATAGACTAGCTTTAAAATCATATCAGTGTAATCTTGTTATTGTCAGTCATTTATACAAATTGAATGAAACACACTTACTTGTTTTAACTTGTCAAAACTCGAGAACAGCATAACAAAAAATCACTGTCATCTCCACCTATGACAACTCCTAGCCCTAAAATAAAAGCTCAGGAAGTGAACACCAAAGTTTTTCTGCTTTACAGACACAAATCACGCCAAGCAAGAATTACCCAGAACAGAGCATGGTATGAAGCTCTGGAAAAGGCAATAGCACACCACCAAAGAAGAATAAAAGGAGAAGATTGATGTTCAAAGTAAAATAAAGCAGTGCACTGGTAAATAGACTATTGGGACAAACCAAGAAATTGAGGTTTTCAAGTACACTGTTGCTTCTGCAAAATTCAGATTCCTAGATTTTGTAGTTTTGCCATAGCTTTCCTTGTTTATTTTCAAAATTTTTATTATTTTCAGAGAGACAATTTTTCAAAACCACTACATTATTTCTTGATTTTTCTGTAGAAGCTATTCATGGAACATATGTATTAGCATAATTAACAGAATTATATGCATATATAAAATTTCTTAATTTTTTGCTGAAATCATTAAAAGCCTTTTTCTAAATGATGAATCTATTGTTTTTCAAGAGTGAACCCTTCCTTCTATTTTATTTTATTTTATTTTATTTTACTCACCCTTACTTTTAAAATCATCACCACCAATGCAAAACATGAGTGGACCTGTCCAGGTAAGCATACACATTTTGTGCTATTTTCTATTGCATTTCTAGAAGTCAAAAGGTCACATCAGTTTTGGAACTGCATGAACAGCACCTCAGACCTAACTGATTGATATACCGTAGCTTTCTCAGGCAAACCCCAGCTGAGATACAGCTTATATGAGAAAAAAAAAAAACAAACAAACAAAACCAGAAAAAGCAAACCTGCCAAAGGAATACTTCAGCTACTGTTACTGCATCTTTCTAATGTTAATGCTAATGCAAAAACTTTTCATACTTTTTAATTACAGACACGAGTAAATATTTACCAGGACAAACATCTCAGTCTTCAGAAAAGTGTTCTCCTGCAAAGGCATTGCATAAGTGGGAGAGCAAACTTAAGGGGATGACTGCCCCTCACCGATCTAGGGTTTGTTACGAAGGTGGAAGCAAAAAGACCTAACCTGAAGTCCATCTTTACAAAGTCTGCCAAAGCTTTGGACTGGTGGAGATTACTTTTGCCAGGAGGGAAGAGTGCTGGGAAGCCAGCTGTGCTTCTCAAGGTGTTTCATTATCACACAGCTTTCCTGGGTTACTTCCACTCAAATTAGGGACCTGATTCGCAATCACAGAGAATGGATTTTGCTGAGAGTGTCTCCAGCTGGGCTGCTCCTGTAAACACGTCAAATGGGGAGGCTGATGCAGTTCCCAGTCAGTTGTTCCTACTGTTGCGCAGCACCCTTGGCAGAGAGGGGGCATGTATCGCCCTAAGTCATGAGCTTGTTCACCGCCACTGCCACAAGCCTAGCAATTATGAATCAGAGCCCTGGGTTTATCTCAAGGACGAGGTGTCCATCTACAAAAGGCTACTGCTGCTGGGAAACTTATTAGGAACAGAGAGCAGGTACCTCTCCGCTGTACTGCCGAGGTGGGTAGCATCATTAACCATTAACCTGTGCCTCAATGGGCCAACAAGATCAAGTTTAAGGCCTTACTTAGTTCAGTCTCTGCAGTGCTATGAGTAGGACTCAAGTGTGTGGAAACACTTTAGTTCTGGCTATCATTAGGATTTCCATGAAGCAGCTGGGTTTGCCATGTAGTTTTTATCCTATTTCTGGAGCAGCTGCACATTCCTTACCCAGAGAAGACTGCTACTGTGCTTCTGGCAATGCAAAAATTATTCAAAGCATACACCAGTTTTCAAACTTCTTATGTTCTGCTATGTCTTCAAAAGAGAGCGTTAAACCAAAATGGAATTATATCAACTTCAAAAGTCATATTGAGATAATACAGTTTTTTTTAAATCTGCATCTCTAGTGCATCTTTCTATTGTAATTATTTTCCATTCAAACATTGCCTATACAAAACATGTTTAAATTTTTTTACCAAAAAAAAACCCATTAAAAAGTTAATGAGGCACGAGGTCTTAGTTTTACAAGAATCTTTTTGTTCTCACTTCTAGATTCTGATTTAGAAACGATCAAGCATTTTTCTTAGATTAATTATAAAAGCAAATTTGCATACACCAAGAGAACCTTTAAATAGATTAAGGTTATTAATAAAACCCCTTACTGTTCTGCTGAAAAAGCACTTCAAAATATTTTTTAAAGGAGCATCCCTAAAAACACAAACAAACCTCCTATCAAGACATATGTCAACTCTTCCATTTTTATGGTAAAAATTAAGAATAGTGGCAACTAAAAATTAATTAATTTCCACTAATAAACATTAAATATCAAGTTTTAGAACTAAATACAATAACAGCTGTGAGACTGCATATGTATTTGTGTGTAGATAAGGATAGAGAGCCTGAGAAATACAGCTCTCATCAAAACATATGATTAAGAGTTAAGATGGTTGCGTTAAGGTAGAAATACTGGACTTCTCACTAAACTCAGTGAGTTTACATTGGGCGTGTACTGACTACAGATGTAGTCAATCTTCTGTGGCTCATATTACACTATAATCCTCTAACCTTCTTCAGCCAGGGGCATCGTGTTAGAAACAGTCATTTCCTTATGCAGATTGGAGGGACATGCATAACTGCAAACTCTTCCTAGTGCACTAAACGTCATATACTGTAGAATGATTAAGATTTTACTCTCAAACTGTAAGTATATCTGAAGGGAATTCTCCCCTGCAGGCTAATTCAGGGTTGTAAAGGGGCTCTAATGATATCTTGGGGTCTAGCACTAAATTCTATATATTTTTACAGTAACACCCTCTGCTGCCTTTCTCCTCTATTTTCAAACTGTTTTGCAAAGGACATTTTTCTTACAGTTTTTCAGGTATCTAAAATAATGAATTCAGTATCAAAGCAAATGTAGGAAAAGAAATAACAATGATCAGTTCTGTGCCACATTGACCTGACAGCTTTATTTCATGCTTTTGCTTATCCTCTTGATTCCTTATGCCTTCTCCATTTGCCTGAAACGCAATTTCTCCTAGATTTTTTTTATTATTTTCAAACGTCTTCTTGTAAATGCTTTTCTAAGTTTCAATAAGACTGGTCATGGCAGTAAAAAATTTTGGTGCAGGTCTGCAAGTGCAATAAATCAGCATACCCGATAACTGAGGACTTGCATTGAAGGTGCTGTTGGTGCCCATATTGTGCATGGACAACAGGGCAAACTTTACGCTGTAGAGTACGGTCATCTTTTGGATGAGTTTCCACTGGTTAAAGTTTTTCTTTGTGTCTCTTAAAACCTCTAGTGTCTAACCTGCCATGCTTTATCCAAATGGTAAATAATAACAACAATAATTGGGGGTGTCAAGATTTGAATGTTGTCAGCTGTAAGCTATTCTAGTTTAAGTTTATTATCCAGTTTTGAGGAAATTTATTAGTACATGCACAAATGATTTAGCTAGAAATGTAAGCACAGATTGTTCTGCAGCCTAGCTATCTTTTCCAGGGTTTTGAAGCTCATGAAAAACTCCTGTGAATTGAGTAGCCAGAGTATTATGTTCTCTGCTGAGACAAAAATGCATTAAATCTTTCAAATCCTATGAAGCTACTCAATTTTGGTATTAATTCTAGGTACTAGGTTTGATTTCTGCTGGAATGTACATGGCTGACTAATGCCATGAATCATTGGTGCTCCACTAACCTAAATCAAACTGGATTTGTTCTATTTTCAGTCAGTAACCAAGTTGTTATGAGGTGTTTGCTGGCTTTCAAACTCAGTAGGTCTCTAAGCAAAATACACATTTGTGGCTTCACTCGCAGGTTTTTCTTTCCTTTTAGGTTTTTTTATTATTATTTCAACTTCCATTCAAGGGCAAGTCACTGGAGCTTTCAGCCTCTTATGATTAAGGCAGATAATTTGCCTCAGCTATAAAAAAACTCCCTGTAGTGTTGAGGACAGGGTGGAGGGATGCTGGGCAAGGGTGCAGCTGCTCCTCTAAGAAGTCAATTGGAGGCAATGGGCTCACCAAAGGGCTGTGGGCTACAGCCCTACAGCTCCTCACCTCTGCAGCCAATCTGTCCACGGAGTTGTCTCCAACAGAGCTGGTAGCAACTTTAGGTTTCTAGCACTCAGCATTGTAGCTCTGACCTTTTCACTTCAGCCTCTTTCACTAAGTGTAGTCCTTGAAGCCATCATCCTGTCCTCAGACCTCATTCGGTTGTGGAGATTGGGAGGTATCTTCTTTCCTCTTGACTGACAGCTAAATCTGTGGCCTTTGAAAAGGAAGGAGGCCCCTATTGATCCAAAATGTCACTGTCTTAGAAAAAGGTGTTTTGTTGTTGTTGAAAAATGGCAATTTCAGTCAATAAATCTGAAGACGTTACAATATTTTGTGATAGGTGAAAGGGAAAACAGTACCGTATTTGACAGAGAGCACATGAAGGGTGAATCTTTCTACAGTTGACTTCTACCTCAGCATTTGGCTCAGCACTCCTCCAAACGACCGAGAACCATCTCAAGCATTCTCTGAGCTCAGAGACGTTTACATTCACCGCCCTGCCCTGCTCACTTCATGCCGCAGCCGCAGCTAAGGTACGGGTAGCCAAACTCACGGTCGACTATTCAGTGTTGTCCAACAATTCCCTGGGCCTGTTGTCTACTCATTCTCTGTTGGGTTTTATGCACGATAAATTGCTATTCAACCCGCAGCTTTAATTTGCGCATCCCTGGACAGCTATTAAATTCTCATCTTTCTCTTTTGATGTAGCTCCATTGTCTTGTTTGTGTTTCAAGAGTAAAATATGAGCAGGCACTGATATTTCTGTATTCTTTCAAGAGCGATACCAGCTAGAGGTAGGAAACTACATTATTCCTGCTGCTCTTTAATGCAATGTTACAATGATTACAAAATTACAGATGTGAAATTACTTGAAATGAGTACACTGGTTTTGGATGTGCAAATGATTGGGCAATTTTCAGGAAAAACAAAACAAAACCAAACTAAAAAGATTGCTTGAAGAAGAAAATGTGCAGGAAATTAGACTTACCATTCTTAAAACCATCCAAAATCTGTGGTTGTAGAGCAATAAAACTGAGGGGTTTTTTTCTATAATGCAGTGTCTATTCTATTCTGTGTTATTCATGTATCATCTTTACTATAATAATATTTTAGAACATTCCAGTAATAAATACAGTGACAAAACTAACATCAATCACCTATGCTTTGTGCTTTCTAAACTTATGTTTTACTATCCAAAAACATAAACAATATGCCAAGTGTGGGATTTGAAGGGGTTGTACAAAGGATTTTGTCAGATTTTCCAAAACTCAAGTCTAACAGTTTATATTAATATCCAAGGTTAAAATATAAATATGAAATTATGACCCTAGTTCATGCCTTGGAATAATTCCAGTAATCTCAGTGGAGTTCCACTGGGGATGTATTTATCACTGTTGTTTTTCATGCATCCCCTTATCTGGTTCCTAATCCGCAGTGTATTATTTTGTGTTCTTTGAGGGAAGAGACTGAAAAGCACAGGAAAGCCAAGTAACTGAGGTCTCCCTCCTTATATCTAACTGAAATTCACACCTTATACATCCTTTTTGCTTACAGTTGTTTACCAACCCCAGATCCAATTGTGTGACTCTTTTATCCATTTTCCAGATGTAGCTGTAGTTTGTTTGTCTGTTTGCCTCCTGTTTTCACTCTTGTGCCACAGCCCAGTTGGGGTGCTTCTCCCAGGGCTAAATACTTTCTTCCTTCTCCTGTATTTGGCTCAGCTACCTTGTCTTCAAAGGTTGTAAATGTAGCAACCAGGCTTGAAGGCTTCAGGCAGAAACGTCTGCCATGGAGCAGTGCACCAGACTGGAATTTTGAGTGGCATCATCACCTGCTGCGCCTTTTTACCATTGCCTTTTATGCTTTTTTTCCCAGACTCAGTGCCAAAATCTTGTAGAGACATTGCAATAACTCTGTCTGCATAAATGCGCCTTCTCTAAGTTTTGGATGTGTCAGAGCCCAAAAGAAAGGATGTATTTCTGAAGTACTCCGTGCAATAATTTCCTTCTTTTAGTCTTGTGCTGTATGATGCTTCCCCCAATATTTACTGCTATTTTTAAAGAGTTTTATTAAGTTGGCTATAGAATGCCAAGGACACTTTTGTGCTATGGCAGGGTGAAAAGTGGAACCATTACAGTAAACAGTAAGAATCTAATTCTTGAGCTAAGATTGTATGGAATTTGGTTAAGTTACTCAGAATAGTCCCGTAAAAGAAATTATATAACAAAACAGTTCATATCCATATTCAAATATAGTCATATTTAAATGTATATGGATCGATCATATATGTTTATGTGAATGGTTATATGTGTCTATATCTTACTGTCTTGCTATCATGAACTGTCACACATTTCCAAGCAGTCCCTGCATGTATACATTTTCCAAACTTCATAAGAATCTAATCAAATAAATAACTTTGCAGCCAAAAGTTGAAAAAAGCTTAACACTAAAAGACACACCACATGCTTTACAGTTGGCAGAAACTATCTAATCTTTTAATTTTATTTTTTTTTTAATGAAAGTGATACAGTGTCATTGTAATCAGAAAATGTAGGCTCACTCTCCAGTTTTGCAGTTCATCTGCACAGCCAAGGAGCAATGCTCCATTAAACAAGAACAACCAGTGTATTACAAAACTCATCTTTTCTTTCCAGAAAATGAGAAAGCTTCAATTAATAGAAATGTTTTCATTGTGGGTTTTTGCCCTTGTGATTAATGCAGACACACAGGAAGATGGAGACAGATACAGACTTCAATGGCTGGCTGCAACAGCTGGTTTAATGTAGCGACAGCAACATTTTATAGCTCTGAGAGCCTGACAGTCAGCTGGTGTAATGAAAGATGTTGCTTCTCCCTGCAAGTACTGCCTTGCTTAATACAGCGACAGGGTCTAGCATGGAGTTTATATAGCATCAATCTCACAACAAGCTTTCTGAGCTAAATGTATCTTGGCCTACAAATAGGATTCAGTTTAATCTCAAGAGTGAAATAAGGTGTTGAAGTGGGTTTCTGGAAATATTTTAGGCCAATATTTCTGGTAAAATCTAATTTCTCATTTAGTCTTTTACTTCTTTAACCTACATTGAACACCAGTTATAAGTTATGATGAGCTAAACATTCCTGTCAACCAAAGATTACTAATTTTTAAATCCAACACTTGGCAATACTGAACCTAACAGGAAAATTCTGTACAGATACTGCCCTTCATCTTCCAGAACCAAGCCATCATTGACCAGCAATCAGTAACAGCCTGTATTCTGCAACCACAGAAATGTCAGGGATGTCACAACGAATAAGAGTCTTAAAACATCTCTGTATCGAGACATCACAGGGGAGTAAATAATTTCCTATCCCTTTTGATTCTTAACGGGAAGGTGACACCTTCCTCCCTCCATGAGAAAAAATCTGTTCACTTGCACTCTCTACAGCTGCTGTACCTCAATTCATAGTTGATGGGAGTGTGCGTGCACTGGCTAGCTCAGCGTCCCCAAGCCCAAAACTTCTAGGGAGAGTTTGATCTACTGCCCAAGTGGAGATTGACTATGTAATCCCAATGCAATAAATCTGCTGCCGTTCCAAAGAATGGAATTTACAGTGCGTGCTCACGCCAACTTTTTTGCACGTGCCAGGAAAGCCTCAGAACTACAATGAATGTGTTGAAAATAATTACGATCTCTACAAGCTGTAGACATCTCAATTTCTGGACCTATGGCAGCCCGTGAAGGATGGCCCAATGTTCCTGTACTTAAGCAAAGTAAATAGATAGACAATGGTCAGCAACAGCAGAAATTTCCATCAGAAATAGATCTACAATGGGAAAGGGAATCCTTGATAAGGATCTGTCTAGGTAAGATTCTAGAGTAGAGAAAGGAAAAATGTCCAGGAGGGGCACATTTTGCCTAATTCCCTTCCTCTCTGAAAACAGCTCATTCCTGTGAGTCTGAACAAAGTCCTGGTCATATGAAAAAGTGAGTAAGGTACTTCTAAAATTAAAAAAAAATCATAGCTAAACTTTTATTTTCTTTGTATCTTAAAAAAAAAAATCAGAAAAGCAAATTTTCATTTTAACAACCAACATTTTTTCAAGGCTGAGGTTCTAGTGGCGGCTTGGGAAGTTCCCCCTGAAAAAAACATATCAGAGTGAAAATGTTTGCAGCTTCTTCAAAAGTTCCTGTAGAAAAAAAAATTACATTTTTCTTAACCTGTTGTATCCACCATTTCAAAATATCTGGGACTATATTTACCCTAGAAGCCATTGTTGTGCCCTGTTTTCTTTAGCTATAAACTGACCTCACTTTCTAACTAATGGCATGTTGCAAAGTACTGCAAATATGGCTGAAATTTCAAGTACTGTACAAGTTTTCCTCCTGCATTCCTTTTGCAGCACCTTTGGGAAAAGGCATTACGCTTTTCTGCTTATGACCCAGGCTCATGCCCACTGCTTCATTTAACCATCTTTGAGATTAGCATTTCTGCTCCATTCTCCTGGGCACTCCCAACAATTATTATTCCCAAAGGAACAAATTCAGTCATCTCGTTCATAAGGCTTCAATTAAAAGTCCCGAGGGAGGACATTGAAAGAGGTATTTTATTTTAAAAGCCTTTAAACACTGCACAACTGCTGCTTTCTGAAGTGCTCCCTGCCATTCCCTCCCAGTTCTTTTTCTGTCTTTTAGTCTATCTCGGTCACTTATTCTGGCATGCTTGGCAAACTGCTTTTTATTGCAGTACATGTATGCAATCATTTTGGTGGAGTACATTCTGTGATAGTGCTACTAACATTAGGTATCTAACCCCTGCGCCCAGATTAGGGGACTACTCTGACTAAGGTATTTCTGTAGGCGATGGAAAGAAATAGGCTCGTCCAGAGGAAAATGCAGGGCAGGAGCGTATTCCCAGTTCTCTGACTTGTGCTCTGGAGAAGACTTTCAGTAGTCATTGAGGGTAGCAGAGGGGTGTCCAGCTCTTGGGTCATCAGGCAGGCAGTTCACCGTAGCTCTTGCAGGGCTGTTACATGAACGGCAGAGCCAGGCTGGGCGGGCGATGCTGGGTACTTCGAATTCCTGGCCACAGGGGTCAGGAAGACAGTACACGCAAGTGAGACCAGCTCCGTCTCATTAAGGAGAAATGGCTTTTTGTCTTTTCTGCTCATGAACTGTTCCTAATGTCCCTTTTCCTCTAAAGACATATTGCATGTACACCATAGCTCTAAGCCATGGGAGTATTTTGGCGTATGACTCATAGATCCAGGATATGGGTCACCCCTGCTGGCAAACGTCTGTGAAGAGACCAGTCTCCAAATTTAGGTATTTCATTGCATAAATTCAGTATTTGAATTTTACCTGCTCCCCTTTACCTTCATGTTACTTAACAGTTCAGTTCATATTTTGCTGGGAATAATGTGAAGGGAGTTTTGAATCCAATTGCTAATATACCAGGCCTTATTTTCTTTCTTTGCTATGATTTTTGCTTTGCTGGAGATCGGAAACTTTGGAGCATTGTCTACTTCATACTATATATTTATTATTTTTATTAATACTATTTTTATTTATATTGTTACCATGATCATTATCATTATTATAATTATTATTTTTAAGCAGAAGCTGACCATCCATTGCTATAACTGCCCATGACAAACATACAGCATCAGAACTCCTAAAATGCAGTCGACATCTGAGCTGAATGCAGAAATTGGGAATTTCATGAGGGTCTGAAAGTTCACATCCCCATTGCTTATTACAGAATGCGGATGTACTAAGCATCAGAAAGCAAAGAGCTTCAGCATTTTGGAGGAAAGGAGATCTAGTCACATACAAAAATAATCTAACTGGTCTTGATGAAATAAAAATGCTGAATAAAAGACTAGTTTGTTTACTGATGTTCATAGGTATAACAGCCTTAGCCATATTTTAAGAGGCAGATTTATGTCAATTGAGAAATTGTTGGGAGCAATAATAGGATGTCTTGTGTTGCTAAAAAAGAACAAAGAAGATAAAACTCACATTTTTAACATTTTCAATCAAATTACTATTTCTTTAAAAATTTTAACAACAAACATTCCATTAGCATTATGTCAATACGGTCATATTACTCATCTCAGTTCTCGTATGTTTTGTTTATGATCCACCAAAGAATTATCCCTATCCAAACTCATTTTAATTGAATTACAAAACAAAAAGAGCCTTTTCTAACTTTCTAACCTTCCTGACAAACCAGAATAGGGTCAAAGATATTTGAAGAGTCATTGAAGAATATGTTTTGATTTACTTCAGATAGACTCAGGGGAACTTTGTTCCAGATGGTAACCTTAACCTTTTACAACAAACTGTCTATCTATGATAGTCCCATATTACAATTAGATCCATATCTGTCTGATATTTTGGTGGTCAGGAATTTCCTGATATTTTACCACCTATGATAATATATTTTGCGTCATTTATTGTGAGTACATGTAAGAGCAGAGGAAAGGAATTTAATTTCAGTTTCTCTCATTTGGCCGTGAAGTTTTTTTGAAGTATATTCAGTGTAAACACTTCAGAAACCAGCAGAAAGTAGAAAACATCCACACATCTAAGTGCCTTTTTAGCAGTTTAAATGCTAACAGAACTACTCTTTTTTTCTATTTTGATTTGCAATTTTTGACCATAAGGACTTGAAGACTGGTTTTATGTCAATGGTCAGGTTTAGATATATTAAAGCCACTTGTGTGTCTATTAATTGTGTGCACAAAAAGACACTGAAGTTTTCATGAAATTGTAGTTGTGCTTAGTATTATCTATATTTCCAGTTAGGTTGACACAATAAAAGTAAATGAAATGCAGTTTGTGCAAGTCCTGAAAACAAGAAGATTATGTTTCTAATAATCCCCCAAATACCATATTTACTATATTTACCATATTTAGGCTATATAACAGGTATTATTTCATGGGATACCTAATATTGTAGGAATCACAGCTGTTCAATTTTTAAAACAGGCCACCACTCCCTGTATAAATGTCTTATCTAGATCAATAACAGACCCTATATTTCTACATAATAGAATTGACCCATGTTCACACCTTTAATATGATATTGTACAGACCTTCACCATTTAGAATATCAGATATAACTTTTTTAAAAGCTTGAGAGAAATTACCTGCTTCACCACCCCCCATACTAAACTGAACCAACTTACCTTGAATATTGAACAGCAATTTTCAGGCTGGGATCCATGGATACCTTGATGTTTGTGGTCTATTTCCAAGGGATTTGTGTAAGATAACTAAGGAAAGTAAGAGGACTGTCAATAAGCTTAAATTCTCTTCAGAAGGTTTAGCCTATCTGCTGGAAAATTTTACATGCTTGTCAAGTTAGAAAAAAAGGTTGAAAATCGCCTTATGGATGGATTTGATGAATTACAGAAAAGCATTAACACTTCTGAAGAAGCCCTGCTGCAAATAGTATTATCAATCTTTTCCTCTTATAGAAATTTTTCATTTCAAGCTACAGGCACATTGCAAGTGCTGTCTGTAGTTTCATTTCTTTTTCTTTATAGTCAGATATTATATTATTTTTCTTAGCCAAATATTTCTGCACACTGTATTTTTGACTGCATGGTTGAGGTGTTTCCATTTCTCCCACTTGATTAATTTTTTTGTGAATCTAATGAAGTTTATATTTGCCGCAATTAATTACATCAGTGCCTGTACACATAATTTTAATTCAAAAAGTACATTATATTTTTATAATTAATATACTACATTCAAAATTTCTTATACATTTTGGCCTGGTCATTAGTTTACAAATGGTTTAGAGTAGCAAACGTTCATTCTTGTAGCATTTCTTTGCATGTTACACAAAGTAGATTTCTCAATTTTTCAGACACTAGCATTTCCCTAGAGATGCTGTCTTGATAAGCTGCTCTTCGACTGGAATAAACAAAATACACTGTGACTGAAAATTCTGTGCTGATGACATTAGCTCCAACTCAGAAGACATAGGCTTTAAATCACACACAAAAAAAATCTGTTTTTATAATGATTTTTCTTCCACCATAATGAACGCTTGCCGTTTCCTATTTTCAGTTATCAGGCTTAAGCCTTTCCTCATACCAACTTATTCATATTTTTAACCAGTTTGGCTTTATGGAATTATTCACACCACTGTTGGAATACAACTTGGACATATAATTTTCTTTTTACTACACTGTCAGGCAGAAACATTCCATATTTTTTTTTCTTTTTAATCCTTGTCAAATTATTATTTTTTCCTGCAAACTTGAGAAGTTCTTGGTATGGAGTACTTTAAAATCACCCTTCTGTCTTTCTCCTGACTTCTGCTAAGAAAAGCTTTGGAAACACAATGAACAGATACATGTGTGGGCACCAAGTGTCTGTGCTAAAACAAGCAGTGCTTCTGTCTAGCACAGAGACAGTCAGTCTGGGAAGGTGCACCCCTAATCACGGGACACTGCTTCATCTCTCTTTGGTGACATCTGTAAGGCCATATCTTCTCATTATAAAACATCCCACTTTCAAAGACTGCTAGCGCAAATTAACACATTCATTATATTGTGGCTGTTTGGAGTGTGGCATGGGGAGGAAGGATGGCACAGCCCTCGATCCTTCCCTCTTACTGTCAATGGATAGAGACAACCTATCTGATCTAATTAAAAAATGTACTTGAGAATGAGTTGAATTAAGCTCTAAATTTTCTTTTTTTTTCTTAACTACCTCCAATTAATCTATAATGATTTTCTAATACCCTGGTTATCTGGAAGTCTGAAGGCTAAGGTTGGCTTATCTACCTACTTAGTACCCCTCCAAAAGCCTCGTAAGAGATTATAAGACATGCTCAGGTATGCATGTAAAACTCTGAAGAGATTGTGTCTCTCTAGAGCAATAGCTGGAGCTTTACTAATTGGATACAATTTAAAAGCTCTGCACATCTTAGTCATGGACTTGAGTCAAGCATCTCTAATTCCAGGTTCCAAATTTGACTAGAAACTGTGAACTAGATCCACCTTTACATAGATCTTGACATGGATGTTCAAAAGAACATATTTTTTTTTGCACTTGAAGTCTAGACCGACCTAAATTTTTTAACTTGAGTTATGTTTCTAATGAACCTTCTAATGATTTTCATAGCCTGGGCATGTGTTGAAAGGCTGGGACTGCTTCTGATCATTTTCAGCAGCATAGTGCTCTCTAATGAAATAAGTTTTTCTGATCAGCCAGATGAGCACACCTGTTTTTGAAGTATGCTGCGGTTTCTTTCCTGCTGGCATGACTGATTTTGCTTTCAATGGAAACCAACATGCATGGCAGTGGGAAGGTGATAATTTTTGGACCTTGTTCGACACACAGCCAAAAGATAGTGCAAATATCTGAACCTAAAAGCCGGAAATCCCAGAGTTTATATTTAGTGTATGATGGCACTCTAAAAATATTTTCAAGGACTACAGTAATGAATCATACTCTTTTTTTCACCCTGTTTGTTATCTAAGCTAATTGGTATGTGAGAAATACTACAACTTTAATTTTGTTAGCAACCTCTTCATGTAGAGACTATCAGATGGTGCAGACATCTTAGCCTCTGTTTCTCCTTTGATATAAGCACTGCCAAAACAAAGAATTTCTTTTTTTTTGTTAGAAAATATGTAGCAGAATAAAATGTGACTTAATGCTCATATTAAATGCAGCAATTCAACAGTAAATCAGGTTCATTCATTCAGAACTCATCACAAACTGACCATTATGTCCCTTTCATCACAATCAGGAAAAGAAAAGCCTTGAGAATAATATTCACCAGACACAGAGCCTTAACGATAATGTTTCTTAGAGTACTTAATCAGGCATATTTTATTGTAGGACAACTCCATTAAAAAGACATTCAGAGTTGTGCATTGCTTTTCAAGTGGAATCCAGTGAATTTCTGGGAGGAATATATGCTTAGGAGTATCTCATTTTCTCCTGGATATTTCACAAAACCTCTTTGAAGTCTTTGTAGTTATAGTAGGGATAAAATTAATCCTATTCCTGTTACACACTGATATAAATCAGATAAAACTGCTGAGAAACTGATGGCAGAGATATTTAGCTGGCTCCTGTCAGTGTAGCTCACTGAAGTCATGGGAGCTATACCTACCTGGAGTCATTCTGGTTCCATTATTTGTTTTTATCACTGAATACATGTGTATTTCTGCAACTGAATTTCAGATTAGGCAGTTATACATGTGCTATGTATTTGTCCCGCAGCATCCAACATAGTACATAGCCTTTCTGCCCTTAATATTTCTAAAGGCAACTGATAATAATGAGGCTATTCTTAAGGAAGAGCTACTTGGTTTTGAAAACATTTCACTGAGTAATTCTCACTGGTGCATCCTTTGTAAAAAAAAAAAGTCTTTATCATTCTAAACCAAGTTTTGCACAATAATTGCTTTCTAGAATACACGTGACTTATTTATTGTAGAACTGTGTCTCGTCCAGTATCTCTTCTGTAACAGCCAGCGAAAGTGAATGCTTAAGGAAAGAACATAAAAACCAGGAAAAGGGCAGGTCCCCAAGACTATCCTCTTTCAGCATCAGTAAAGCCAGATCTGTTCCCTTGTGCACCAGCAAGCAACAGAAAACCAAAAAGAATGCTAGAGACTAGCTGAGTTTTTTGGAAAGGACATGCCGATCCAGTATCAGTTGTTTTCCTCTCCCCATACTTATTGAGAACCCAAATGCTAAGCGTTTCAGCAGCAAAATGATCTAAAGTAGTCCGGAGGCCAAGCTAACTTGTCCTAGTTCTAGAAGCATCACCCTGCCCCTGTTCCCTCACACTCTTCTACACACAAAGGTATCAGGCCTGATCCAAAGCCCTACAAGGTATAGAGCAGCCTTTGCTGCCGTGTCATTGACTGCCATGAGATGAACTAAGTGAATCTATAAATAGGTGTAGGGTAGTGAAATCATTCACAGCTTGGTTTTACCAACTTTGACAGTGCTTTGTTATGAAGCTAAAAAGAGAAAGAAGATGGCATGTATTGTTTCTTGTAACATCATGATGTGGAAGAAAGTGCAAGTATGCATTTTGTTATTCACTAGGGTATTCCAAAAGTGACTCATGTTGTCTTTAAGGTTAAAATATTCATGCATTTTACATTAGAAAGAATAACAGAAAAGCACACCTATTTTCAAGGTGAATATGATTGCCGTATTTGCTGCTGCTGTGAGAGTTTCATCGTATAATAAATCAATCATCTTTTATGTATGGCAAAGACTATTTCAGGAAAAGAGAAATACACAGAATTTATTTATTAACTTGTTTTTCAGCTCTCACTCTGAACATGTGTGCAGGGGGTGAAGAAACACAAACATAGAAGAAGGATCAAAAGAGGAGGAGAAGAAGGATCAGAAGAGGAGGAAGCCTGTCATTTCCAAACCAGCAAAAAATATTCCGGGATGACGGCACATCCCTCTGTTTTATCACCCTCATAGCGCAACGGCCTGCGAGACAATGTTGTCAGACGCCTTCTACGTCGGTCCTAGCACGAGAGGGGAGAAGGCAACTGAAGGCAACTCCCTTGGACCAGGACTTGGGCGGTGAGCTCCTGCCTCCCCACCTCCTCGCCCAGTGCCACCGGTCCTGCCAACGCTGCCCGTCCCTCCTGGCCCCTCTGTTCCTTGGTGGCTGCTGCCACCTGGGCATGGCTTCTACACTGCAGGGAGCGTCCAGCCTGGCAGCGAGCAAGAGGTGAAGAGGGGAAGAAAGAAAATCGCCCAGATGAGCAGCAGCAGGGGTGGTACTTGCCTGAAGGCCTGAAACAACTCCTGGCAGCCCTGGGAGGTTTTATTAGAAGCCGGTGCCGTCTTCATGGGCAGCGGGGTTACTACACGGCTTTTCATTAACCATGCAGCTACTCAGTCCTGTACTGTTTGCTTCTGACAGCGCTGGGAGCCTGTCGGATGTGATGTATGCCTATGTTAGGTGAGGATGGAGCCGCAGTGGTACTGTGCTTAACATTCCTATTGTCAAACAAACCAGACAATACCAAAAATGCAGCTTGCCCTGAAACACAAATGGCAGTCATTTGACATTGCGGCTGCTCATTTTTTAAAGCCACAAGTATTCAAGAACTGAAAGAGATAAATCTTAATGCGTGAATCTTTTCCCCTGTGTTGTGGTTTAACCCCAGCCGGCAGCTCAGCCCCGCACAGCCGCTCGCTCGCTCCCCCCGGTGGGGTGGGGAGAGAATCAGAAGGGTGAAAGTGAGAAAACTCGTGGGCTGAGATAAAGGCAGTTTAATAGGTAAAGCAAAAGCCACACATGCAAGCAAAGCAAAACAAGGAATTCATTCCCACCGCCCATGGGCAGGCAGGTGTTCAGCCATCTCCAGGACAGCAGGGCTCCATCATCAAGGTGACTTGGGAAGACAAACACCATCACTCCAAACATCCCCCCTTCCTTTTGCTTCCCCCAGCTTTATATGCTGAGCCTGACATCCCATGGTCTGGGATATCCCCTGGGTCAGTCAGGGTCAGCTGTCCCGGCTGTGTCCCTTCCCAACTCCTTGTGCCCCCCAGCCTGCTCGCTGAAAAGTGCTCTGGGTAAGCCCTGCTCAGCCATAATGAGAACATCCCTGTGTTATCAGCACTGTTTTCAGCACAAATCCAAACTATAGCCCCATACCAGCTACTGTGAAGAAAATTAACTCTATCCTAGCCAAAACCAGCACAGCCTGGTAAAAGTGCTTGGGGAGGGTGGCAAAGATGTAGTAGACAATGTTGCAAATCAAATGGACAGCCTGTTCAGCCTGTTTTGTCATTTCCGTGGCTTGTAAAAAAAATAGTCTGTCTGTCTCCTCTAGCTTTTCCCCTCTTCCAGTAAATACATCTTTACTTTAACCTGATAACATTACTGAATACTGAACCAGGCAACCAAAAGCCTGTTGTTTAACACTGATACAGCTTGATGCTGTATACTCCAGCTATATTGATGCTGTATACTCCAGGTGTAGCTGTATTCAGTGGTCAACTGAAGAAAGTGTTTATACAGGGTATTGTTACTGTTGTTGTTTTTAATTAATGAAAATTTTGGTCTTATCCAGACTCTAAAATCCAAGATCCCCTTACTGAGACTGAAGTGTCTCAATATAAACCACTCTTCAAAAATGAGTACCCTAGGGATAGGGCATTTGTTCCCATTCAGGTTTCTCATTCAAATGGGTGAAAAGTTGGGTTTAACTAAATGTACAGAAAATAAAATACTTTTAAAAAGATTCTTTAAAAGAACACTGTTTCAGACATGGAAAGAATACTCCCTGTGGCAAATTTCACACTGAGACAAAGATTCCTTATGTTTGCAATATCAGCAAACAACAGATTCTGATCAGTAATGGTTTGATAGAGCAGCTCATGACTTTAAAGGAATGAAAACCAGTTTTGTTTTGTTAAGAAAGCTTTTAATTTATTTTTTGGTCTAAATGGAAATTTTCAATTCTTTGGAAATTTTCAATTTTTTTCAGTGAAAGTCAGGAAAAAACACCATGCCATTCTCTAAAAACCAAAATTAAAACCGTTTCATTATTTCCAAATGTACAGATTTTTTTTTACTTAAATATATTTCAGATGTGAAATAATAGTAATTCCCTTCAATTTTCTATTCAGAAGAGTTGAATATTAACTTCCTAATTCTGAATGGAATGAAGCTTGAATTATTAAAGTAAGGCTGAGCCAGGCTGTTAACCTCCGATAAGTAATATTTTTGCAGACTCTGAGAACCCACAAAAGAAGAAGAACCCTTTATATGGTGAGTACACTTCTGGTTTAGTAGTGACCCCACTGGTGTCTGTGCTGCAATATGAACACCCTGCAAGGCATACTGTATTCACAGGATGAATTTCAATGTCTGAGCTTGTGCAATTCATTGGCAAAAACTGCAAAAATTAAAGTAGTTCAAATGGCTTGGGTTTTGTTGGGGGATGGGCGAATTCATAGTATTATGTCATGTGTTTTATTTATTTCAGTGAGTAATACATGCATTTCAGGGTTAACCCATGCAAGAAACAACTGATGTAAAATGTGATGAAAAAGGAGCATCACAGAAAAATTCTTTGTTATTTTATAAGCCAGAGGACAGTCTAGTCTTTCTGTTCTTAGAAAAGACTGCGTGAGAGAGAGAAAGAGAATACTTCAAGTTGTGAGGACTGCAATCTTAAACTGAATCAGTAATTAAAAAAGGTTAAGTAAGCCCTTGGGGCAGGGACTATTTTCATTATTGCCTTGTACAGCAGAGCCCCTCCTTTCCATTGGGAACTCAGGGCGTTGCTGTGATGCAAGGAGTAAAACCAACAACAACAATACTGGGGGGGGAAAAAACCCCACCAAACCAAACAACACTTAATATGCAGAGTCTCTTTCTTTCTCTGGTCTTTGCTACACTATGGATTAGAGGAGAAAGCCCAGCCACAAAACAGCAGAAATAAAACATTTGATGGATTTGAGCTGTGAAGCAGGAAACTGTTGCTGCTGTAAACTCCATAGCCCCGCTTGCCTCAACCAGGTGGAAAACACTTCCCTTAGTAGAGGATCAGCCTTGGAGTCTCTCTTACTGTTTGTGTCCATCACGTCAAGAAATCACGTGCAGAATGATACGTTGTGGATGAAAGATTGTTTCATAGCTGGAAATTTTGTTGACTGGGTTAAAACGAAGGAAAATAACACTTTTCTTCTGCAGTATGCTTAAAAAGATACCTGTGCAAAGTCCATTACTACACTAGTAGTAGAAACAGAGATAGCAAAGAAAAGAAAAATAAAATGTGAAGAAAAGAGGAGAGTCTAATGGGAAAGGGAGAAGGAAAGAAACTAGAGGTGATATTTTATGGAAGTTTTTCCTGTCTGAAGTGTGTAGGATTAGGCTTAATCTGGAACAGGCACTGTGTCCAGGACATCTGAATTCTAACAGCACTGAGAAACAGATTTTCCTGTATGCTTTGCATATGTATGAAGGACCCTTAGACTCAGACTCAGGATGAGAGAATAGGGAAATTTTCCATCATGGAAAGATATACTCTTCTTTTAGTTTCTCAAGTAACCATCTCTAAATACTATGCAGCATGGGTGACCTACAAGGTAGGAGTGTGAAAAGTCTGCCCAAGACTTGACAAAACAACTGTCCCCAAATTCTGCTAAGGAAGCAGGTGTAAATTCCTACAGGCAGAGCAAATATTGTCTTACCTATGTTATTTCCCTGCCTGAGTTTGCAATCAATAGGGTCTATGGTGGTAATGAGACCTACTAATTATAATCCTAGTTATTTTGGACACAGCAAGCTGTGGCACCTAAGAGTCTGGATAGAACATGTGGACTAATGATAAAAACAATACATTGACATGATGGACATTCTTGGACACTGGCAACAATGACCCCTTTAATGGAAGTCCTTTGAAATTCTCTGTTATGAAGAGGGTTGACACCTTCTCCTATGGGAGAGGCAATCCTTGCTCCCTTAAATGGTAGACTCAGAAATACCAGAGCTGAAAAACCTGCTTCCTGTGTCACAGACAGCCTATTCCTGTGGGGTAGACAAGGCATCCCTCAGTTACTTTGTACACACAGTGTAATTTCTGCCTGCACAGTTTTGATAATTTACACCAATACCACAATAATTTTCTTTTCTCCCCCCCCCCATCTTACTTCAAGAAATTGTCGACAAAGCTTTTTCTTTACAAGTAATATGAAGAACAATATACATTTGTTATTCCTATTTTCTTGTTCTTGTATTATGCTCTTAACTCCTGAATCTCTGACATCAATGTTTTTTGTTCATGAATATCCAATATCAGATTTGGGTATGTGGTAAATAAGCTTTACATAGCACCTAAACATTCTTTGGTGAGAAGATGGCATTTTCTAGCTTATATTAAATGAGTTAGCAAGCATACTGAAAGAATCACCTAAAAAAAAAATTTACTTTCTTTTTGAGTAATTAGAGTTGGAGCTACCAGCTTCCTGTGATTTTGCTGAGGATCTGTTTCCATACAGCAGATGCAAGGAGAACCGCCTGGGTCCTCACGTCTTCAGGTGACAGTAGCAGTTCTGTGTTCAGAGAAAGAAGATCTATACTTACAGTGATCCCCAGGGCAGGCGTATTTTCGTTGGCCTATGGTGATGGGGGTGCAGTTACTTTGGATTTTTTTCCCCTGAGATCTTATGCAGTGTCACTGAAATAAACAAAAACTTTGTCCCAGATCTAAGGAAAAACCCAAGAATGTTCTTGCGTTTCAGCTTTTAGAACCTGGTCTTTGCAGTAGAGTCTGTATCCCTGAAATACAATTATAAGGGCTTCCTGTAGAACACCCAGGGATATCATACACCCCTTAACAAGCTGTTTGACAGCCAGCGTGCAGGGTGGGTGGCCACGGAAGGGTGCCTTCAAGGAATTGCTGGTGGGGGAGAGGCCATAAGCAGGCAGCCCCTTCTCAGGCTACATCAGAGCCGAACCCCTCAGCTGTAGTACTAACCAGATATCTGAAGGATTCCCTGATAGAAAATCATCACTATTCCATTCAAATAAAAAAGTGATAACCATCATCGACTGTCACTGAGAGCATTTTTACCCAGTGGACTCCCAAGACAGTTACTGGCACAGGCTGCCTAGATAAGTCTGGCAGTGAAATGACTTGTCTGTGCACCCCTTTAAAGAGGGGGTTAAAGAGGAGCTAGCTATTCGTATGTACAACACTGAGCTGCTAGGGATCTGCAGAACCTGTGCTCTTGAGTGAACTGAAATATTAAATACTGACGGTATTTATTGAGTTTAGGTGACTGAAACATAAGTGGCAGGAAAGCAGGGAGGGGTAAAGGGGTCATGATTTTTAGACTCAGCTCCCTCAATTCTACTAGTGCAGCATTAAGAATTTAGGATTATTCCTGCGTTTGTACCTCTGTCCTTTGTTTAAGTGAAAGTCCATAAACTTGGAAAATTCAGTTTCCCTTAAATCAGTTCACATACTTTGTAATGAGCCCTGCTACTTACACAGGAATACTTGCATTATGCTGAGTGTGAGATGAGTCACCATGAGAAGCTTTAAAATTAGATATTAATCAGCAAGCTCTACGAGCCCTAATTACTAGGTACCTGTGAAGCTGATACTGCATGGATGATGAAGGAGATGATAGATAGATACACATCACTCTAATTTATTCCAGTGAACATGACGAGGCGTGGCTACGTGAACAAGCTAACTCCTTTATTTCTATTAGAAAGCTACTATTGAGGTACCCAAGCTTCTGTACCCCAAAGGAAAAGGTTTTATTAGCTTGGAGTCATGTCATAATGGATTAGGTGAAGACATAGTTAGCAGTGAGTTCGTTGAGAAAAGAGTATGTGTTCAGTAATGAATTCTTCAGCAGTGACATTCAGGTGTCTCAGCAGCATGTTGCACAATGACTGTTTCTCCCCATGGAAATCATTCAATGTAGTACACTAACCTGCTCTGGCTTCTTTTGACTCTCCCTTTTTATGATACTGTCAAAGAGGAATAACTTAGTATCCTTTGTTGTCTGAATGTCTAAACTAATTACAGACAGGCACTAAAGCTGTATTTGCTGACTTGGCTTCTGCTGACTCAGCTTTTTCAGTGTTTAATGAACTTCTTTAAAATCAAGAGTAGTAAGAGATGGTTTTGCATACAGAATATATCTGACGTAACTACAGACTTGTTATTTATCCAGTGGGTACTACACCACTTATACATGATTCAGAAAGAGAGGAAAAAAATATCAGCCTTATCAATGGCCGTAACCCCAGGGCTATCCTCTGTAGTTTATACAACAGGATTTAGATTTCAGTGGCCACATTCTGAGCAGAGGCATAGTCACAGCTGGTACAAAACCCAGAAGGTTAAATCACCCATATACAATACTTGGGTCTTACTTGGTATTATTATTTTCCTTAATCTATCTCTTAGGAATTCATTTTTTTACTCCTCAGGGATGCAAAGCACACCAGAGGTAGTACAAGGGACATAAAGGTAGAGCAGAGCCTAGATTATACCTGTCCTGTTCTGCAACCCAGAGAACATCAAGGTTGCAGTGGGAAGGAACTTAAAGGAAGAATGCTAATTTGTGCATTTCTCTCCGGATGAGAGGATTCCTTTTTCTAACACTCTTCATCAGGTGATTGGATGTGCTGGAGACTCTCACAGTTAGCTTGTGTGTATGTAGTGATGGAGCTAACTGTTATATTTCTTTTAATTTTTAAAATGACACTTGTGGAGACATTTGGATGACTCAGTAGATAATATTTGTAAATCTCAGAAAGATTCTGACGTACAAATTCCTTAGATGTAATGTTCAGGGAATGCTTTGTGAAGTGTTTAACAAAACAAAGAGAGGAACGTTTAAAGAAAACAATACTGATAATAACACTATCTTTGCCTCACTTGGCTTCTGAAAATGGCTGTGTTTTATCTGCAGAGTAGGCTGCTAGGAATCCCAGACGCTCTTTCCCTTCCTTCCATCCTTCCTTCCGTCCTTCCATCCCTCTGCCCTTCCTCCCTTCATCTCTTCCTCCTTTCCTCCCTTCCTTTTCCTCCTACCCTAAGCTAGATGGAGAACAGAAGAGGAAGAACTGCCTCTCCCCTGGGTCTGGGAGCAGGAGAACTCCCGCACGGGGGTCAGTGAGCGACTCGCAGCCCGGCATGCGGATGGCATCAGGGAGCAGGTGGAACTTTGCTGGCTCCGGCTGCAGAAAAGTCTGTTTTCTTTCCCACCTAGATAAGAGGAGCTAAGAAGAAGATTGTGCTTTTATGTTTTCTCCATAACGCCCCTTCCCTTTTCAGTTCTTGGCTTATAGGGCTACAAAGCCAGCTCCTCTACAAAACTTGTGGCAAAGTCACAACTGAGTCCATTAAAAATATAATGGCTTGCCAAATACATGCAATTTTGCTTTAATCACAGTTGTCTGTGTTATAAAGAGTTCCTTAAACCAGTAGGGTTCCAGCTCTTAAGGTGCATGTATTTTATTAGGAAATATACGAGGAGTTTAAAATGGATTTTGTAATGAAAATACACAAGCCACTATAATTGCAGTGATACTAGGTGGTGTCTTTGTAATGTCATGCATGCTTATTCTTATATGGCAGCCACAACGTGACATAATTTACAACAAGTGGAGGATTTGTAGTGTGCAAAAAAGAAATTGAAGACACACTGCTTTGTGAAAACAAATCACAAACTATTATTCTCTGCTTAATCTATTCTGTACTTTCTGTAGTTCATTTAATTACCAAGAGTTATTGTCAATCTCACGTTTTCGCATCCTGAAAAGGGCAAGTGCAGTTTGAGAAAGCAAATAAAACACTCCTAACACATTTTCCTAGAAGCCTCCAAGTGTTGGCTCTGAAGGAATTTTCTCTAGTGTGAAGGCTTACAGAAGGAGCATAATTGTGGGTCTAACGTTATGTGGCTTTCTGGAGAAGATGGTTTGCTCAGTCATTTACACTTCTGTGATTTTCTTATTGTTATTATATGAGAAGTACTACTTAAAATCATCTGCTTCATTAGCATCATGGATCATAAGATGAAGTAACAATTCACTCTGCTGTAACAGCCTGAAAACTTCCTCTGTACGGATTCATGTAATTTCATTTTTAATTAATATAATTCCCAGAAATGTGTCCAAGTATGAAGACTCAGCTAACAAAGGTGTCTCTGGGTGACTTTGCAGGGTGAAATAATTACAACTTAGTCTGTTCCTTTCTTTGAGAAGTGATATAGCAAGGTGCTGTTTCAGAAACTGCAGTGAAAAGCCTTTTTATGACAGAAATGCCTACTATCTTTCATACTAATCCTAGTTATATCAAGATGGAGCATGAAGTACAGATATAAGACATTCAGTATGCTACCAAGTCAATCACTTGTTTGAGTAAATTCTATTGTATTTATTGATGTTTGGCCATTTACAGGAAATTGCTTATCACTTCAAAATTATATTGTTTGTAAAAATTATATGAGGAACCTGAATACATTTCCCCATTACTCATCCATTTTTCATGACAATTTCAGACAGGTGTTCCTGGATCTCTCTTGGGAAAAATTGTTTTGTAATCTAGCTTTTCAAAAGTAACCATGATGTGTGGTCTCATAGTTGAATTTATGCCTTAATATTTGTCTCAAAAGTTAGGAAATGCACATTGGAAATCCCTCAGTCACAAAATGAGCCCTGGACACAGACATGTGAACTGTGTGTAGGTATTTTCTCATTAATCTATGGGGAAACACTTCCCCCCCGGTCTCTTTTAAAAACAAAAAATATTCCTCCTGTTCTGTGCTGTTTCCCTGTAGCCTGTGATGCTTTTTTCAAATAAAAGGTTCAAATTTTCTCTTTCAGGAGATGGCACTGAACTGTATTTTGTGGACTAAGGCCTAAAGCCCCCAGCACGGGGCAGGGTTCAGATCTAACCCATGCCCAGGACTTTACCAGTATGTGCAGATGGATTTCACTCTCAGACATGCCCAGGTCTGGGGAAGCAAGTCACCTTGTGAGCTGTCCCAGTGCTCAGCACTGTGGTATTGAAGCTTCTTTCTGCACCTTTGGACCTCAGTTCACCATCTGTCAAGGGGCAATTATTGCCTCATTGTAGCTGTGCACTGAAGAAGGTATTAATTGGACACGTACTATGGAGACAAAGGCAAACTGATAACAAAAGGGGATTAGTTTGCCAGAGAAGATAATAAAGGCAACAACAACAACAACAACAAAAAATCAAAAGAATAATCTGAGACTTCTAATCATAACTGCATTGACCCCAGAATAAAGCAAGCCCAACATTTTGTTGAGATAAATTATTTCATTGAAGTAAAAAAGGCTTCTTGATTTGCTTCATGATCTTGGAGGTCAGCCACTTACATTCTACTTGCTGACTTTCTAGGCTTTTCCTAGTGTACTCATGATTGTACATAGTGCCTCTGTCTGAAAAATGGTACAATATCCAAAAGAAAAAAACTTTTTTCTTTGTTCTTTATATGTACACCCAAATATAGATATTTGGGAAACTCAAAGAAGAATGCTTGTGATAAACTGTGAACACTGCTTGGCAAAAAAGGATCTGTCTGCCTAATTGCTATTTCCATAGTAATCTGTTTGTGTTCTACTTTTCAGATATTCAGTTATGACTGTCAGCTGGAATTGTAATTCTGCCTAAAAAATAGGACATTTCACCTTTCAATACAAAAATCACTACTCTTTTCAGTGAATTCACTTTCTAGAAAATGTGGGATTTATTTTCTAATGTACACAATACAGGACTGCTACAGCCTAGTTCATGATATCTCTGTAGTATGTTCCTACCCTGTGTAGAAAACACAGTAATTTCTAAAGGATGTGGCTTCTACACAGATCCTGGTAAAAACAGCTTCGGATTTCCTGGATGGGACTTCAGGGGATTCTGTTTATACGATATGATACGATACGATATGATATGTTACGATACGATATGATATGTTACGATACGATTCAATACGATGTGATACTTACCCCTACGGAGCACTCCTCACATCCCCTTTCTTCAGTCCAGGTCACATCCTCTCTTGATCAGGTCTCTCAGTTCCCTGAAAGGATCCAGCAGCAGCAGATGTCAGTGATATACATTTCTAAGTCACCTGGTGCAACTTGGTGTGTTGTATATGTCACAACAATTACTGATGGAGAAAGAAATGAAGTTGTGAAAAATTCCTGGCTTTAAAAAAACCCAAACATACACAGACAAGCACGGCCGTATTGCTTTGGCACTGGGTATCATTGAGTTAATTCATCCCTGCTGAACTCCAAGGGATCATTTTGTCTGTTACGATGTAAGCAGGAAATATAGAAAACTTCAGAGCAAACAAAATCTCAGCACACCTTGAGCTATAATTCTGTCTGAATGATCACTTAGAGATATATAAACTAACTCAGAATATCTATTATGTTTAAAACAAGTTCTTGTCTGTCCTACCACACCCAGTGCCCTTCTAAACCGAGTATAAAAGCTAAAGGACATTTGAGGGATAGTGATGCTGTGGGGGGTTGACCCTGGCTGGAGGCCAGGTGCCCACCAAAGCCATTCTATCACTCCCCCCCCCCAGCTGGACAGGGGAGAGAAAATATAACAAAGGGCTCATGGGTCAAGATGAGGACAGGGAAAGATCACTCAACCAATTACTGTCATGGGCAAAACAGACTCAACTTGGGGAAAATTAACTTAATTTATTGCCGATCAACCAGAGTAGGGTAATGAGAAATAAAACCAAATCTTGAACCACCTTCCCCCCACCCCTCCCTCCTTCCTGGGCACAGCTTAACTCCCGGATTACCTACCTACCCCCACTAGCAATGCAGGGGGACAGGGAATGGGGGTTGGGGTCAGTTCATCACACGTCATCTCTGCCACTTCATCTTCTTCAGGGGCAGGACTCCTCACACTCTTCCCCTGCTCCACTGTGGGGTCGCTCCCAAGGGAGACAGTCCTCCATGAACTTCTCCAACGTGGGTCCCCTCCACGGGCTGCAGTCCTCCAGGCACAGACTGCTCCAGCGTGGGTCCCCCGTGGGGTCACAAGTCCTGCCAGAAAACCTGCTCCAGCGTGGGCTCCTCTCTCCACGGGGCCACAGGTCCTGCCAGGAGCCTGCTCCAGCGTGGGCTTCCCACGGGGTCACAGCCTCCTTTGGGCATCCCCCTGCTCCGGCGTGGGGTCCTCCCGAGGCTGCAGGTGGAGATCTGCTCCCCCGTGGACCTCCCTGGGCTGCAGGGGGACAGCCTGCCTCACCGTGGTCTTCATCACCACGGGCTGCAGGGGAATCTCTGCTCCGGCGCCTGGAGCATCTCCTGCCCTCCTGCTGCACTGACCTTGGGGTCTGCAGGGCTGGTGCTCTCACATGTTCTCACTCCTCTCTCCAGCTGCTGTTTCTGTGCCCGCTGCAACTTTTTTCATTCTTAAATCTGTTCTCCCAGAGATGCTACCACCATCGCTGGTGGGCTCAACCTTGGCCATCGGCAGGTCCGTCTTGGAGCCGGCTGGCATTGGCTCTGTCGGACATGGGGGAAGCTTCCAGCAGCTTCTCACAGAAGCCACCCCTGTAACCTCCCCACTACCAAAACCTTGCCACACAAACCCAATACAGATGTATAAATAGATATAGGGAAAGGCCACATGAGGAAAAAAATCTTTGTCCACTTTCTTCTTCCAAAATTTTTAGATGGATATCTGTCTGTCAAATTTGGTGAGGTTATTAAGTACTTTAGAGACCTGAATCCTGAGTGGGCTGTGTGGTGGAAAAACACTAGGGCTAGAATGTATGTTTGCTGTTGGTCAAGAGTCAGATCCAGATGAGGGCAGATACCTTAGTTGTCTTCAACTAGCTGCCTACAAGCAAGTCCCTAAGTTACCAGTAAAGCCAGCTCCAATTAAATGTAGGTCTCTTAATCAGGAGGTAAACTTCACTATTGCAATCTAAGTTTAGAGTAAAAGCATCAGATTGATACAAATAAACATATGCACAAGCTCAAGGGAAAAAGAAAAGTGTGAGATGGAGAAACTTTGTGCAGTAGGTCACACGCCTAGTCTGTGGAGGGTAGAGTCCAGCTTTGGGAACGCATACTACTCCTGTAAGTGTGTATTTATTCGCACTGTTCCACAAGGCGCTCATATGTAGCATATAGATGCATATAGTGACATTCAACATATTTTTTTTCAGCTGTGTGAAAGTTTAGTGTCCGTCTGAACTCCTTGTTCAAGCTCCCTTTTCACACGGAGAGAGAGGGCACTTGTAGAGAGTAAATCATTCACCTCTGAGACACCAGTTCAAGTTGAACAGCCACAACCACAGGTCACTTTTCAAAATGTAAGTGCTGTACTAAAGCACAGGTGAAAAGCAACAGTGTCTGGAATACCATATAGAGATCTTCAAGAAGGGCAGATGAGAAAAAGGAAAATGTATTCATAAACATTACCCATTGAGCCCAGTACAATACTGTTTGAAAAGGATTAGGAGTGGAGAGAAATACTACAGAAATGAGTTTATGAAGAAATATGGGTGAGGCAATACTGTTTTTGTCAAGGCCAGAGAAAAAGACTTTCAGCAGCTAAGACACACACTTGAGAGAGATTTCACATAGATGAACCACTCCTGGCATCTTAAGGGTGCTGTTTTGATGAGCTGGTTTAGCCAATAGAAGTGGATGTAAAACCTCCTTTGATTTCCAACAGCTGATAACACCGTGGCCCAAGGCTTTGGGAGAAAAAAAAAAGAAACAGCCTGTCTAATTTTATCATATGCAACTTCAGACTCTTGAAATATTGTCTATAAAGTGAAAAGATTTCATTTAAAGTTTGCTTTTCTGTTTATTTTTCCTTTTATTGCCCTATAGGCCTGGAGTTACATTCATTCAAGCCTGAGAATCTTTGCCACAGGCAAATAAGCCAATTACCCCTGAAAAATCCTTGGTTTGTTTCTGGTTTTGTTCTTGGTTTTGTTTTTTTTGTTGTTGTTTTTTTTGTTTTTTTTTTTTTGTTTTGTAAGATTATTTTTCACATAACAAAGTCAATCCTACATGGAAAAATGCAGTCCATCTTAATAACAAATCATTTCCAAAGCAGAGAACCACAAAAAGAAAGCACAGAGCAAGCATGGATTTGCTATGGGAGGGGAGAATTGGGCTCTAAGTCCACTCCAACCAGTAAAATCTGTGGAGCAGGTCATCTTTTGCTTTACAATTATGTTTGCAACTATGCAGATGTAATTTTCCTTTCCTTTCCCTCCATACTATTCTGATCTGTACCTGTACCTACAGAACAAAAGGTTTTAGAGATACAAGGTATGCATTTGCATAAAATGCAAATCAAGATTGTACCTTCATAAAATGAGCTGCCCCTATGACATATGCTGGACTGATAAAACTGAAATCCAAAGTTCTCAAGTCATCTACAGAACAATCTGTGGAAAAACCTGTGCAGTCAAAATTTTCTAATTTTCATCAATCATACTCATTTCTAGTGGTGAAATAGTAATCCTTCAGCTTCCAACCCCTTCCAAATTTCCTAATGAAAATGTCAATTATATATAGTGGTTTTAAGGATGCAGATGCCTGTCGTTCACATAAAAGCCACAAAGCCACATAAAATAATAATGACATTCATTTACTTGGATTCTGGCTCAGAAGAAAAATAGTGACTTGTGGAACATTGTACATGGCACAATTCCTTGAGCCATCAGCTTAAAAATGTATCTGAAAAGTATCATTACTCTGGAGTATATCTTTTCTGTGAACAAACTTCAGTGATGAGTTAGTTCTCGCTGTGGGCCATGTAAGCTAAACCAGAAATCTGTTCTTTGGAGAAAGAGAATCAGTCTTTCTAGTGTCTGGTGAAAACAGAGGAGGCTGTCAGAAAGAGAGAAAACAGGGCTGAAGTCAGGAATCACCTACAGAAAATCTGTCATGAGTTATGCGGAAAGAGAAGCTGAGTAGCCAGGAGTTAACTTTGTTCAAGTATGTTGTGAGTGTTTAACAAGCATAAGTAAAAGAAGTTTGAGTGACCAGTCAGGGACATAGGGGAAAACCTAGTGAAATTAATCTATACAGTTCCTTCTTTTTCCTTCCTCGTTCACTTGGTTCACTATAAAGACGTGTGTAGAAAGCTTTCCTTGCTGTAGTTCTGAACTGAGAACAAAGGCCTGAGAGAGTTGTCAAAGCTTTATCTTGCTGGGTCAGCCTGGTTGTGCAGAGGGTTAATTCTGAGGTCACTGGTGCCCAGCATCTCATACATAATGGTAGGGACACAGAGCCAAAAGTATGTCATGCGCTTCAGCGGCCAGAGGAACTCATCACAAGAGTGTTCGGGTCTTTTAGTGGCAGTGGTGTTTCAATTGTCAACCTGAAAATACAAAAGAAAAGAAAAAAAACCCAAAATTGAAGATGTTTAATTTAAAATCTACCCACAAAAATCAGCGTTCCTGTTCCCCAAATACTTTTTATCTGCACAAACTATGCCATTCAGTTGGAGTTTTCTTTTTATGGGAGAGAGAAGGCAAAAAGGAATAAGGAGGAGACCTTGCACATGTATGCAGAAGAAAGCTTTTCTTCATAGAGGGTGCCTTGTGGTGTCCCGTTTACTCAACAATTCACAGGTCAGAGTGTGTGTTGAAGAGACAAAGATCTCTCCCAGGTTTAGCCCTTCTGTCCGCCTTTAGCAGGCTCTCTGCGTGGAGGAGGCTGAGGACAGCTGTCCTCTTCCAGGCTCAGCTGTGCTGAGAGTTTTCCACTCCAGCTACTCATCACCGTGCCTTCCCCAAGGCTACTGACACCCTACGCTGGCTGACCAACTACATTAGCTCTCTCTAACCCACTCTAAGGAAAAAAAAAAAAAACAACACAGCCTAACTTCAAAAGTTTAAATAGTAACTAGTTATTAATTTGGCCCATGAATACTAAAGCATCTTAAGGTGTTTTCCCCAAAGCAGTTCAGTAGGCATTGTGGAAAAGAGGTAATTTTGTCAGCATGTGGCAAAAAAAGCAGCTTTAGATGAGTTTTTTTTTTCTCTGACATAACAGTTTAATGTATATTTTTGTTTATTACATCAGAATCAAAACCAACCATTCATGAAAGCAAGAAATACAGATATCCCACATTTGAGATAAGTGATCCCTGCACTCATTCTGCATCTCAAAGTCTCGTTAAGAGAACCCAGGCTATGGATGGTTGGCTGGTACTCCTACCATGCCATAAGGTTTTCACTGTCCTTAACCAGAGTGACTGAAAGTATGTTTCACGCCGCCTCATTGAAGAGATATAGAATAACACTAGGCTACATGATGAAAAGATAACACAACTGTTGGAGAGTTAGAAATAGGATCATCTTTGTGCACTTTGTGCACTTTGTGTATTACTTCAATCTTATAAAAGATATTGTTTTTCTGAACTTCATGCAATTTTTAGAAAGGCCAGTTTTTGTTTGACTTTTGGAAGAAACAGATTTCAACATGTGTCAAGTACTTTTAAACAAAATTCATCAGAAAGGATAACCTTGGACCCCCGTTCAATATCTTAACATGCAGAGACACTTTGATTCCCGTGATACCACTGTGAAACTGTATTTTGTATAATTTCCAGAAGTGAAGTATAAATATTTCCAGCAAAGCATTCTTAACATAAGTTTGTTTGCTAAGTGTGTTTCTTCCTTTTTGGAGCTTGTTCCTGTCGTAGGAAACCCTTTTTGTTTTAATGGAAAAACAAAATGGATGGATTCCCCAGATTTTCATTTCTACCACTCTGCAAACTCACAAAACCATAATGTAAGGCATTTGTGACAAATCCTCAAGAATAATGTCTGAGAGCCCCCTGCTAGAATATCAGCCAAGAATACTATTTCTGTCACTTCCTGTTTCTCACCACGCTGAAAAGAATTGTAAACATGACATTTCTCCTACTATTTGTGCACTTTTAAATTCTGATCTCAGCAGGAGCCAGGAAAAGCACAAGAACACAAACCTAACTGCTGGACAATAAGGGAAGCTAAGATTCGGCACAAATGACCATTTCATTGCTTTAGATTTGTATTTCTGGACAAAAAAAATATTGCTAGTCAAGGCTTATAAGGCATTTTCAGAACATGTCCTGTTTCTGACATCTATTTTAGAATAGGATGAATCAAATCCTAGGTGTCTGTCTTTCTTTCCACTGACTACAGAGGTATGACCAGCTCTGCTGTAAATGTTTACATGGCAGATGTATCCATTCGGTCAGCTGAGTCCCATCTTCTTTGCTTACCTACAGACAGACATGTCAGTCCACATATTGATTCTTGCTTTTATACATCTTGTAACAACCATATTGTATCAATTGAAATAGACACCTTTATTTTATTGTCTATAGTATTATCTTTTAAATACAGCAGGAGATACTAGACCCTGTTTACTCAACAGCTAAGCATAACATCTAACCTCCAAATGAGCAATCTCCATCCTATAAACCAACTCATATATTCACCCATGTTAATTTTCCTGTATCACAGTCACAGTCATAGAATCATAGAATCATTTAGGTCAGAAAAGACCTTTAGAATCATCAAGTTCAAGCTAACACTGCCAAGTCCAACACTAAACCATGTCCCTAAGCATCACATCTTCATGTCTTTTAAATACCTCCAGGGGTGGGGACTCAACCACTTCCCTGGGCAGCCTGTTCCAGTGCTTGACAACCCTCGCAGTGAAGAAATTTTTCCTAATATCCAATCTAAACCTCCCCTGGTGCAACTTGAGGCCATTTCCTCTCATCCTATCGCTTGTTACTTGGGAGAAGAGACCGACCCCCACCTCACTACACCCTCCTTTCAGGCAGTTGTAGAGAGCGATCAGGTCTCCCCTCAGCCTCCTTTTCTCAGGCTGAACAACCCCAGTTCCCTCAGCCACTCCTCATAAGACTTGTGCTCCAGACCCCTCACCAGCTCGGTTGCCCTTCTCTGGACACACTCCAGCCCCTCCATGTCTTTCCTGTAGTGAGGGGCCCAAAACTGAACACAGGACTCGAGGGGCGGCCTCACCAGTGCCCAGTACAGGGGGACGATCCCTTCCCTGCTCCTGCTGGCCACACTATTGCAAATAATAGCTATGCTTCTTTTCATTGTTTTTCCCTGAAGAATAAAGACATGGCAATTTTATCATCCTTGATTCTCTCTCTTTTTTACACTGCTTCAATGCCAGAATCAATTCTACATTGTGAAGGAGAGTCCTAAATATCTGTTTGACATGCTGTTTGCTGTACGGTGTAATCTCTAAATACATGCGTCTGCCCTCACTCATTTAAGCAAAGGCAGAAAAGGAGCCCAAAGAAGAAAAAACAGTTTGTGACTCTGATGGTACTGAACGGCAAAAAATTGTCCCTTGTTGCAAATGACATTAGGAATGGCCACAGAGTGTTTGTTCAGTCATATGGGTCTAATTTTGCAGCTCCTGGAAATCAAAGAAGAAACTTCTGCAAAGCAGGGTTTCTCCATTAGGAAGGACATTCTTCTGCACAGCTTGTCTACTGTAAGAGAAGGGTTTCGACTGACTTTGTTACCTCATGCTTAATTGGTAGCATCTTGTGGAAGCAGCTGTGTAATAAAGGTTTCAGAGGATGAAATCTGGGTAAAATGATCTCAAAAATCTTCCTTGCTACTGAATGATTTATGCATAAAAAGAAATGACTGTATGTTATATTAAGTAATGAAATATTGGCCAATTAGGAATGGACTCTGGTATTCTTGGGAAGATTTGAATGTCATCCAAAACCAATTTGTGGGGTTGACTGTTGGCAACTTAATTACAAAACACATTTCCGTAGTAGATCAGAAATAGCATGGTTGAATTTGTACGAGTTAATTCCTGATTGAATTTACAGTACGCTAGGACAGATGCTTCCTCCTATTTGTGCAGCACAACAAAAATCCTGAGCTGGAAAAGGAATAATAACAAAAAGTGCTTGCCTCCAAGCTTTTTATTTGTTTGTTTGTATAAAGGTAATGGGAACTCTTTGGGAACAGTTTTAATAGAGATGTAATGCAAGTATTCTGCAATGAAAAAGGAGCAAGCTGCCATGGTAATTTTATTCCTGGTGATACTATGGCCACCAAAATAAGCAGAGAAAACTGTGACTGCATTTTTTAAACGTGTGGAGGGAAGTCACATGCAGTTGGAATGCCTCTGCAATCTGGGTTTGCATTCAATCATCTGAGTTCAACTATAATTTTTCCACTAATAAAAGTTCAAATGGTTCAGATTGGCTTCTGTTACAGAGAATGCACTGAAATCTTGGCTGTGATGACATTCATGGGCATGGAAATATGCTTTATATAACCCTAAATTTCTAGAAAGTGAAAATGCTGAAGATGTCTTTCTCCCCTTCCTGAATTTTTAAGCTTTTGTTTATTTTTTTGGTTAAAAGTGTGTGGATATCTTAAATATATTGAAGTAAGATAAGATATATAGCTTGGATATAATGTTTTAGCTTGAACTCCTAAATTGATAACCACTCAAGTAGTGGTTAATATAAGACAATTAGGACAAATTTTACTGATGTAAAAGTTATTTAAAATAGACTATTGTGACTTTGCAGCCTCAGTGTTGGAGTACACCATTTAATACATATGAGAGGGCCAGACTGTGAAGGTCAGTTAGCATTATGTGAAAGTTATTCAAACGGTGGAAACCTTAAAACTAGTCTTTCTGAAAAATTATGCCTTCAGCTTTTCAAATTTTCCTCTCTGTACAAATTTCAGGAAATATTTTTTTAACAGAGGAAATGAAAGGTCTGTCAGACATTCAGTGGGATCTGTAGCACATGCCACTTGTGACTTTCAATTGGTAGATAAATCAGTCTGAATTGGCTCTACAACCCCCTGCTTCATGGTCTTTCTGATCAGTCCACTTATTCATATAGGATGCTCATGATACATTCCAGTTTTTGAGGTGGACCGTTGTGTACACCAGGACTACAAAAAGTACAGGTTCTCGGACAGAAAAACATTTAAATACAGTGCTAACAAGTAAATTGTATATCCTAAATTAAAAACAAAACAAAAAAACCCCAGTGGAGCCTGTTTATATTTATCCATCTTTTTGTTATTACAATCTGGAGATCTGGTCCAATAAAGGACTTAATTATGTGTTGAATTGATAAATTCCATGAGATTATGTATGTGGTTAACTGCTTTGATGGATCCAAGACTTAATCCTTAATGGTTAATTTTTATTGTGGTGTGTTTGTAGTAGGGCCAAAAGTAGTTTAACTGTCTTATTTAATTTTGATATACAATATGTAAACATGGTGGTTGCATTAAGAATCCTATGGAAGAGTTACAGAAAGAATTTACTATCAAATCCTGTAAAATATTTTCTAGTAAGTTTGCAAGTTGTGAATAGAGAAGTATATAATGTTACTGTAAGCTCATGGCTGAGCATTTATTAATTGTTTTGTAAAATAAAAAAGAGCTGCATAGATTAAAAACATATGAAACAGATGAAATATATACATATATAAAAACTATTTTCCTCTGCCTATTTAAATGGCAATCTTCCCAGGGTAATCAAGCATCATTCTAATGGCTAGAACTGGTTGCTTAAATGATAACACACTGCTTTATTGATTATGTTGCTACCTTCATTACATCAAGAAATGTCTGATATGGATTTTGTAAAAGATTAATTGCAGTCCAGCTCCAGAAAAGTATCACCTTTTACAGAAAGCAATCCAACATGAAGTAATACAAAATAGTGAAAGAGATAATCAAAGACCAGGAGTGAAATTCAGACTTACAAAGTGCAAATGTAAATTTGAGGTGAGCTAACAAAATCAATCAGAGTCCAGTCCCCACAGAAGCCCCCAAAATCTTCCATATCCACTAGAAACTGATGTTCAGTCTTTAACCCAGTCTCCTTCTCATTGTTATAAACCCATCTGGAGTTTTATTGTTTTCTATCTTTTAATGCTGTTTCCCTGACATTCTTGGACTCTCCAAGTCTTCAGAGCTTTAGAATTCTATGTTATACATTTGATACTTGAAAGTTGGAAAGAAAACACAAATTGCAACCTAGCAAACTGCAGTTCTCATACTTCCCTGGTATATGATTGTGATTTTGTAAGTACTGTGTGTGTATGTGAGAACTGTGTATCTCTACAGAACTGATTCAAAGAAAAAAACCCAAAATATTAAGATAAGAAATAACCTGAAGACAGACATGGTGATCAAAAAAATAATGATGCTGAGTAAAAACTGACTTCCACTGGGATTTGTTACATATTGAGAAATTCCATCAGTGTGTTTTAGTTCTGCTTTTCAAATTCATTAATGATCTAGAAGAATGAGTCTGAATATATTAGTGAATCCATACAATGGGAATTTGTAGAAAACAGAGAACACAGAAAACTAGAAAGAAATCCCAGAACTGTTAGATAAATGCACAGAGAACAACATTAGTACAGTATAAGTTGATAGATATAATGAAAATAATTCAAAAGCCCTGCAAAACTGCCAAAGAGACACTGGAAAATAGGTATGCCAAAAGTAGCTTTGAGATGATATTAGATAGCAAACAAGATATAGTAGGAGTTTGCATTATGATATGGAAGAAAATCACCAATGTAATTTTAAAATGTCTCCATGGAGAAATCATGTCATGAAGGAGGAAGATAATACTACCTATTTATCTTACCCTGCAGAATATATCTTTGATAGTTGAAATTTGGGCACTGTATTGTCAAAAAGACAATAACTGGGCTGTTTACAGAGATTAAAAAAAAAAAAAAAAAGGGAAAACCATGGCAGTTAGAAGGAAAATTAACTAATTAACTTGAAACATACGATAAATACCACTGAACACATGGAAACTATTCACCCAGCTTAAAGTTTTTTGAAGTTCTGATTCCCATTTCTAGAGGTAGGGGAAATTTTGTGGTTGAGGTTTTATTTTCTTATTACATCATTTTTTTACAGTGAATGAAACTATTTTTTGGGAAATATATGAAAAATGAAACCTGTAACTCATCTTGATGTGTTTGTAGAGAGAGAAGGATGGCATGGAAACAAGAGTGTGCCAAAAGGTAAACCCATTTTTGAAAACCAGCCTTTTTAGTTGTCATCTGTATTTTTGTTTGCTGTGTCTGTCTGTCTGCTGAGCTAAAAAATCAGTTCTCACTTTTCTCTGTTTAGTACCTTGCAGCAGAAAACCCTGAGAGACTCCCATAAACTTACTTTATTGAGGCAATAACCCAGAGAGTGTCTTTGTTCTGAAAGGAATAGGCATGATGACATACTGCAAGTACTGACGGTGCATCAACATCCCAAAATGAGATGCGTGATGCTGATTAATCAAGAGGGTTAGAACCCTCTTGACCCAAGGAAAGATATGAAGACAGGGAAAGCAGGTCTGAACATTAGGGAAAAAAATGTTGATGGAAACAACCATTTGGTGGTTAAATAGTGTCTTAAGGTGTAAGGACTCTGATCTTGTGTATATGGATAAAGCCTAGCACACTCTACAGGAAAATGTGGATATAGTAATAATAATAATAGATTTAAGAGAGATTCCCTCTGGAACATTTAAAACTAAACTGTCTGCAACACTGGTATCTTTGTGGTAAAGGAAAGCTCTTGCACTGGATAGGGGAGGAATAAATAGACCTTTTTCATTATAGATGTCTGAGCTTGTGTGAAGCTAAATGCCTTTAAAAAATGGGCATTCTCAAGACTGTGGTGTCTGCTGTCAGTATTATAAGCGAGAATGTTTCCCTTTCTCACTTAGTGTTCAGTCAATGTGGCAAATAATCTAAATGTTTGTGTAATTGTTGCAAGATTGTGTAATTGATGCAGCCAGAGATGGTTCTGCTGCAGAAAACAGGGCTCCCTGGATGAAAAAAAAACAACAAATGAAAACCAAATACCATGTCTGGATTATGTTATAGCTACACATGGTAGGTTGTACATCTGAGAGGAGGAGGGAGAGAAATTGAGCCAGTGAGGGCAAATTCCTCAAATAAAGAGGAAGGGGACTTCGTTGCACCTGAGGGGGAAGGGAGGACGTTGGCTTCTGCACGCCCTGTGCAAAAAAATGTAATTCATCAGTAGCCAGCATGCCCTGCGAGCGTGCTACTTCGTATGGCGTTGTGAAGACACGTCAGGGACAAAGACATTACTTACAGCGTTAAAGTGTCGTGTCAGGTCACTACTTGAACAGCAGCAGTTACAAGCACATGCTTCTTTTGTGAATTTGTTTGGATTTTTAATCTTTAAAGCTGGTTCTTTTTGGATGTTTGGTTCCTGAATAAACATTTAGGCACCTTATAGTAGAGGGCAAAATTGTTTACTGTTTTTGTTTTCCGTTCGCTGTGTAAATACTGCATATGGGCTATACTGCTGAAGGGGCGTGAAAGTGGGCAGCCGAGAGAAAACCTGCTCGTGTGCCGTGACCTGGCTGCTGGTGGTGGGGTCAGAGCGAGCGTCTCGGAGCGGTGTGAGATGCTCTGAGAGCAGCTTAGGCTTGGCGTGGAGAAACTTCAGCATTGCCTCAAGAGGCAGGCAGGGTTAGAAATAAGGCAGGTGAGAGAGTCCTGAGAGGAGTTAGCTGTCTTCTCTGCAACAGGGAACAGGGTCATAGCTGAGCCTTTCTCATAATAAGGTAGTTAGTCACCTGGAAAGACAGAGGAAAGGAAAGGACCTATCTTACAACAATACTGTTACCAAGTAAGAGACAGATTTCTTTTAAAGAATTGCATTTACTATGTCTGAAACACTGAGCTTTCTGTATTTGAAGAGAAAGTTGCTCTCATTAAGTTTAGGGGGTGGAAGGTTGTTTGGGTTCTTTTGGTTTTGGTTTTTTAATTTAAACAGGCATATTTTTTGAGATCAAATAGCATCAGTGTCATCTGGCACAATCATTCCAAAAGAAAAGCGGGGGCGATGTAGTTCCACTCTGGTTGCTTTAGGTTCCTATCATATCTCAGTAAACATTTCCTGGTATTTACGTGTCTCAAGCATTTATGATTCATGTTGACCTCGCTGGAATTTGTGAAACCTAAGCAATTCAAAAAACGCAGGTGCGTTTTCATCAAATGAGTCAAGGTGCATTTTGGAGCCCATCTCCAGGTAAGTACATTTGAGAGGTCAATTTTTAGTGACTACAAATGGTGATAAATTGCAATGGTTTTTACTCTTGAATCACCTTGCCAGCCATTGAATAGTACAAAGTCACTTTAATGAAGAACTCTGACTAAGGTTCATTGAGCAAACGTAGCAAAGGTTTGAAACTATTATCCCCTAGCAGATGTTTTGCACTTCACCTGTCAGTCATAGCTTTCTTGGCAGAGTCAGCATGAGAATCATTCAGCAGCAAACGCAATAAAGGCACCAGTCTGTGAAATGGAGCTGTTGAAAGAAAGGAACACAGGGGGGTTTGGCTTCCCTACTCGGAGAGACTGCAACCTTTGGTGGTGCCAAGAGTTGGGTGCAGAAACACCTATGACCACTACAGTGAGCTTTGTCTGAGGTTTTCTGTTCCAGGGTGAGTCTGATTCCTTTGAATTGTAGGAGAAAAGCAGCCTAAGGAGCTATTGACTGGCCTACAGTAAGGTGGACAAGAACTATTTAGGACTGGAGCTTGTTATGCTGCAAATAGCTCTGCTTTCAATGCAGAATTAGTCTGCATGTTCATAACTATTGTGTCACATAATTTCACAAACAGCAGCGAAACTTCTCCATAAGTTTTTTGATGGTGGCTTTGTGTGAAAATCCACCATTCTTTCTTCTTGGTGCTTGATTAATCTTCTAGCTCACATAATGGTGATCGTATATCTTTTTTTTTAAAAGACCGTAACTATTAACATATGTGAATGACTATTATTTTAGCAAGTTATTTGCTTGAAAAATGGGCATTCATTCCCCAAATGCTCAAAATAAACTTCCTTAGAGAAGTATTTGTGAAGAGTGAATAATAAGGGTACATGTGCAGCGAGATCACTGGTGGATCAAAATTTGCCTGAAATGCTCTTCAGAAAAATTCAGCAAGCGCTAGCAGATTTCCAGGTAGAAATAAGCATTCTTGTTCCTCAGAGAGCAACAGCTCCAGTGAAACATAGCAGTATGTGTACATGTATATATAAATACTCAAAGTCAAGGCAGCGAGTTAGCCATCTGAATCTCATTGAAGATAATGAGAACCAAGTGGCCAAATCCCCGCTTACAACATGGAATATTTTTCCTAGTAGCTCTACGTAATATGAAAAAAATGTTAAATAATGAAACATTGCAGCTTTAAAAGACTTTTAAAATACAAACCACATCTTAGTCAAGACAAGTTTACTAAAAAATTGTAAAAACACTGTAAGCATCTTGGCTGTGCTTAAAGAAACTGTAATAAACATCAACCATTATCATTTAGAAAAAGATAATTTCCATTTCATGTTAATGAACTAGCGAAGACAAAGGATGCTTTACTGTCTACTAGCTCTACATGCTTGTTTATGTCTTCTAAAAAAGATACAATCTAAGTAGAAATTCTCAGAGGAGTTCTGGAAGGGCACTTTAATTATTGCAGTTACAAGAGGATGAAGGAAAAAAAGCCCATCATGTCATGGAGTCTGCAGTGGTACTTAAGCAGCAACTGCTTTTGCAAAAAATGACAAATCAGTTATAAATCTGACGCTTAAATCACTAAATAAGATGTATATTTTTAAGGGTGACACAGGCACAGGCACTGGCTGCAAAGGAAAATAAGTTAGAAAAGTTCATTATATAAATGGAAGCCTAAGGTGAAAACCCACCCTACTGTTGAGATGCAGAGTTTGAAGAAGTGGAATGACTAAAAGTGGGAAATTTTTGTTGATCTGTGTGAGATGTGCATTATTCTACCTTTTAGGTGTCACTCTTTCAAGTCTATGGAAGAGAAAGAAGCCGGAAAATGCTCTTTCTTTGTTTTACTTTTATTGTAGCATGAAGTGGAAACCAAATTTTACAGGACAAAATGGATGATTATCCCAGCATGGAACAAAACAAGTTAAAACAAGGAGCAGAGGAGGATATCTGTGTATGTCAATCAACAGATAGTCCTTAGAATGAGTCAAATGACAGAATACGAGGAAAGTGAGAAAAGCCCCACAACTCTGGATGCAAGTTCCCTTGTGCTCATTTTTATTGCAGTTCAGAACTGAAAGGTTGTTCAGCAGGGTTCATGACATAGCAACTCATCTGAATTGAAGCATGAGTTTTCTAGCGTTCCGACTGGAATCTCTAAGGGCTGAATGGCCTCAAAAGGAAACTGATTCCCAGCAGTTTTGATCGTTAACCGGGCAATGCCTGAACATTTTGATTGCCTTTATCTTCACTAGGAAGATCAGCTTAGGCTGAAATGGAAAGACATGTGTGGTGTGCAAACCATGCAGAACCAAAACCATTTTAAAAACCCACAAAGTTTTAGGGATTTTTCCACAGAATTTTGCCAGATATTTCAAAGGTTTCATTTAAAAACTGGTCCCTGATTGACGTTCTTGTCCTCTTTATGCACTAAGCACACATATATCAAATCATGCTTTTAATTTTAACTCTATCTCACCTCTGATAGTGTATGACTCTGGCCATGCAAGCATGCAACAGTTTATGAATGCAACCTCAGTGATATATATATATATAGTATACACTTCAGCCACCTGAAAGTTTAAAGACAAGGGAAGTCGGCTGCCACTGCCTGCCTTCTTGCACTGCAAAGCCCTTACAGTTTGCTGTGTTTGTAGATATGAACTAAATTATTTTCCTGGGTGGTAAAACTGTGGGCTAACAGTCATTCTGATGAGTGATATTTTCATGAACTAACTGTTTAATTTCTCTAAACATATGAAAAAGATACATGGCACAGAAAGCTGTATTCATGCGTATAACAATGCACATCTGACTGTACAGAAAAGAGTTGCATTCTTATTGCAGCACAGTGTTCATTATATAAGCCATAAGCAGTGCACTAGTCATTTGACACGCTTTGTTTGATATTTAATAATTGTCATGGTTCTGGTCCTACTCCTGTGTTACTCTCTAGTTATAAAAGAGAAGCACTTTGGCTCTTTCTACAAAGTACATCTTTTTCTTTTTTAAGTTAACACTTTTTCCTTTAACCTGTAAGTTCATCATACTCAAAAGAAAGAGTTTTTAAAGTGTGTTGGGCTGAAGCTGTGAACTGTTTGGATACATGATTGTGGATTTGGTGGAAAACCTCACATTTTTTGTAGTCAGGATGGACTATGATTTTTCCACTTTGCTTTGGCAGACTCATTATACCACAGTGCACGTATGCTTTCCCATAATTACCCACTACCAGTTGTAAACTGTTGGTCTTTATTTTGAAGTTAGGTTTCCACAATGCATATAATATAAGATGTAATATTACAGAGTGCTGAAATTGATGTAAGAGTACTTTTGATCTTTGACCTATACAATAAACTGCTGCTTTGAGACTGTAAAAATTCATTTAAGCCCCAGGTTAATGTCAGAGAGAAAACTCAGAGAAATAAACAAATGAAATTATTTATGCTGATGTTTACATAATGGCTAGATATTAGCTTTGTTTCGGGGAAATATGTAGTCTCATCCTCACTGCCTTCACTTCTTCCAAATATAAGATGACTTTAAAAATCTCAGTCACTGAAACAGAAACACGCATGTGATTTCATACCACACTGACAAGGATTTAATTTCTTTCCTGTAATTGACATTAAAGCTGTCAACATCTTTTGTCTTGAAAAGTACCTCCAGTTAGAACGTGACTCTCATGTTCTTCAAATTCTCCTTCTTCATGTTATTCTTACCTTTCTAGGTATTCAGAAATCTTCATCAATATTTCCCTCTGGTAATTTGGAACTGCAGAAAAAGCCATAGGAGGAGGAAGGTGGCCTATTGAACACAAAATGCACTGCTTTGAGAGGAACTCATATTATGGCTATCATTTAAGTGTGAATGACCCCTTGTATATGTGTAAATGCATACATATCCTATGCATATGCATATGTATTCTGTGTCTTTGACCATGTCCTAAACTTTATGAATCCTGAAAAATAATGTTCCAGCCTGGTATACTCAGGTTATCCAGGCAGAGTGATCTCAGTCCAGAGCAGTACCTAACTCAGTGATATCTAACTGAGTAACGATGTCATTGCTATCTTTTTCTTCTGCATACATTTTACTAGGTTTTTAAGGCCATAAGGCAACTCTGTGATCTAATATCAACTTCAGCATAATATGAACAGCACATTTAAAAAAAAAAAAAGTATTACTGTCTTTATCTTCTATGAACTGAGGTATGAAATGTCATGAAGCTGGGTAAAGTTCATAGACTGCAGATAGGAAACACTTTGGCTATTGCAAAAGACTCTGCAGTACATATGCAAACCAACATATATCCCCAGACCCAACAAATACCAGGAGATGTATTTATGCAGTGTTACATAGAACCTTAGCGATAAGACTCTCTCTGAACATGGCTCTAGTGTCTGTATAAGATTTCCTGGGGTTTTGACTTCTGTTAGACTTTTTTTTTTTTCTTTTTCTTTTTCTTTTTTTTTTTTCCCCCAGAAGAGATAAATATAGGTATAATTATCTGTGTTGATGTGTATTTTGGGATTGTTCCAAATCCCACTGAAATGAGCCAAAGACTCTCACTGAAGTCTGAGTCTTGTGTTAGGGTCTGTTTCTCTTCGTTATATCTTGTCCGTTAATGCCTTCCTATTTTATGTCATTCTGGACTAGCTTTTAATGCATGCTTATCTTGGTTTCTCATAAAAGTAACAATTTCAAGTACTGTGCTTACCCAACTACCATTACCATTCCAAACATCTATCATACCCATGGCGACTGTACTCACAAATTGTCACAGAAACCTAGACAGCTGGTAGTCCTACTATTGCCTACTATTGTGTGAACAACCAAACATTTGAAAATATAGAGAGGACTCTGTAAGGCTATTAAGTACTTTGAGGACTGTTTTGATAGCTCAGAACAAGGACAATCTTCTTGCAAAGGAAATTAATAGGAATAGACACAACACAACCAATGGGGAATGCATCTATGCTGAGAGGTGTCCACATTCACATTAATATGAACTTAAATGGACTTAAGGTTCCCATATTTCATTCAGGAAATCTGGGAAGAAACTGAGACTGTTCAGCTCATAATCTGTGAGTCTAACGCCATTGGGATGCACTGGCCTTGTTTTATGGGAACTACTTAGTGAGCCAGAGTAGCCTTAACCATCTGCATGTGGGGTGTGCTTTGTGTAAGTCTGGTTCATCCCCACCATCCTGGGACTGCACATGCACTGTGGCTGTTTGGCTGGGACCCACGAAGATCAGCAGCTGCACACAGAGCTGCCACAGCTCCAAGCAGGTAGTCGTGCTGGGGAAGGTGCTAATAAGGGGGTCTCACACAAATTGACCCCTTCAGAAAATCCATACCTGATTATCCAAAGGAAGATGTTATGCCAGTACAAAGATCACATCCAGAAAATTAGCTGGAGAGTCAACACACTAAAGGCAGAAGGCTCTTTTTTCAATTATTTGCCTCCTGTCCTAGTCTTCCTGCATATCTTTCCAAGTGCAGATTTTGCAGTCTCATGACCTGACCAGACAGTGACTTGCTTTTCCTTTTGGTGGCATTCTGTCTGAACGTATTCACCTGCATTCAGCTGGATGCTGAAATTTGCAAAAGGAACACACAAGAAAGTTGTAATTAATTCCTCCAGGATTTAAATGGTAGTGAGCAGAGGCACATTACTTCTAAGGGGGAACCTGCAGGGTTTGGTATATTTTAACAGAGTTTAATTTCACACATTGAGTTAATTCATTTTAGCTTTCCAGTGTCCCTTGGAAGACAAGTCCTTAAACTACATACTGTTTCAACAGAGACCATAATTCTGTTTGCAGAGTGCTTTGTTTAGTGGAACTTAGAACTCCACAGTGCCTCTAGGACTACTGGAAAACAAATGGTAAGCAATAATACAACAATAATATAGCAGCTAGATGCATTGAATGTCACAACAGAATTCCTTCTGATTTACGAGAGGTCGTGCAAAATCAAGATTAAGCTCATGGTTTGTAATAGATATCTGTTACAAATGTCAATTGTTATGAAACAGGACCACAATTGGCCACAGGCTGTCCAAGAGGATCTCTGCAATTTCTTCTGGATATTCATGCAAACATGAATTAGAGGGGCAAGTTGCTGACACCTCTGGTGCTAAAGCTAGCATGAGAGAAGGGTTATATGTCAAAAAGCCACTTCTTAGCAATGAACAATGTAGAAACATTGGCTGCCAGTGAGCAAAGAACAATTATTTTATAGAGAACTTGAATTGCATCACTTTTGTCTGTTCCCTAATGCTTTTTTTACTTCACTGAGAAAACTGATAAGGCAGTAAGATTAACAGCTGTTGCAGCACCATTAGAGGCTCAAAGCTGTGCAGAAGTCTACATGTTACTGAACTCACACGTTTCCTTACAGTCTAAACAAGTGCAGAATTGCTTATCATTCCTCGATAGAAACAATCTAACCACACTTTTCACAAACAGTAAAATGATCTGGAAATCTATAAAAATTAACTGAAGTTTACTGTTCTTAAAGATCTACAATAATTCTCTGGAGGCACATAAAGCTCAGTTTCAAGATAGGAATATCGAAGTTTCCTTTTGGTGGCCACAGGAGTTGTGGAAACGTGGTCTCCCACTCCCTGGAAAAGAACTTTCACTGCTGTTATGAAGAAGATGGCTACTGCCATTTTAGTAGGAAGTAATACCCTGTAGACACTTGAAATAAGAAAGTGACTCAAATTCTAGATTTCAGTTTCATAGCAGTATGTCAGAGTAGTCCTGACACAGATGCCTGAAGAAGTTGTTCCTCAATCTCTTGTATGGCTGGCTTAAGCTTCCCCATGTGCTGTCTATGCTGAATGCTAGTAAATGCCTTGTTCTCTTTCATGCAGTAACAGAAAGTATACACACCAGATTTAGGACTGAAACTCACTTGAGGACTGCATCCATTTGATTACCTATATTTCTATATGGAGCAGAGCATCACCTAAGTCCTTTGACTCTGGACATTGACTATTGCTCTGGGTCTCTTTCAAACCTCTCCTGAGACATCTTTTTCACTGTACGTTCAATAGACATGAATGAACTGGGGTTTTGTTATGTTCCTATTCTTCCACAAAAGCAGTCACAGTCTTTCTCTCTCCAAATGAACATTCAGTTATTTACAAACAGTGGAATAGTCTTTGCTTTCTATTTCCATCCTATTAGGTAGAAGATTGACACCCTAAAGGTGCACTCAGTTCTGAATTCTGCTCAGCTTTAGGCAGCTTCAGTGAAGTAGTTCACTGAGAGTTCAACAGGAAAAGCTCAACCAGATGTACAACACAAGAAGTTAGTGATAAAAGGCTAACATTACTCTTGTAAATTCTTGTGATTTTCAGGAATAAAAAATGCAGACCACAAAGATGCACAGCCAGAGGTGGAATACCAACAGGCACGTTCACCTACGACTTCTGTTTCAAGGGTAGGGTTTTGTGAGGTCTAAACAGTGGTGTGAGAATATTTCTATTTTATCTTTATTGTATTCATCCTTTGGGGATGGGTCAGAAGAAATAATACTTGATTAGCCTGTTGAGGTCATTTATGTCAAAGTAATCACCTGAGGAATAGGCTTGAAGAAGAGTAAGATCCCCTCGTCCTATTGATTTCTAGGTGCAAGCCGTATGTCATGAGATGTAAGATAGGTTTACCTAATTAAGCAAGAATCAGGGTGAATTATGAGTCTTTTTAGCTAAGGCCTGTCTTTCCTTATAACATTGTCTTCCTCATAACTTCAAACTACTTGGTGAAATGGAGAGCAGGTGTTTCGATCTGAATAGTACTACCACAACAACAGAGCTCAATACAGTCAGTTTTGACCAAGGACTCATCCTCAGTTGTAACCAATGGTAAGAAATTGGAAGTATTTGAGCAATGGGGAAGCCTGCAGGAAAAAAAAAAGAGGGAACAAGATGGTTGAACTCAGTCTGGAAGCATGTAGACCTGGATCTGAGAACCATTCGTCTAACAAGATCCATAACTGAAATGAAAGATTTTGTCATATTGCAATTGTGGATTTTAAGCAGAAGCCCTTTATCCATGAAATGGGTGCAATTAATGCTTTAAATATTATATGGAAAAATAAAGTGGCAATCTGATATCAAACTGTTATGATGTCTGTGTAATGATAGTGGCTAAGTACCAGCAAAAGACAAGCTATGGCAGAAATAAGAAATCTTCAATTTTTCCTACACCTTAATGAGAAATGTTTTGGGCTTTTTTTTTTTTTTTTTGTGTGTGTGTGTGTGTGGTTTTTGTTTGTTTGTTTTTCTTTTTCCAAAAAGACCCATAAATAAAGGAGAAATATCTGCTTGCATTTGAATTTTATAGCTTAATTAAGGACATGCCATAACAAGTTCAGTACATTTCAAGGACAGGATATATTTGATATACATTATTGATAAATTAAGAGAGATAGGAGTGATTTTTTTAAAGAAGTGTCTATTATATTTCCAATAAACTGTGCAATAACGTGCAATACTGCACAAAAAAAATCTAGCAAAATAAACGTACTTTTGCAAGTGCTTAAAGATGAAAGTGATGGTTATTGACTTAAGATCACAAGATGTAAATAAAGAGGCAGGGGGAAAGGGAGATGCAGAGATGCAAGTTCCATTATTTATTTCCTTCACAGAGAGGGGAAGAAAAGTATTGACTCAGCCATTTTGAGGATTTCTATAGTGTCTCTGTCATATAATATGCCATAGACTAGATTTGACAATTCTCTTGGAAAAGAGCTAGCTCATGTGAAGAGAAGAGCCAGGATCTAATAATATGGAATAACAGAACAACATATTTCTAGTACAAATAATGTGAATTACTAATTGTTCTTCTTCAAATTAACTGCCATGTCAAAAGCCATATGATATAGCCAGCATTTACACTGACAATGAAGAAACGTGAAGCAACATTCTAAAGGTTAAACCTGGACAAACTTTGCTTTAAAATTTTAAAGGTATGACATGAGGCCATGAAGAAATTGCCTCATTTCTTTTTCACCTCCTAAATGTTTTTCCTTGTTGATTAGTGTTATGTAGGGATTTAAGATTTAGCATCACTCTTATTTTGTAAAACATGAAGGCAGTAAAGCCTCCACTATTGTAGTAAACCTAGGATCAGAAAAAACTAAAAAATGCATACCTGAAAATCCTTGACAATAATGCAAAAAAACACTAATGTTTTTGCTTGTGAGAAGCGTTGATAATTTCACAAATTATACTTTACTTTTACATGTAAAATTCCAGCTTAAAAAAGAATCTCGAGATGTTTTGAAGTGGTTCCATCACATTGAAAATATCTGGTTTTGTCTGATTGTACAATACAAAGACATATCTCCTGTTTGACCTTTCTGTAGTACATGCCAAGAATCCATCAGCAAAAATAAGGTTCGACATCAGAATTAAATTGCAAACAGCATTATCTTCATGTACATAATGGATCTTTTATAAAGAGACAGAATTTCTTTTTCTTTAGACTTAGCGAGATTAAGGTCACATCACAGTATGTTAAAATACATAAACCTCGATAATCTTTGGCAGATTTATTACCTACCACACACTCACAGATCCCTGTGAATCTTTGTAATTCTTCACATGAACAGCTGGTAGTAAATAACCAAACATAAAGTGCTTGATGGAAAGAGAAAGATACCTTCTTATATTCCCAGCGAGGTTCTTCACTGGAAAGCTAATCAAAGAATGGTTCAGAAGACAAGCTAAAAACAATGTTCAGTTTGCTTTTGCAGATGTCCCAACTTTTGAGCTTTAATTTATGGTGCAAATATTTCAGTAAAACAACAAATACTGGGGTCTGAGCTAGATGAAATTTATCAAGAACTTCCAGTTTATTTTTTTAAACCCATCTGATTTAGAAAAGGTTTCTATTTGCAAATACTTCAAAGTCAGCTAGTTGCATGGGAGAAAGCATTTAACACATTAGGAGATGGAAGAAGAAAAGAAGACTAAAATGCTAGCCAAGCACTAAGGAGCATTAACTAAATTTCTGGATTTTTTTGTTTGTTTGTTTGTATGCTTGCTATCTTTAAATTGTGGAAGGTTTCTGTAGGAGGCTTGGAAGGAGGGTCTTGCTAGAAACTCTTTCTTTGGGAGCTTTTTGAATGCTTTCTAGAGCTGAGTTGTTGACAGTCATCCTCTGTTTGCCTGTAAGTCTTTAAACCTTGTTTATCTGTAATGATTGCTCACATGAGCAGGGTGAATACTGTATTCCCAGCATGGTGCAGGGAGCTCACACCGTTCACAGACTGACCTCATGGCAGCCCTGTAGAGCCTGTAGAGTAATTGGACCGTATTTGCTATTTTTACCATCTTTGTCACTGGCACAGGACAAATTGCAGCCATTCCTGCTAAAGGAGTGGGATTCAGAGGGAGACAGTGAGCAGGTGAAGGAAGCTGGATTCCAGACACTTGCTCTCAAGAGTCATGTTCTGCCTGCTCTCAGGTCTTCAGAGGGAGGGGAAGTATGTGGAGTCCTGCAGAAGGGGTATGTAGCCACATTATACCCTCATTTGGTGAAAAATGCATGCTGACATGTATTTTCAAATGTTTTTTATGCTCAGCAAAACTCTTTGTTTATGCTGAAGATTCACATGCAATTAATACTTTGTATCATCTGCAGCATGGTAAATGATGACCTCATTTTCAGCTGTCTTTAGAATTTCTCATCTTAGCAAAAGCAGAGCAGATCTGGGAATGAAACTGTCTCACTATCAGAAATGCTAAGTAGTACAGAACACAGCGTGCATCTCTGAAGAATCAGGAGCAGTATCAGTTGCATCCTCTGTTGTTTACATTGGCTTCAAAGAAAGTGCTGAATCAAGTTCAAAGTGCATGTCACTATCTTTTAACCATTGAAGGGCTCCAAGGCATATCAAAATTAACTGAAATTATAAGATGTAGATTTTCACTCTTTTGGAAGAGCAAAAATGAAGGTGAAATATACCTTTGCAAGAGAAAAAAGTTTTCTCAGAGACTAGAATGTACTCCTGGGGGAAAATAGGGCTCTTAAAAACTGCTTTGAATAGCCTCCTTCTCCCTTTATTCTCTGCATTTAGTATAAACTCACATCCCAAACCCAGAATAACCCCTTACCTGTCCTTCTTCGCTTGGGAAGACAAAAGAAACTACAGATATGGCTGTCATATAAAGCAGCTGGATGCATTCAAGTATTAAGGAGTTGAATGGAATAAAATAACATAGCAACTCCATCTACAGAGAACGGTATATTTTTCACTCACGGACAAGGTATGGGAAAAGAACAGTTAGACATCTTGCTACAGGTCTGCATGCTTGAAATCAAACTTCATTCTGCACTCAAGTCAAAGATCACTCTGAATCAAGCCAGCTAGAAATGGGTAGTTGATCAGTGGTCTAGAGTCTAAGACAGTTAGCTATGTTGGCCGACTGCCTAGACACCTTGCCTGGGGAAATCATATAACCATATTGGTCAATGGATCACCTAAACACAGATGGACATCTGAGCCTGAGCCTCAGACCTCATCACTGGTGTCAGCCTTGACAGCCCGTCAGCTGTGTGGCTTTTACATTATCTGAGCCAGATACTTAACAGAATTAGGCAAATTACACTGGTTTTCATCCACTGAGAATCCGGCTCATTTCTTTTTTGTATATCATCTCTCACTAAATTCCAGGAAGCAATTTTCAAAAGCCATGTCCCCATTATCAATAGCAATATGGGGTTATGAAATTATAGCCCACGAGGAGAGAAGTTAAACTAACATTAAGGGCATTTCCATATTCAGATCTCTAAGAACTCATCAGACAAACCTTAATATACCAGAAAAAGTCCATATGAGGTTTTTTCGTCTCACCAGATCTGGGAGTGTAGCTGCAGATAATCTTATTTGGATAGTGAATTATTTGAATTCATTATTCAACAAATAAAAACCAATCTTTAAAGGCAAAATTTTCGCTGGTTTAATGCAAGGAAACATGACAGGAAGTACACATTCAGGTTATTCAGCTTTTAGCCCTGGACATGAGGACAGTTAATCACTTGTACACTTACTCTTCAGAGCAGGTCAAAAGCAAATGGCTGATACTTTGCTTTTATCCAATTCAGTTGCTTGATAATGCAGTTGCTTGATTGAACAACTGGACTATTGCAGAGTGAAACAGAAATTTTTCTGTTATTATAGGCTAGCAGTAAATTAGTACTCACACAAGCAAGGGCTTATTCAGCTGGACTGAAGTATGACTCGGTGGTGTCTCTGAGTCACAGTATGTCTGGATCTGGGGTTGTGTAGCTCATATATCAGCCCTTGTTCAGGTCTCTGCTTAGGCCCAAAGTCTGTTCTTATGCATTTAACAAAATTCAGACAGAGCTAGAGGTTTATTCACTGAACCCTTTTACTGTGTCTTTTGCTTTTCATTGCGTTCTTTGTTTTGCATTCTGTTATGCCATCTCCCCCCATGTATATGCCTCAGCTTTGTACAGTTCCCTGAGCACAGTAAGCCATGGCTCTTGCATGCTAATTATCAGCTATTTCCTCTTACCTTAGGAATAGGAATGGAAGAAAGAAAGAGTCTGGCATCTGAACTTGTTTCACTTTTACTTCCTGCAAGATTTATCATTGTTCAATTCCAGAGTGGAAGTGCCCTTTTCTTCACACAGCAAGCATCCTACGTTGAGTCTTTTGATTCCTCTCCCAAACCAGCTTTTAAACCACATATTTGCATTCGTTCCAATGGTGTTATTTTAAGTTTTCCTTTCTTCATTCTTTCCATTCCTCATCCTCCACTTGAGTTGCTGACTCTCTGGTCATTTTCTGTTAGCAACAATAAAAATTATATGTGTATATAAGTTGCCAGAATGATTAATTCTTCATGACTGTTTCCTCTCATCTTCATTTCCATTTTCCCAAGCCTTTCCATATGTCCTTGAATATTTCATTTCAATAATTAAAGTTTCCAAGTTGGCCTATAAAGCTGAGACCAGCAGCATCGTCTTTTTTCTCTCTTCCTTTTTCTTTCGCCTTGGCATGGTGGGAGTCAGTATTTCTACAAAAGTCTGCCACAGACGTTGGGCTCTGTGCCTTTGGGAGAATGAAACAATGTTGGGAGTCACTGGGAAGCTGTGTGTGCCAGGGAAACCCTCTATTTCAAGTGTTCCTGTTCCACTGCTATTTTTTCCCCTCTGGGTTCTTTTGATGGTTTCCAGGTCTCTCTTCTGGGATTAGACTGTTTTATTTGCTGTTGCTACTAGGAAGCATCATCAAAACAGAAGAAAAAGAATCTTCCAGTCTTTTTAGTTCAGTTCAACTTGGTTGTATGAGTGAGATTCAGTAGCAAATGCTTTTAATAAATGTGCAAGTGCAGTTTAATTATATCTAGATTGTAGTGAAATTGACATTAAAATCCTCTAATGCTGAAAATAAAAGTTGTGGGTGTTTTTATTTTTTGAAATCATGAATTCATTATCAAAAGAGAAATCTTGATCATATGTTGGCAACTGGTGCAATTATGTGATTCTTACAGTGCTTTTCTCCAGCTTGTTCATTCCATTATTAAGTCCATTAGACTAGCGTGAATACAAGCCTATTAAAATGACAAGCAAGACTATATGATAATTTTCAATGCAGTCATTTTATCATTCCATTCATTATGTTCCAAAGCTTGTATTTTCTCTTTGTGTTGTTTTTCACTGCAGGTGTCCTGTCTCATGTAATTGTTCCTCTCATAAAGGTCACAGGTCTGGGTGGAAACTGTGTTGCTTATATCATCATATCAGCAACATCACCTTCCATCAAACTCTGAGAATAAATGCTCTCACAAGGAATAGGAACTGTAACCCACTTTTTCCACATAACTGAAATGTCAGAAGCTGTTCTGGACAAGAGAAGTCAGTACCAAAGGCCTACAGTAATTCGCATCCTGAGGTAGGCAGGGGGCTCAGGACATACCCCAAATTTAAGGACATAGTTAATTTGCCTCAACCAACTAAATCCTATATGCAGTGTTCTCATAGATCCCCATGCTGCCACTAGATGATAGAACAGTTTTGGTTTCATTCAGCCTTGGTGTCCAGGCTGAACAGTTCAGCTGATGTCCCCAGAAAGGAGCAGTGAGACTGAAGGTGGCTTGCAGCATTTAAAAAAATCAGTGCCAGTTCTGGAGAACTTAATGTTTAATTTTTAGTGCATTACAAAAAAATGCTGACCACCTATTAGCCACAGCTCACTTCAGAGGTTTAAATTAATTCTGACATCTGAGTTCCCCTGCCAGTGAGAGTGTCTATGATGGGTTAGTCTTGTATGATCTTCCCCCTCCTCCCCTCCCTCAAACATGTTTGTTTGCATAGCCAACTCACATTTAAAAGCAAGCAAACTCCTCTCCCTTACAGGTAAGCTGTCATCTAACACCTTTCCCTGTATTTAAGGACCCTTCATTTTCCCAGGAGTTAGTACAGGAGATGTGTATGAAAGGCAGAAGACAGATCCTTCACAACCGCTTCTTCCTGTCCATGCGGCCCCATGCCCTTCCTTCTTTGACATTTCTGATCTTTTCCTTTCCAAGTGATGTGCTCACTTGGGTACCTGGATGCTGCTCTGCACTTGGCAGTAGCGACCCATCAGGATGCAGCACAATGGAGGCTTTCCAAGGGGGATCACATCCTGCTCCGTTCACTTCCCTCCTCTCTCGACACATGCCCAACACACTTCCTTGTGGTCAGGCATGCCCTTGTGCAAGAAGTGCCCCTAGTATTTGGGCTGCTCTGCTGACTCTCTCCTGCTCACTCTAATTTAATTAACTCGTTCTTTTCCCTTCCCTTCCCCTCTTCCTCTTCTCTTCTTTCTCATTGTCTATTGTTGTCCTTTTTCCTTTCCCTTTTTTCCTCCTTTTCCTTTTTCCTTCTCCATTTTTCCTTTTTGTTTTCTTTTTCACTTTCCTTTTCCCTTTCCCCTCCCCTTCACCTTTCCCCTTCTCCATCTCCTTCCCCTTTCCCTTCTTCTTTTTCTTTTTCTTTCTCTCCTTTCTTTTCCTGCTCCTGCTTCAGAAATAGGACTCAGAATGGCCAGAAAAAAAAGTCAGAGTTACTTTGGTCACTATTGTGATTCAGTACAGGATTCCTAGCAATGAAACCATGATCTACTTCAGATTCCCTCTGTAAACTAGGGTGTTGCATAGAAGAGAAAATCTTATCTTAAATTGTGAATCACAGACTTGTCTGGAGCTTCAATTTCAGTTTCAAGCTTTTATATTTCAGATTTACTTCAGTTGATTAACAAAGGCAGTTCTTAAACTGAAATAACAGTCCATGTGGGTTATACACCTGTTGAAGTGCAACTTTCTCACTCAGGCAAGTCTATGAACATACAATTGACAGTTGTTTTAGCTTTATATACTCTGCGAAACAGATACAGAAAGAGGTTTTGGCATAAAATACCCAAAACAAGGGCAAAAAAGCATTTTTTTTCATCAGTATGTTATAATCTATTTTTATTTTCTATGAATATTCAAAGAACAAAACTAGAATTTAGGGGGGAGAATGTTCATAGAAATGTTAATATAAAAAGAGGACAAAAGCATCAGGTCTGCATGCTTCATTTTCGGAAGTACGAATGAATCTTTATTTGGTGCCTTTTTTCCCTGCTCTGCTCCCGATGCAGCCAGCACTCCCACTAGAGTCAACGAGCTTCTGCCCCTCTGAGCAAAGGCAGAGTCAGAAATACCAAACATTATACCTCAAGTCTTGTGACAGAGTGCCTTGAATGATGCCTTTCCAGCCTGACCTCATACCCTCCCAATTCCTCAAAATCAAACCATCCAGAGGGTGTCCAGCCCCTCACCATCACTCTCCACAACCAACCCTGCCTTCCTGCCCGCAGCCCCCTGCCACGGTGTGTAACAGAGCCCTGACTGTTTCCCACAGCTCACTTTCGCCACGGCCACAAAGTGTATCAAAAAAATGAGTGAAAAAGCCAAAAGAGCGCCCTGTTGCTGACTGGGACAGGGATGAATCGTGTCATAGTTCAGAGCACTGTTGTCGCTTTGGCACCGAGTCACCGCGCTCGGTCTCTGCCAAGGCGGGTGTCAGCTGGTGAATTATAACATTGGCAGACAGGACAGCGATAAGCAAAAAACACAATGACAGCTGCTACACAGAACTATTCTTTCTGGCCTGCTGAATACAGAAATACATTGTGTAAATAAAGACAGACAGCTTCATTATGCAATTGTCTGCCACTACGTCTCCGCTGAAGAAGTAGTATTGATTGAGGAAACTATACCCAAGCTCATCAGACTAATGTGTTCTTGCTTTTGGACTCCCAGTGTAGTAAGAAATATCGTAATGTAACTCTCTAACAATAGTTCTACAGAAATATGTGCTCAATGGGGAAAGAAGGTCCTGGTGATAATCTAGTCATTTTGTTCCTGATAAATGCTTCTTACATCTATTTGAGTCCAGAGCAAAACATGGAAGCAGATACACTCACCTTACATGGCAGATGTAAGATGTAACAGGAGTTAACAAATAAACTCTGTATAGAGATATCACCATATCATTCCATCAGTGCAAATCAGCAAGTAATTTTTTTTCTGTTGTGTTTTAGCCCAAGCGGTAAAGAGGTACTGAACGGGAAAATTATAACAGATAAACCACAGAAATGAGCTGAAGTTATCTTTCCATAGTGTGTCTATTAAAATGTTATTTCTACCTTCTTTCATGTGATTATGTTTGCAAACGATGCAGGGAGACACTTTAGAGTGTGGGGTGCAAGAAGGCAGCATTTAAACAATCTTTCAAATGGCCCCATTCACCTTTTGCTTTAACCTGATGTCACTGAGCCCCTTAACTGAACACAATGAAAGGAGGAATGACTGCAGAGATGTTCTTACAGGTGAAAAGCAGATGAAACTATTCATTTTGAAAATAAAGGAAGGGAAAGTTAAATCAGAAGCATATTGTGCTGAATATTGTAGGGCATTCGTCTTTGGGAGTGCTAAGGAGTAGAAGACTTTCAAACTTAAGAAAAGTGGGAGTATAAATAGACTGTAAAGAAAGGGTAAGCAGTGTTATTCTCAGCAGGAATTAGTCAACTATCCAAAGCTCATGAGAACAATTCCAGTTTTCAAGGGGCAATTGTGTCTGAACTGGCTCAGCTATACATTTGCTGGGATCCTGGAAGCAGTTGTGTGAACTGTGAACAGAATATTGAGAAGGGAGAAATTGTGTGGGAAGCTACTCATGACTCCTGAACTGACTTTTTTTAAATGGGAAGAAGGGGTGGGGAAGGCCACAGCTTATTTTAAGCCCCTTTTAGGTTACCTTGCACTCCCATAGGAGGTTATCAGCATTCTACAGAATTGTTTTAAAACGGTGATCGCCTGAACAAGTCAAATTGTTTGCATAGATGCATTGTTAACCAAGGAGTAACACAATGATGAGCAAAGGTCTTCCTGGATCTTTTTGCAGGCTCTGTTTGCTCATGCACTCTGGTTTATGAACTAGCTCTTATCTGGCCATCTCACAGCCTGTGTAGGATGCCTGCAACTGTCTGACTTCATCCAAACCCTAGGTGACCTCTGCTAGAAAAATGTTGCAGGTATAAAATGGCACAGTCACTTTTGGAGCTGAGGCTTCCACTTAGTAATGAAAGGGATATGTAACAATGTCAAAGGGAGACCTAAGCCAAAATTAGGCGGCAACTTTCAAAACACTTGTAAAATCACACAGTCTGCTCCATTTGGAGTTGAGAAACCTCAGTTTGTGGTTCAGTTGCTCTACCATTCCAGATATGTGAATAAATTCACATTGCAAGCAGTGGCTTTTTTGTGGATGTCTCTTGGGATATTTACATGGTAATTAATTTTAGTGGCATTGCAACCATTAAATTAGGGATTGCCAGCATTTCTAAAAAAAAATGTAATAGTTTTAAAAGCTGCAAAACCCATTACTGCCTTTCAGTCAGATGTTTTCTGGCATGAGGTATTCTAATTCTAGGAACACATAGAATATTATTAACACACCTGAAGCAAATGGCTGAATTAATATGCTTGTTAAAGATTTATGACTCCAGTGATTTAAGTCTTCTTTGCGTTTATCTTGACAGTTTCAGTGAGCTTTGCTCAATTATTTTTTAGCTTGTGATTGCTCTGAAACATGGTCATCACTTTGAAAACTATTAAATGCAAAGAGAACAAAGCTATTGGTAATAATACTTAACCTACATTTTCAACTTTTTTAAACAATATTCACTCTGTTGGGATCCAGCCAACAGGAATCTGATGTGGCTATGCCATACACCTTTACTAGTCATTGTCAACATAAAAGTACTGGTAACATTGAAAGGAAAAATAAGCACAGACTCAGCAAATAATAGAGAATATTTGCATTCCAGAAAAACAGGACTTTCTAACCCAAGCAGCAGGCTCAGAAGGCTTATAATGGCTGAATGTGGATGCAGGAGCCTTGTGGGGGGAGAAACTTTCCTCCTCATACCTATTCTTTGCAACCAGCAACCCCCTTCTCCCATACCTGCTGCAACGTTGCTAGAGACCCATGTCTAGAGTGCGATGGGTGAGCTCTGCATGTTTCCAGCCACCTCCTTCTGCAGTGGGAGCTGGAGTCCCATTTATGTGATGATGGAAAGAAAATGGAGGAGGCAGAGACCAGTTACTATGGTAATATGTAGTATTTGAATGGCTGGACTCTGCCTCTTCCAGTATAGGCAGAAGCAACATAATGGCTGTAGTCATTTTGTTACTCCTGCAGTCCTCTGCTCTAAATAGGTCATGCTTTCCTTAGTCTAACTCACTCTAAATAAATGTATGTCCTGTATCATAACGCGAGTGCTTTTCATCCACATGCCTATGCAACCAGAAATTGGGCTTTGCAAAAGAATTATTTCAGGATGCAAATAATTTGGTTAAAAAAATAAGCGAACAAAGACACAATGCATCTCTGATGAATATTGTGTTTGTCAGCAATAGCTATCTATATTTAGCTATCAAAACATGAAAGTGGGATATCTTCCAGTGTCACAGAATTTCATGGCTATGTAACAACTATTTAGGCTAAACATGGTATTCTTTCATTGCTGTTGTTCTTGTTTCTCCTATTTACTCCCAAGGTCTGATACGCTCTCAATTAGCATCATACTATAATAATTTTGGACAAGGACTCTAACCACTTTTGCAGCATTCCTAGAGCTGTGGGAGACTGGACCCTAATTACCGGGTTTGAATGTCATCTCATTAAATACATATATTCTTATTTCTGCTAACTGTACCTAGATGAGGCTTTAAATATCATACCAATGTTATTTCTTTTACCGTTACTCTTTTGTGATCCCACATCTCCAGTTTGGAGAGAAGATGAAGATGTGACATACTGTAAGCAAAGCTGTTCATCAGTAGGTATTTTCAGCATTTCCAGAAGCTGGAAATCTCCAAATAGTTTTCTCTGCAAGTTATAAAGCAAGTCACTTGAAGAGCATTCTGTACCCTAAGACTCAAGCCTGTGGCTTCACAACTGGTTTTCAAAACTTTTTCGGTATACTAATAAATACAGTTTGAAGATCTTAGTGCAGCCTAAAGCTTGGTGCCCACCCAATCAGTACGCACAGCATCTATAGCTCTATTTTAGTGCAAAATCAAACAGCAGAAATAAGCTGTTTAGTTTGCAGTACTGATAGTATAAATTACAGTAGTGGCTGAAGACAACACGAGTCTACTCCAGAATGGTCGAACTGTTCCATAGCCAAGGAGCAGGCTGCTCGAGAGGCTGTCTGAGATGCTCTGCTCTTGCATCTGCTGTCTGAGTACACACATGTCCTTGCCTTGGCTATAACACAGTCAGGTCTGGCCAGAAAGTTTCCTGCATCAAGGCATAAACCTAATGAGACACTGATTTTCCGAATATACCCAAACACGGCTTGTGCATTCTTCAAGCCAGGTATTTTCTGAAACCGATCATGACCTCAAAACTGCTTATTGCAGCATAGCTGCAATGACTGCTCAGAAGTTCCTTCTCCTTTGCACTAATGTACATGAAAAATAATACAAACCCTCCCTCCTGTTCTTCCTTCCTTCCGTCCTCCCTCCCTTCTTTCCTTCCTTCCTTCCTCCCAGGAGGTGTGCATCATGAGGTAAAGGGGAAGTGTGAAAAAAAACTTCTCTATCTTAGAAATAAACTAATAGCAAAAGACAAAGTAACATTGAGTGTTTAAAGCAATGTCTTGGATGTACACAAATGTAACTTTTTCCCTCTTACAGGTGTTGTGGTCAAACCCCTAAATGTATGCTCCCAGAAAATTAATTGTTTCTTTTATTTTTTTTTTTTTTTTTGAGATTTACTCTTCAATGTTTCTCTTTCTCCTTGTCTAAGCTTTCTCCTTTTCCTAATTTTAGAAAATAAGGTTAAAAAGTAGGAAAACAATATACAGTTTTTGGATAAGTTCTAGTTCTTCACTCATTCTTTACTATCCAGGCAAACTATTGGTTTTCTATGACTACATCATTAACCAACATAATACATTCATCATATTGTGACAATACAAAACAGAAAATAAGAAAGAAGAGCAGCTTCCTACCAGGCTTTTCTGAAAATAAATGTCTGATTTCTAGAGCCTGAATACTTCAGGCAGTCATCTCAGCAGTTCAGTATAACTTAGAATATAGTGGCTAGAAGATTAAGAGTTATTTCAAGCTTTCTTTAGGAATTCTTAAAGTATTGTGTGATGCCCTGGAGTCCACCAGAATGAATGCAATACAAGTTAAAGTGCATACAAATTAAAGTAAAATACATCTCATAAAATAAAGTACTAATGTGAAAACATCACCTCTCTATTTCTTAACCAGATGCAGATCTCTAAGGAAGAACTTTTCAAAGCATCCTAATTCTGCTTTCCTCAAGTTAAAATCTATGTTTAAGAGTGTAGTTATTATTAAACATATCTGTAAAGTTTTTGGACTATAGTAGTAGGCCATATAAAACATTATTATTGACTTGTGAAATAAATATAAGCATAAGCAACTGTATTATTTCTTGGACATTTAAAATTCTATACTGACAGCAAGCAATTGACCTTCAAAATATTCCAGTAAGCTACGTAAGTGTTAGTATCTCTGTTACACAAAGGAGGCAGGTGGTTCTTGTAGTTGCCATAATTTAAGCAAAGACCTTTAAAATGTCAGCAACAAGGCGCTTTGTTTGAAACTTTATGCACTTTTGAACTCCAGCTTTAAACCACTTTATGCTTCATAGTTAAAAAAAAAAAAAAAAAAAAAAGCATCTGTACCTCTTGCCATGACTTTCCCTCCCCCATTCTCCTGCTTCTGCCCCTTTCCCTGGGTGCTTTTCCTTACATCCTTCCTCACACCTACTGCGAGATGCCTCACCAGAGAAACCTGAAGCTATTTTGTTAGGGTATAATCTATTCTTCACTGAAACAATGCCTCCACACATGTGAGTGAAAGTTGTTCCATTGTAGTTATGCTTACTTTTGCTAGAGGAGAATCTTCCCCAGTGTGTTTTGTCTTCTTGCTTGTTTAACATATGGCAAGAAAATCACTATGGAGACTGTAATTCAGTAACTCCAAAACCACTGCCTTCCAACATCCTGAAGTCCTTGGCTCTGTACTAAATCCTTCAATGCAAGAGGCTAAGATACACTCGGGATTAATCTGGCCCAATAATTTCTTGTGTTTACTTGGAAAATCTTGATCAAGATGAAATTTGATTTAAAAAAATGAAGAAAACATCTTTGACAAAACATGGTTCTAAAATATGTTTTCCATTTTCTGATCATCTTTGAAATTCAGAAGAAGAAAATTCTAACCGCAAACAGGAACAATATCCGCTCTGACTCTATTAAACTGATGAGATAACTGATGTTATCTTATCTGCATGGTTGTTCATGGCTGGATCCTAAAATGAATACTGCCAGTCTTGCACAGTCCCATTTTCTAAATAAGAAAGCAGACATGAAGTCAGCTTCAGATCTAGAAATAAAAGGCTGAGTACGACACAAAATGCTTATGCCGGGGAACTGGGCTCTTGTGCCCCCTCTAAGCCCACACAGGGTCAGAGGACTTGAGGACAGACTTACCCTGGACTCCTCCAGTCCCAGAGCTGCTGCCTTGGGCTGCGAAGGGCTCCTGCGTGGGTGAGCCCACGTCCCGGACTCATCGCTCCTGTTTCCAGTTGAGTAAACCTACCGCTGCAGCGTGGCCCTTCTGAGCTGCATCTGCTTTAGGGACGGGTCACCGTGTCCTAGGTCTTCAGTCCTAGCATCACCTCCTCTCCTGAAGCAATACAGACTGCTCATCACTTTGCCTGAAAACCCTGCTATATTTAGGAAGTCCCTGTCTAAAGCAGGTACACAACTTAGGACCTGAGCTGGCTGTTTATCTAAACTCTCCTGATGTCTTGATTTGACCTGAACGGTCACCAATGCAGCTTGGATTTTAAGTGGCCTGAATTAGATTTTGGGCAGCTATTTTACCTATATGGATACATGGGGAAGGATCAAAGCTGCCTGTGGCTTGGCCTACCAAATATGACCTGTACAGGGTAAAAAAAGAGTGCTAGATACACATTTTAGAGGCTAAGAGTTTTCATCAGGTTTACACCCCTTTTTATGACTTCTTTCCACCCCAGAAGTTGCCCTCAGATGAGTAGCCCTTGTGTCTCAGCAAAGTGCCCTTGCTTCCATGTTAGCAAAAACATCACAAGTTTTCTTGCTAGTGTCACTTGGCAGAGATTTTTAAAAACAAGCTGTAGACACAAGCAGCAACAGTGGTAATTTATTCCAATCAACAGTGTGCTTGGAGAGGTGAAACTAAGCTGAACCTTCTTCCATTTCCCCAACAATTAGTAGCAATTATGCAGCCAACTCCCCCCGTCCAGTGCATTAACGGTTGTAAAATTGGCTCAAAATGCTGTATGACTGAGATGGGACTGAATGTTTCTCTGATGATGTTACATACAAGGTGTTTTTTTCTGTTTTTGCAGTTTTTCAAACATTCAGTGCCTCTTGAGGCACCCTGTGCTATCAACATCAGCTAGTCATATTGAAAAGCCTGTGAATGTGAAGGTTTGTAAGCCATGGTGTCCTCCTAGCTAGCTTTGCTCTCACTTCTGAAACTGGTCTGGGATTCTCCCTGCCATCCAACATGTCTCCAATGTCTCTCTTGCTTTCTCCTTCCTCACTGGGGACTACCTCTCCTGAGGCCAGTGCCACGACAGCTTTCCTGTCACCCTATACGACTCCTTGTGGGCTTTATGGTTCGGGACATAGCCATACCTGGCCCCAAAGCTCACAGGTAGCATGTAGCCTTCACAGAAGTACTCAGATCTAGCTTAAAGTGTCTGTAGGAAGGGTGATCTATCCAACGAGCAGTGCAGTACGGTGCAGATCACAGCTATAAGATCTTGTAAAATTGGCAGCGCTTGTTGGCAACCCAGCCAATAGTTTTGGAGGCTGAAGTTCAAGGGGAGTGAAGGAGGATGGTCAGTGTCTTGGACAAAAACTGTCAGGTGAAGATGACAAAATTACCTACAGGGGAAATATTGCAAGGCTATACTAAAGAAAGAATGTACAGGAAAAGGGAAAGAGAGAGAAATCTAAAGAGCAAAATGTGTTAAGAAAATTGGAAGCAGCAATAAGAAAAAAAGAGATAGAGGAAAAGTGAAAAAATAAATTAGAAGAAAATTCATTAATGTAAGAAAAACAAGAAAAAATGCACCCAACTTTGGGATTAATAGATGTTATCAACATTTCTACTCTATCAGTATTTTCACATCAGGAAATGGGAGGCTGAAAAAATCAAAGTCTACGTGAAATACAGAGGGGTCTGTTACAGTCTTGTGAGTTCAGACATGGGAGATCTTCAAGACAACTGTGGCTGGGAGTGGCCCCAGGGTCATTCATTGTATTTCTCTTGCAACCATTAGTTTGATTGATCTACAGTTACCCTTGTAGATAGCTGAACAAAAGCATTGACAAGATTTAGATATACTTTATCTAGAGAAAGCTTAACATCTTTGGCCAGAAGAATAGGCCTTTGTAATTCTGTGCAAAGGAGGATATGGGTATGTCACCCCAAAATCAGAGAAACAGCTTTTCTGCTCTCCTCTTCTTACACATCAGCTGTCTTTGTTGAAATACCATATTTATTTAAAAAATATTAAAAAAATCTCCTCAAATATGTTATTTCTTCAGCTCTACACCCCTGATGCAAGCACTGGGATTCCATCCCTTCTTCCTTGGCTTTGCTTGGGAGATCCTATGACACAGTCACCATGTTTATGAGCAAGTAGAAAGAAGGAAAGTACAAGCAGCAGGATACTTGTTTCTGGAGACTACAAAATATACTCACGACAGGCTAGCAAATAATGTAGAAGCTTAGAGAGCTGATCCAAAAAGATCTGTAGTTTTGGCTAGACACAGCCCTGCCTACAGTTATCCCACTCAGGATCCAAAGGTACTTCTCTCTTCAGTTTATGCTTAATGTCATCTCACCCATTTAACAGCTTTATGAGTACCATTAAATGCTAAACATATTCTAGAGAAATGGTTATAATGCCTTGATTCTGTACCCCAGAACATGTCTTTGCTGTCTGTGGCGTTACACAGAGGGTTGGTTTGGTCAGATGTGTAGCATGCTTTGAAGATGAAGACTGCTAAATATGATTACTATTATTACTATCAAGTGAAAACCCACACTGTGTATTTCACTGTTCAGAAGGAGGGAGAGCTCCACTTTTTTTATCTCTATAAGAATATGTAGGTGCAAGGTTAAGAGAGTTAGGGTTAAAAGCAGTCAGAGACAGCCATATTTGGCAGAAGGCAGGGAAAGGACCTGGGAGTGTAAACACAGCAAACAGAGCCACAAAACTGTCAGCAAAATGTATATCCGCAGTCAAACAGGAAAGTGCCAGAAGGCGTACACAGGGACCCAGAAAATAAGACAGAGGAAATCATTCCAGACACATACATGTGGCATTCTATTCTAAAACGTGGGACTCCCATACCCAATTTACACCCTGTATTACAGAAATGATATCACATATTACAAAAAGCAGGCACAGAAGGCTAGCAAAAGGAAAAGTCTAGAAGTGCTGACATAGTGGCTGTACTAGATTTGCAGTCTTTGGAGAGAAAGTGATTAAAAGCAACATATGGCTTGGACTGTTATCTCTTTTCTGATTTGTGAATTTAAGAACACCAGAGGTATGTTCAGTATTTTGTAGTTTTTTTAATGTATTGTTATATTCTAATAGTTAGGGGCCAAATTATGTGGCCTCAATGTATGGCCATCTTCTATCACTTATTTCAAGCTATTATTAATTTTAGAATACTTAAAATGTCACCCACCAACAAACTCTTGGGGCTGATGTTAATACTTACGATTACAGTAGAAATTAACAAAACCAAAGAATTTAATTCAAAGTTTGAGATCAAGCATTTATTTCAATAACTAAAATGTTGCAAAATGTTCTTAGTTTTTTTTCCCCTGAAAAACCTTAATGCCTCTGTTAAGTGTTGAAAGAGAGAGCCACACAATATACACCTATTTTATGTGCTCTTTCCCTTCCCACTTATTCATGCCCATCATGTTTATGTTGGTGGAATTATACAATGTTGTTTCACATCTAGAAACTTTAAATAGGTACATTTGTTGCTGCTTGCAAATACGGTTGGTCTTTCTTTGTCCCTCTAAATAAAGAACAGACTTTGTGCTCTGATAATTCGCTTTGGATGGTTTGCGTTCTCTTTGCACCCTCTTATATAAAACATACTATTTCTTTGGTCTGTGCAATAAAACCATAAAAGCTACCAAAAAGTAGTTAATGGTCACTGTATGGGTAGGTCTTGCTTCTCTACAGTCCCTGCACTGTACAGGAGTTGTGCAGAATGATATATCTGCAAGTGCATTACTGCAGCATTTTACAATATACAAATTTATTTACAGTTTTACCAATATACATCTTTATTTACCTGTGTTATAAGCAGCATATATATACACTGAAGCTGCAGGACTTACAGAAGAAATGCCAGTCATAGTATTTATTTGGTGTCATCTTTCATGTGGAAAGACTTTTATTGTTCCCTTGTGTCAATGCAATACTTTATGAAGCTATAGATCACTTTCATGGTCCTGAATCATGTTTAGTCGTTTCTTACAAATCAAGCTAGTAATAGCTATAAACCCCCATCATTTAGTGTCCACCTCAGTTCTCTCATTTCAGACCGCTACTGGCCTCTGAGTTAATTATGGAACATTTTAAATCTTTATTGCTTCATTTATGCTATAACAGGGAAGGTAAGGCTATAGGAGAATTTGTCTTTCTCCAGCTGAATTTAAAGCTGTAGGATTACAGCTGAATACGAATGCTGTAAGTACAAACTCCATGTGTGTAGCTCCATCCCCCTGAGATCACAGGGATTTTTCGTTCTGGACAAACTGCCTGTCTATTAGCCATATAGTCTCAGGATGCTTGTAAAGCTGTTGAGTTTCCTCATCAAATGTCCCTGTGAGATGACCTTGTTCACCCCAGTTCCACCCTGTCATTTTCTGTTACTTGGCAATATTTCATCCCTTCTCTCACTTCTTGTACTGACCCCATGCTACCAGCCCCTGTATAGCCTTACCTGTATAATCCCACACCAAAACCACAGCGACTCCAGTGACACAGTTTCCCTCGGTGACTACGGAGAGGCTTTAGGTGTGAGGTTAGGTCTGGACTTTATCTAAAGATAAATGCTAGCTAAAATTAGATAGCTGATTGCATGCCCTTGTTTTCAATACACACTAGCCTGCCTTCCCTCCCTTTGCACTCCACCAAAACACACGGTGCCTGAATCATTGCTTGCAGCGAACTATTACTAAATACTTGTTTTATTTGAATGGTAGAATTTAATTGCCATAGAATTCAGCTATTATTTATCTGCTTAAAAAAAAGTGTTAAAAACAACTTATAGATAAAATTCTAAAGCAACTGAGTAGGGAATTTGACGAATGGTACTCTAGTTACTTGCTTAGTAGCAAAATTTTAGGGCTAAAGGTCTGATACTAACTGTGACTGTAGGTATCGTTGCATTAGTCACCACTTTCACCAAGGAAAATTCCAATATACACAGTAGGTAGGAGGTCAGAATATGGGACACAATTTTTCCTCACTTGTAGACTAAGAATTTCCCTCTTGGTGTAAATTAATTGAAATAAACATCTAATAAGTACTGTTCTGTGAATGCTTCAAATTCAAAATAGGAGCCATTTAAAATAAGATAGAACTGAACTTCAGGCCCAACCTTTGGGTAACCAGCTGTCAGCTTATGTCAGCATTTGACTTCGCTGACACTCTATCCAAATGCTTTTGTATACAGGCTCAGCTTTCTTGAAACACTTTGGCCAATTTAATCTTGGCTGAAAATATAACCACCAGCTCTATGATGACTGTTTGAGTTGGCTGCAGGGAAGAAGCCAGTTCCTGGCTAAGTAGTACTGATAGGAGGAAGATTAGATTTCATGTGTGAGGGTGTTCCCTGTATATCTTAGGCATGATCATTCAAAAACCATCATGCCTAAGTAATGATTACTAGTTAAGCATGTCCTGGTCATTTCCAAAGGGAAATGTAGAATTTGGAAGATGATCTTATTTTGATTCCATGGGTTTTAAATATGCCTCCTGACAGAAGAATGGGAGCTCCTTGCTGAAACTTGGAAAAGGGTGAAATTAAACATCCAATCAGGGCTGGATTATCATGCTTTGTTTTCCACAGCTTTGATGGATAAGCTGATATTTCATACATTCTGGCCATGGAACGAGACCAGAAACTGTCTGTAGACACACAGGCAGACACTCCCACTGCTCCTATAATTCTGTTATTGTGAGCAGCAAATCGAAAGTCCAGTGAGGAAGCAAAGCATCAAGAGTAGATATATTAAATATTCCTGATATGTAATTAATTCTGTTGGGCAAAATGGACATAATTCAAAACAACCTGAAAATGGAGAGCAGCCACAGTTTGAAAATAAATCGCCTTGTTACAATATTCTTTTCACGGTTAAAATAACACTACTAATAATAAACACCACCACCACCACCACAACAGCGTGAGGCAAGCTCTGAAGTTCTGCTTTTGGGTCATGTGCAACACGGAGCACATCCATGGTATTATCTAGCTCCAAACAAGAGCAGCTGAAATTTGACATATTTAGCTACCTATTTCCAAGTTTTCTCTCTGCACTCTGTTGTTGCATTTTCTCATTTCAACAGATTGCCAGGAGCAATACTGGTAGATTAGTTTACAAATGGATGCAGTAGATTGTTATAGTCACTTGTTTTCTCTTAGTTCTGAGCATTATTGTACCAATTTATCGTTCAATAAGGAGAACTTACAGTTCATATCAGGATTTTATAGAGCTTCTTCCAAGCTAATTCAATGTTTTTCTCATGCTGGATTGGACTTTGAAAAGGCTATTGATCTTGAATGATTTTTTCTCTTCTGGATCCTCTTTACAGTGTTTTCACTTTCCAGCATTACTAGATATTTTTTGACAGGTGTCAAGGGACCTTACCCACACCATTTTGGACGAGGTTACAAATTGGATTTCTACCCTATTAAAAACCAGCAGAAAGCAAGTCTGAGCTTTGGACTAGAGGAGAAGCAGACAAACAAAAACAAAACCCAGAAACAAAGAAAGAAACAAAGTATCAAACAAAAACATCTCACTCTTAATTCACTGTTTCCACTATTACAAGCAATTAATTTGGAAGAGACTTCCGACTCCTACTCAGCTGAAGGCAAACTTCTTTTCATCTTATTCTACCCCACCAAGATATCTGTACATGTCACAGCTATTCACCTACAGATGACGTATCACCAAAAAAAAAGCCATTTTAAAACACCTTTTCAGTGGAAGGACTCTACTCTTAGTTAAAAATAGCGAAGGACAGAAGTCAGAAGAATCCATTGCTTAAAGTTTGTATGTATGCATTACCCACAATTTCTATAGAAAGCTAGTAGTCCTATAACTTCCTCATTTTGCTTTTGGAACTGTGTGGAAAAAGAATATTGTTTGTATGACTTTTTCAGAAATATGAAGTAGAAGATTTCTTCCTTGAGAAAGAGAAATTGGGGGGGGGGGGGGGGGAGGGAGGAGACACCTGTCCTCCTACACTTCTTATTTCTCTTCTTCTCAGAAAAAAAATTGAGCTACTCTTTTATAATAGTAAGAGTCAAACCAGTATTTAGATATCAGTAACTTGAAGAAAGACAAATAAAATAAGAAATAAAAATAAACCTGAATTATAAAGTCTCAGAAGAGCATGAACAGGAGTAATAAACAATGTCTAAAGGCATTGGAATATTACTGACAAGCCATGGGTCAATATTTCATGTTACCACTGAGACTTTCTTGGAGATACACTTCCTCTACACCTATTTCTACAGCTGCATAACTATTCAACTGTTTGAGTAATTTTCAAGTTTTCTTTTTCACTTTCCTGAAATCAAGTATGTATTGACTTAATTTTGAAATATGTAAAGAACAGATGTATATTGTATACAGTACTGTAGATTCTTTATCCAAAGAACCTTAAAGCTTTCATTAAAATGGCATACAGCTGAGCATTAGGTTTGAGCACACTCTAGTAAAACAGCATGTTACTGAACACAGCAATCAGTCTAAGGTAATAGATTAAGTCTGTCTTCTGAACGTCATCACTGAGTAAAAGCAAAGCCAAGCTATAAAAAATGTATTTAATCTCATGTAAAAATGATTCTAAATGGGTCAAAAATTAAGCTGGCATAACCAAAAAGTGTCCCAGTTCTAAAGGATAAAAGCTGACATATTGGGATGATGGAAAAAGAAGCTTTGGAAGAGCACAGCAAGTGACCACAATCCCCAAATGAACAAAGATGGTACAGACAACGTTCACTATCTAAAGTCCTGTATATACTATAATAACACTCTCAATGTTGGGTAGGTTGTGGACCTTTTAAACTTGCCTCAGTTCTCAGAGAAAAGACTGGCCCAAGGACTATGTGAGGTTTTTGTCCTGTGAGGAGCAAAGCTAATCTGGCTAAACTTCAAGAGTGGTCTAGTGGCAAATTCAGCCACCACATAGTTGAAACCTGAGGTAGTCTGGAACAAGGTGGGGAGAACATGAAAATGATTCCTTACCCCTCTGAGCTCTTGCTTCAGGTATCCCATACAATTTCTATAGTAGTTCTGGTATTGCTTGTGAACTCTTTAGATGCTAAATTGCCTGGATTATGGGGAGAACAGTTTATTGCAAGTACAAGCTGAAGGAACTGCATGCCAGCCTCTCATTGAGTCTTTTATAAGATAGTATGTACCCAACTTTTTTTTCTAATTTTTAGCAATTATTTTCCCTCTAACTAGTCGTACTTGACACTGGTAAGGCCATGTCTAGAATACTGTACCCAGTTTTGGGTCCCTGACTTCAAGGTATAATGTGGGTTAGGGTCTGGCTGGAGGTGGTCAGAGGCCTAGATCATGTAGCCTGCAAAAAGAGGTCGAAGCAGCTGGGATTTCACTCAGCAAAGAAGCTAAAGTGCCATCTATTTGCCTACAACTTTTTTAAGGACAGTTACAAAAGTGATGGAGCCAAACTCTAGATTCTTGGTAGTTCCAGACGGTCTAACAAGAGACAGTGGCCAGAACTTGAAGCTTGGGAGCTTCAGGTTGGACGTTGTAATAAGTAAATAAATAAATCCTGGAGGACTGTGCAACACTACAAGTTACCCAGAGAGAGCACAGAATCTCCATCCTTGAAAGTTGTCAAGAAATGGCTTTGAGTCATTTATTTTTGGCAGTTTTCAAGGCCAAAAAAATTCAAACATTTTTAAGCAAAGACAAAACTGACCTGACGTAGCATTGGTGATAATCCTGGTCTGAGTGGGATGGTAGATTAGATAACTTCCAAAGGGCTCTTCAAAATCATCTTTCTGTAATTCTGTAGGTACTTCTGTCCTCAAAGCCAGTTTTACCCAAATTCCTTCACAACCTTCTGGGTGAAGCCCTAGCACAAGTCTTTTAGCCTGTGCTGAAATAATTTCCAGCACCTGTGTGCTGCTTCCCAGAAATTAAGGTCAGCTGCTTTGCCAGATCTGAACAGAGTTTCTGGTGCATTTTCTTCTATAATTTCTAAGCCAAATTTAAAACCACCATTTTTAAGGGAAAGGGTACAATCAGATATTTGACCCTGATCTTATACATAACCTAGACCAATACACAGAGATGAAGAAGCCACCATGTCCCTAAGCAGTTTGTTTCAACAAGTAATGATGCTTAGCATTTAAGATGGGCTGTATTTGTCATTTTAATTTGCTTGCATTTATCTTGAAGTCATTACTTCTTATGATTTCTTTCTTTTTTAGATAAGAGCATCCTTTACTACTCAGTATTTCTGTGTACATTTTATTTGAACAACAGTATATGAGCACAAACATACGTGCTCATGTAAATACTGAAGACCCTTAAAAAGACTGCACCAGTTCTCCAGCAGTCTAATATAACTGTGCTTCTGACTAGAATTTCAGAAGAGTTCAGGATAGTTAGGTAGTTCATCCTTACTACACCTTCCACTGCTTTCGAAAATCTGAGTATTAATTTGTAGGAGAGCAATCTGCCTTTTGGCCAGTAAGAGGTGAGGCTTTGTCAGTACCAGTTGTCCTAGGAAGCATACTTCTGGAGACTCTCAACTCCACCACACCGTGGATTACTAATTCAAAATCAGGTCTGCTTCTTCACAGAAGCAATCACCCCTATCCTAGTCTTGGGTTTCAAATTCTTGAAGGTTAGACCATATTCTTCTCTCTTGAACCTTTATACCAACAAATGCTTTAAAAACATTTTAATTTCTAAAAAATACATTTGCATTCAAATTAAGCCCTTGCTCTGGAGACAGGAACCAACCAATGCTGTTGCATAATCTTCCCTCATGCATTTTTGAAGATATAACTATCCCTTTCTAACAGCTTACGTCCTCAGTGATATTATCTGAAGAATCAGAAAATTACCTGATAAAACTTTCTTGTTATCACCCCGTGGGACACCATTAAATATTGGAAAATTTCTGTCACTACTGCAAAATATAAATTGCATTTCACCTCTTCACCTGTGAAATTCCTTGGCAGCTGAGATTTATTTGTTCAAAGTAGTTTTCCTATTTGTTTTCAATTAGATTTACTGTTATGTGTTAGTAAATAGTTTCAGGAGATGGTTGTCTCCTTCCCTTACTAAAGCTTGAATGAGTTATCAGTTTAACTTTAGTTAAAATGATTCAATCACTAAGGCTCAGTAGCAATAAAAGAAGATACTGCAGTGTTTAAATTTATATAGAGAAGAAGTAATTTATAATTATAAACAGATCATCTTAGCAGTGTATAGTATAAAAACAACTTCTATCTCTTTCCCAGGCAAACGTGTACAAGAAAGTAGTCTATGGATATGAAAGCGACAATTAAAGTCTGAGGAAGATAATGAGAGATTTTGCTGTTCAATGAATGCTGTAAATACCATTCTGTTTGCTACTGCAGAACTATTGCTGATTTCAACATTTTTTAGTTTCCCAATGGAGTTATGGGTCCTTGTACAGTTGAAGTGTGTTGGTAATAAACCTACTTTTTTTAGTGGCCTTTCACAGACCTCTGAGAAGTAATCCAGCAACCCCAGGGAGCTGTCTAAAGTAATGTTGAAATAGGCTGATGTGCTCAAAGACACGCATCAACAGTTTAGACTTTAAATGCAAAAAAGTGCCATCTTTTTATCCTGACCTCATACAACGTCTGGAAAAATAGCCAATTGATCCATGATAATTTTCAAGTATCACTGCAATTAAAATTAAATATATATTTATATAAATATATCTTTAAATAAATACATATATTTATATGTAAATAATACATATGTTTGTGATATAACTGTATTTATGAAGACAATGGTGAGAAAATTAAATTGAAAGATTCTACTTCTCGCCTGTAGAATCTCAGACCCAAGTGTATATATGTATAAAGATATGTAAATGCAAACATAACAGATTCTGTATTTGAGAGTTTTTAACTTTGTGGATATTATTTTTGTTTTCTTCTTATTATTACTGAGATTTAGAACTTGCATCTGCTGGATCATTCTGAACTTTCTGATTACTTTGCTGCCTGTAGTGTAACACATATGGATGCTAGGAAAATTCTTGTATTCAGTTTGTAAATATATCTTGATATCATCTAATGGAAAAATGTTGGAGAGATGGAGAGCATAGTATCTTTATATCTTAAATGGTTTCATGAATAACAATGAAAGAAAGACACAAGAAAGAACAGGTAATACAAAAGAACTTGCCAAAATTTTGTGAAAAATATGACAGATGAAGAGTACTGAATTGCTTCAGCCAGAGACAGAGAGGAATTTCAGTGTCTTTCAGTCTATGAGAAACAGATTCAAGTCTAGCACAAATGGGTTTCTTGAGTCAGAATGTTTGAGCCAACTCAACTATATAATGTGAAAGCAATTCATTTATATAGCAATCCTTGAAATAAAAGCAAATGGAAGGGAACTGTTAATTCTTGTCAGTATCAATTATGTTGAAAATACTACCATTTTCTCTTTCTAACTATGGGATCATAATCCATACTAAAGTATATGTTAGCTTAAGCTGAATGGGGAATTATTAGGCTTCATGTAAGTAGTCTATAAAATCAGCATTACTTTGTTACTGGAAGATTATGCAGTCTGATTAATGGAAAAGACCCAACTGGACTAAACACTCTATTTTATTGGCTCTTTAGTTAACAGCCTGCAGTGGGCAGTCATCTGGACTACATTTGAAATACAGCTGAATGGAACCTAGCTTAATGAAAACCCACAGGCTAAAAAGTGAATGTTACAAAGCAGAGCACAGAGCAGCTAGTGTACTCAGCACCCACTGACTGTTTTATAAATTAGTAAAAGAATGCCTGAAAATTAAAACAATCTGAAAACACATTTTGTGTCCCTTAAATATGAGTACTTCAATCCCTCTGTGCTCCAATATTTCCTTTCTGTGCTGGGTAACAAGCTGGCATCTTTATCTGACATCTGTATCTGTGAGGTCAGTGAGCATCTATGTGTTCTGCTCCCATTCTGACAAATTCCTCTAGCACAGGAAAATCTCTCGTATGTTTTTCTAGAGGTTCAGACAAGCCCCAAAAGAGCTACCCAGCCTGCAGCTTCGCTGGAGCCAAAGAAACAGGATGAGAATGTCGTATGGAGCACAGAAGAAGATGGGGACCTGGACTGGGACTCAGTAATAAATCTGTAGTGCATTGAACCTACCTTACAGCATTAATGAGATTTTTTTTTTTGGTCAGCACATGTGTCAGAACTGTGTTGTAATTTGCAAACATGTCACCATTTGTTCTTGTTGTTCTTTCTACGCTGGAGGCTCCCTGTCCAGGCTGATTTCACCTGCAGCTCCCCACATGGCTCAACACCATTCTGGCTTTCTGACTCACAGCTCTCCTTAATCCAGCCCAAGCACATCACTGTTGAGTAGTCCAGGCAACTTACTAGTCATCTGCGTAATACTCCTAATTGTATACATCCCACCCATCTTGTGCAGTTATATATGGACTGTAGAACATGCAGCACACAAGGCCAAAGAGCTCAACCAACCGTGGATCCTGCAGTCAAGAGTGACACGTTCCTGCTTTTCCTCACCAGAGATCTTCTGTGGTTTTGAGCAGTTCAGAGCCTTTTGAAAGGCAGTATGACATGTAGCTGGATTCCTCCTCGCCTGAAACCTTTTGTGCTTCTGCAGCCTGTACAACTATAGCGTTGTGAATGTACAACCAATTTTATTGCGTCTTCAAAAGAAACAAGATTGTCCTCAATATTTTAGCAACTACACTTTCCTGACTCCCAGCAATAAAGATGTAAAAGTTTAACTTCAAAATTACCTGCTTTGGATAAAACCACTGTTTTTCAGGTCTGCTGATTGTTTTTTTTTTTTTCTCTGAAAAGTTTGTGCACATACTTGGGCAGTTTAGGCTTTGAATGACCTTGGCAAATTTTCATCTGTGGCAAACAGCCTGTTAACATGACAATAATGTTGACCTTCAACTAATTCCTCTCCAAGAATGCAAATTACAGCAGTTCACATAGAAGTGAAAGAAACAATTCGGTTTTACATTGTTTTCAATTGCCTCACACCTGCTGTTGGGTCTAGTAAGACGGATTAAAAACACAGTAAGATACAGCAGGAGAGATCTTAGGTCAGAGCTGTGAAAACAGCTGATGTTTGTTTGTTTTGCATCAAAAAAACGATCATTTCCTCCACTGAAGACTGTTGATAAGCACCCCTGGGGCTTTTGGTTGTATTCCAGATAAAATTAATCTTTCTGCATGATGTCATATAAAGAAATTAGTGTTCCTCATTGTTCATTTGCATTTAAAAGCTAATTGAATGTGGGTTGGTTCTTTTTGTCAAGAGAATTTATTAGATAAATATGGTAGCGTTTCCTTACATTTGTGTGTACTCTTTCTAAAAACAACAGAATGTTTGATAAAGGTATTTCAGAAAAAAGGAATGCAGAGCTTCATCATATTAGAAGTAAACAGAGGTAAGAAATCATCATAGTATTTCCTTTCTTTTCAAATCATCTGTCATAATAAAATATGAATACAAATGAAGCCACAGGCACTTTGTCAAACATTCTGAATCTATTGTACTCATTGGAATTGCTTTCCATACCTCAGAGGGTATGTACAGAACTCAGCAAATAAAGGTGATTCATAGCAACAGGAAAGTGGAGGGAAAGGCAGTGAGCTGAAAGAACAAATGCAAGCGATGGGTACTTCCATATACCTCCCTCCCTCCAGGTCTTAACTCGCAGAAGATGCTGATCCTGCCTCCTTTTTTTTTTTTCATCTCCCAGAGGTTAGATTAACTTTGTTAAGGACATTGCAAATTTCCAAAAGCCTTGAAGATAAAGCGAGTTGTTCCTCTCTAATAAGAAATGGATATTATAGGTCTGGGCAAGATCTAAGGATGTGTGCTCATGTAGTTCAGCATGTAACTAGCAAAGTTGTGAAAAAACGTACAATGTTCTCTGAACTATACCATTTTAGGACCTGGTGTGTGTTGATGGCTAATAAGTGAGTCCCAAGGAATTATAGCATTTTCATGCCTTCCTCTTAGACTGATGGAGCCAGCTCCATCTGCCTTTGTGCTTCTTTGATCTGTTGCTGGAACACAAATGAGACTCTGCTTGACGGTTTGGAGAGTGAAGCTTCATACTGTTTCGAGGGAATTCTGAATAAAGCTCCTCACGTATGCAGTGGGAGTTGATAGCTAAAAGATAACGTCTTTCTACTCAGTGAAATTCAGTACACTTCACTTTAGACCAGCAATGGAGAAACAGAAACACTCTGGGAGATTTCTTTGCTTTTTCTGCAAATATTAACTCACATTCTTAATGATTGTGCTGGTGGATTCTGGCTCCAGTTGTCGTCTTTTGGGAAGGACATAAAACATGAAAGACCATAAAGCAAGAACTGCTTTTAAAGGTATTCTCACAACATGAATCTCAAATATAGGAAGCATTTTAAGAAAACACACTTTGCCTTCGTGGCATGTTCCACCACTTCAAATTTTCTTGCAGAGTATGTTTAGCATATGTTGATTTGATTAAAATCTTAGACTTTTATAAATTTAAAACATCTTTCTTTCAATGACGTTCAAATATTATTTTACTTTTTGTAATGTAATCATATAATAATATAATAGCTGGTGCTAGAAAAAAAAAAGGCAAAATGAAATATTAATTTCATCAATTTCCTAAACCAAAATACTTTATATGTGTTTTTCTAGAGTCTCATTTTGACTCTTTTGGTCCAATTCTGAATAGAAAAATCAGGTTTTAACTTTCATATTTTCCCATGAAACAGAAATTCTGTTTTCCAACTATTTCTATATATATGTAAAATTGTTCTTTGGATTTCTGCTCCGAGAACGGAATGGCATATGAAAATTTCCGGTGAGAATATCTGGGGAAATCATGATATATTTTTCAAGCTGAAAACAAATCCTCAATTAATATGTTATGCACTGCAAATCATTTCCCCACTGTTAGGGATAAAGTTTTTTGATGATGAGATGGAAAGGAAACTTTCTGAAGGTTTTCTTGCTTTTGTTGGATAAAGACAAACAGAGCACTAGCCCACTGGGGCTAGCGCATGAAATCACCATAGAAATAAGCATGGAAGTCATAAGATCATTTATTTTAAATTGTTTTCTTTGCCAGACTTTAAAGAAAGAAAAAAAATGACCCTTACCTCCAATGGTGGAGCAATAATAAAGTTTTCCTAAAGATGACTATTGTTTGATTGTATAATGGTTTGAGAAGTATAGAGACAAACAAACAAATGAGAAGTTTTAAATGGTACGGACTGAATATTTCTTTATACTGACCTAAACCAAGAGTGAGACTATTGAAATTGATTAAATAGTGAGGTATTTATAATTGATTACAAGTGAGCTAAATTTTTTCCAAAGGCAGTTATATTAGCTGAGAGTTACAAATCTCTTCCTTTAACTCTTGTGTAATTTTCCATCCATTCTGATATCACAACCATGCCGTGTCCCAGAGTTCACATAAGTAAGGATAAAATATTGGAAGTGTGGTGGTCTCTGCAAGGGTAAATCTGTATACCTCCTTGAAAGAAACCATTTTAATTAAAATCACCAAAGGGTCTTCTGTGTTTTTTTTTTTTAAATCTAAATATGCAGATAGGTGGTTTTAGACATTTTACTATAAAACTGTAAATAAAAAGAGCAGAAGTGTAAACAAGTTATTTGCCTCTTTGAAGTTCATGTGTAAGGAATAAGGTACCACTACACTTAGATATCACTAGCTGGATTTAATCTACGTGGTGCCACAGTTTAAGGGTCTCAGCCTGAGTCATTTAACTTTTTTAGGAAGCTTTGGGAAGTTCATTTGCAAGACATTGTAAACTGAAATGCTGCTGCTGAGGTACCAGATGATGTCTTGTTTATAGTTTAAAAGTGGTATCATTTAACAGGTGATTCATTTTGTCTGTTTGTTCACATCATTTAATTCAATTGACCTCCAGCTTTTGGAGGAGATAAGGGGATTGGGATTTCTCTCTGGAAGTTCTGACTTGGATATGCTTATGCAGGATACTTCTAGCAGCTGGTAGTTAAGCACATATTGTATTATTCCCAAGTGTATCATTGCTTTCATTCTTTCATCCAATTTTTAGGCTCAGAGAAGGCAATACTAATAACTTCTGACTCAGTGTGCTATTAAAATACTGTCTGTCTACCTTGTGTAAGCATGACTGAGGTGGGATTTTTCTCTCCCTTTTCCAATTAGATAATCATGGAAATAAATTCCTTATTTAATATATGAGACGATATCATGACATAATGAAAGGGTATAAAAGAACCAAAAGCCACAGGAATGTAACAACTGAGGAAGTGATTCTAATCAGTAAATATCAGCAGTCTTTCAGTTCACCAGTCCGAAAGCTTTTCATTCACAGTTGCTTTTGCAGTTATATACACTGATAGATATTATAAATATCAATCACACCTACCAATCAGTTAATTGTAGATTCAAAGGGTCACAACTGGCTGCAAATGGTATGACTTTAATTTCTACTCATGTTGGTTATAATTACTACTTTGTGAAAAAACAAGTGCCATGGGTTATTTCTTCAACAGTTTAAAAGTTAAATACAAATCAAACTTTCCTCTGCTCTTTCCCCTTAAACAGTAACATCTCTAGGACAATGGACTTTTTCTTCTTTACATGTTGTAGAGCATTTTCCCCCATAGAGCCTTCCAGTATGAATAACCTTACTGCCAATCCCTGGGTTAATATCCACAATTTGGTTCTCTGGCCTTCTGCAGACAAACTTGGGTTTGTTTCTTTTCTATTTTCAAATTGGCTGATAATGTTAGTGACCAACTGCAAAGACAGACATGTGGGGAAGAAAGGGACCCCATGTTACATATTGCATATGGAAGCTTTACTGGCAAATCCTTGAAACATGTCTGAACAAGTACTGAATTTTCATTGTTACTAGCATCTACCTGCTTTTGCAATGATTACCTAAGAAGGTCCATTTTACAGCTGGCCTTGCTTTTCAGTGTGTGCCATCTTCACAAACCAAGTTAGCAAAAAAGTGTCTAAAATATTTATAAAGTCTCATATCTCAGTGTTTGGAAACCTGAAGGAACTCATTTGCTCCTGAAGGAACACATGCTGAAAGAAATAAAATTTCTTTGTTTTATTTTTCTCTGTGTGCTCTGTGCTGGTATTTGGGATTAGATCCAACTGAGGATTGCACGTTCAGCATAGCAGCATTTGTATACAGTACGTAAGGAGAATCACTTGCCTCAAGACACAAAGTAAAACAGGAATGAAAAATGTAAGAATAACAAGCGTGCAAAAGTACAAAAGTCAGGAGAATTTTTCCCTTCCCTCACCTCTTCAGAGTGTACCAATTCTGGAGACTGTGGTGGAGGGTAAGTGTCCAAATCGCCTCCAGGAAAGAGAGAATCTGTGCAGATGTTTCCTGCATCCCAGATGCTCCAGTCATGAGGCTGTGGGGAAAAGGGGATCCATTGCCATGGGGTTAAGTATGCCTTAAGTTTGCCAATTGGACCAGGCACTGAAAGCAAACTAGGCAAGACAACTCCTGGTTTGTGTCTCTGTAAGCTTACTACAGAGAGAATTAGAGATGGATGGAAACATTGTGAAAAAACCCAAGATTTGAATAAAAAAGTGTTAATTCACTCAAGCCAGAATGGCTGGACTGTACTGTTAAAGGTTCAGCTAACTTCTGCTATCTCAGGCAAGTTTAGGAGCAAAACCTTCTGATCTCCAGGCAGGTCAGGCGTTGTTCTGGGAACTTTTTAAGCCTTAGGTCCCCAGCTATAGCACAGTTCGGTGAAGAGTCTCTGGGGTGTCATTAGCTGCTTATATTAGCAGTGAAGGCTAAGAGTCAGTTCCTCTGAGTAGCTATCCAGACTAAGATTAGAGTTCAGAAACATCAGACAGAATTGTTGTGATCCAGTTCAAAACAAGAGAAGAGAAGAGAAGAGAAGAGAAGAGAAGAGAAGAGAAGAGAAGAGAAGAGAGAAAGAAGCGAAGCAGAAGGGCAAGGCAAGTCAAAGGCAAAGTCGGAAAAGGAAAGAAAAGAAAGGAAAGGAAAAGAAAAGAAAAGAAAAGAAAAGAAAAGAAAAGAAAAGAAAAGAAAAGAAAAGAAAAGAAAAAAGAAAAGAGGAAAGCATTTCCTGCCAAATGGAAAACCTGCTTTTAAGCCAGATGTTAGATAAAATATGCTTCCTCTTTCTTTAGGATGTATATTTACATCAGTGTTAGGCCTGTGTTAAAAAGCTAAAAAAAAAAAAAAAAAAAAAGCATCAAACCTATGTGACTATCCAGTTTTTTGGTGACCACCAGAAATTTCTATATAAACAGAGTCACTTACTGACTCAACAGATATTTAATGTTCCCGGAGCTTGCATTATGTTCTCTGAGAGTGCGATGAGTAAATGCCCATCAATCAGCCCCATACAGCTCTGAACTTCCTTCTGTGCCAACATCAGTCATTCAACCTGGGCAGATCCCTGGGCACAGGTGACAGCATCTCTCAACAGAAAATCAAGCCTGGAGCTTGGGCCTCCATCCCTGCTATGCAGCTAATTCTTTTTTTCACTATGGAAATGGCTTACTTTCTGCTATTAGGTCTGGTTTTCTGCCATCTTAGGAGGATGTATGGAAAATTCCTATGTATCCCCTATGGAAATATATTACCAGTTTATTATAGCATTTCCTCACACACATTTTATTTTCTTAGACCCTCAGGGGGAGAATTGCCTTACACTGTTCTCAGGAATTTAAAAACTCAATTGGATCTGGACATATTGTGTTCTAACAGTATGTTGATCATTCATTCGATTGTCATTTAGTTTCTGGAAGGGATACACGGTCTCTGTTCTTATTCCGTGCTAAAACTTGGTGAATAAAAGTAATGAAAAGTAACATAAGGATACTGAATGCAGATTTCTGCAACCCTGGATGAAAAATGTCAGACAATCTGGAAACTTAAGAATAGTTAAGTATGTATTTGACAGAGCCAAATCTGGACAGTTTTGAAGATAATGTGTTTAGGGCAAAGCAATGCACAAAAATCAAAATGACTGAAAACTGTTAATAAGGTAAATTAAAATATCCTTATTTTCATCATAGGAAAATTATCTCCATCTTACATTTCAAAGACTATTGAGCAATGTAAGGCCACTGTAAAAGACTATTCAGAATTTTGCAGGACACTTTTCATTGCATATTGCTTTTTATGACAGTTTCCATATTTAGAGAAAATAAATCATAAAGTCTGTGGGTGAGTAGTATCCTGCAACATCATAGGCAATTGTCTAGACTATGTAGATTACCAGTTTAAGTAGGCTTTTTACCCAGACATTTCTAAATACATGCAAAATTCACCAAGTTGCTCAGGGTAGGAGTTCATGCTAACATTAGAGCCAGCTTGCAAAACTCAACTCCCACTGCCCCAGAACACGTTCCCAGTGATAAGACTGCAATTCTGATGTGACTTCATTTCAGTGCATTGCTCCAGATTTGTAAGAGTTCAAATGAGAGTAACTAAAAAAAAAAAAAAAAAAAAAAAAAAAAAAAAGGAGGGGGGAGATATATTCAAAGGTTTGTATGTAGTTTGAGGATCATCAGAAAATGAAAAAATCTAACAGATGTCACACCCTTGGCGGGCATTGTTAGAGTGGTTTTTTAGTAGTTTGTTCAGTATTTGTTTTGGTGGTCGACCGGCATAGTGGTCAACTGTACAAAAAGTTGACAATATTCAGTCTGTATGTTGAACTGCATAACTTGTATGTAGATGGGACAATGTTTTCAGCCAAATTTCTATAATTTTTTTTATTGTCTGAAATGAGAAAAGGGCTTTATAATGGAAAGTGTCAGGCAACCTTAAGATCAGGCAGTGGTGATAGCCTGCCAACTGTAATTTTTTCAGACGAGCAGGCTTTGTTAATTCCCAGTAGGCTTACTGAGGAGATGATTTGGGGGAGTCATTAAATTCTACTATCTTTCCAAAGTGAAACTGAAGGTTAATTAATTCTGCAAAAGAGGTTCATGATTATATCTTTCGGAATATGAATAATTACCATACTAGTCTGTTTTTCTTTATTTGCACCAAGTGAATAAAATGATCTTTTACAAAAAAATGATAAGGAAGATTATTTTTCAAGTGATATAGTAGTATCATTTAATAGTACTTATTTAGCAGATTGGGCTTATAAAATTTGGGAAGATTTTCGATGCTGGAGTTAGACTGTTTGATCATGTGTTTGTTGATCCAATGTCTCAGTATGAAATATATTTGATCTTATATCTATGAAACTTATTTCTTTAGCTAATTTATGTGATGACTATCAGTAACAGATTAGTGAACTGGGTTGCATATGTTTGCATTTGTCATGCTCTAGTGTGCTTGGTGCAGCTTGACTAAACTAATGACTTTTACCATTTTTTCCACAAAATATAACATCTTTATAATTCTTCTTTGTTATTTTCTTTTTTGAGCAAGAAGGGTCTATTCTCCTACTAAAATACTGTTAGTTTCTAGCAGAAAAAAAGGTAAAAGAACACTAAAGAACATGGTGAAGTGAATGTCTTCTTTTCTCAATATAAAAATATAATTCTATGTCTACTAAAGCATGATTTTAAGCCTAGATAAGATGTGTTAAAATCTGTCCTTGATCATATTGAAATGGCAATGAGGACAAAACTGGTCACACGAGACAGTCAGGCATTGGTTGGGTGTTCATTGTTATTTCTCATCACAAAGGGAGCAGCAAGGTTACAAATCTGAAAAACAGGTGGGTGCTACGAACCCACCAATTTCAACAACTTTGCAGTTAAGTCAAAGTATACAATAAATATCTAACCCGATAATTGTGGTTCTTTTTAGAGGAGCCTTTTCTATGTGGGAGGGGTGCTTTAAACCCAATGTAATACCCTCTGATGTCAGTGGAATTGAAGCACATGCTTTAGTGCTATGCTGAATTGAGGTGAGCCCATGAATAGCCTCAGACCCTGTCCTCAGCCTGGGTCTCTGCAGGTAGGCTCTGTCTCACAAGTTCCACATGAATTTGCAGAACTGAGTTTCAGCATATTTTAAAGGAGTTTGCAAAGGTTTTCGATGCTACGAGACATCAGCTAGAACCTGACTGCCTTTAAAACATGAGATTTCATAGCACTGCACGTCTTCCTGCATCTGCTTGTCTGATAACTAAGACGTGAGGATGAGAAAGCGAACAGATAATCCTCAGATCTGCAGCGCTGATTGGTGTATGACAAGATAAGACTAGCTGGTAGGTACTTAGTAGCTGCCGAGTCAAAGGGAAAGGCAGTAATTTTGCTTTATTTCTCAGAGAAAGTGGGGGAACATTGTTTCAATGTATTTTCAAGGAGTTTCAAGTTAGCAAATAATCGTCATTATGGAACATTGTTCTCTAAAATTACAGTAGAGAGAGCACTGAAGAATACAGTAATGGATCCTATTCGTTGTGTAAATGGACATTTTTACCTTATGCTGGACTTCTAAGGTTTAGATCTTTCTCTCAGGTACACTAATATCAAATGACAAGTAATTCCTCCAGTATCAATAGTGTTTATGCCGTATATTGCATGGTGTAATTCATCTTACACTCAGGCTTGTGGCATTCACTTTAAAAAAATACCATTTTCAGAGCAACCAGATACAAATGTTTGGCAATTTATTTATTTAAATCAGCTTTTTAACTGACAGTTTTCCAGTATAATAAGGTAAGACCATCCATGTTTGTGTCATTTTCAATTCCTTGAGTGCTTTAGGAATATACCCTCACCAGGAGGCATATTTTGAATTTTCCAATGACGAATGTGACAAATGCTGAGAGAGGGAACCCTTTAATCACGAAAGAAATTGATTGTGCTCGGTAAGTTCATTAAGATATTTTTCGGATTCCCAGATGGTCTCTTGGAATAACTGGTCTTAATTACAGGCTTTTTAGAAATAATGACTGTGTGTTACCTTTCCAAGTACCCTGGCAGATTAATATTAGCTATTTTGGGTTATAGATAATTCACCTTTTGGATCTAAGAGAACAAAAATTTTTGCAGTATAGGTTTAAGAGTCCCAGAATCCACAGCCTAAAAATTGAATTTTAAGCTGAAACAGAGTAGCTGCTTATTAGCACAGAAGACTACAGAACCACTTAGGGATAAAAGTGCATGGTGCTGCTTTCAGCAGCACATGAGCTTGTAGGATCAGAGCTCGGAAATCTGGCATCAGTCAACATTTTTCCTGTGATTTCACTGACCTTTCATAGCGTCATTAAGGCCCCAGTTCTGAAGACATTTACAATTGCTCTTCATTTTAGATGGATGAGCCCCGCACATATTCATTGAAAATTATCAGGTTCTTGTCTGCTCTTTTTTTCAACTGCCTATTTTCCTCTAGTCTCAATACAAATTTTAATCCACTATAACAGTATTCAAAACCTGGTTCTCTCTCAACCGCCTCGTTCTCAATCTCTGTTCTTGGTGTTTCTTTAGCACAAGAGCTTCTTGGAAATAAGCACCCCACAGCACAGTGAACTTGTGCATGTTTTCTGTTAACACTGCTATAAACAAATGCCCTATTTCTTTTTCATTGGCTTTACCTAACCAGGATTTTAGTGTTCATGATTTGAAGCGTCGGCTTGTAAAGTTCACAGATAGAAGTCATCTGCCTCCTTCCTTTACAGTAAAAATCCACAATTGATTGGAAGCAATTTTGCTCTTGTAAGTATTTTTATGGCTGATTGAAGGACAAAAGAGGAAACATATGAGCTGCCTACTTGTGGTATCTCGAGAGAAAGGTAGCTGCTCCTTTTGTTGTCCTTTTTCTGCACATCACTGACTGCTCTTAAGTGAGCTATAAAACGATGATACAATTATGCACAACAGTGAAACAATCAAACTGAAACATTTCTCAAGGGCGGCTCTGCATTAAAGGTAGGGCTCCCCGCTGTTCGAAGCCCCGTAAACGGTCTGCTCCACGTCGGGCAGTTATTGTTAGAAACGTTAGCTGAGATTTTGCTCCAGCCGAAAAATGCTGCGTAGGCAGATCCGCCGTAGCACTGTGAGCCTGGGCCTTCCTTTATAGTTGAAAACAGATTGGAAGAGGAAAGGAACATTTCTTCCTGTGGACCCACTCTGCCCTCCTGGCAGGAAGCTCTTTGCAGCTGCGCTGCTGGCCACCTGTGACAGCACCGCTCAATAGCTGGATATCCTGTTGTACGGCTCCCTGCTCAGCCCTCCAGGACGGCTATGTGGAAAGTAAATTGTGACTTTCCAGGGTTTTAAGCACGCCAAGATCAGGTATGAAAAAAAGGATGCTGGAACTCGCCGAATCCCAAATCTTTCTGGCACGCCGCAAGTAACGCGCTTGGGTTCCAAGACGTGCTCGTGTGTGTGCGCGTGTGTAGGAGCAAGAGGCAAAGATGTTTTATCTCGGCTACGGTTTCAGGTCCTCCGCGAGCTATTGAGGAGCTAACAGCTAGGGGAGAGCAACTGAAATGTGTAAACTTCAAAACTAGCCACCAACTCCAGTGTTCAGATGGAAAATCCAAATTAGTTCAAATATGAATGTCTATGAAGGAACCTCAGTTTTGGCCCTTCTCCACTCCTTTGTGCAGGGAAAGTAAGATCAGAGCATGTGATTTCCTCTCCCAGAGATGTGGGACGGAGGAAGGGGTTTTTAAAACAAAGTTTGGAAAACCTTTCTAAGCATGAATCACATTTTTAGACCTTGGCAGATTTTTTTTAAGGACTTTACACAGGTGAAGGCATTCTATATATCCCAGGGCCTAAACTTTTTGCCTGAAAGGAAGACGAGGGAACAGATTTACTTCATGACATTATACATTTGGATAAATGTTTTATAGTGGTTTTCTTTGAAGCACTGAGTCTTGCCTTGCAAGTGAGAGACAGCCTGCCTTACTTCTGTCTTTTGTAGTCTAATAACTCCTATAATTTATGGTTAGTTAAATAAACCATAGGATTCCTGGTAACTTTAAAGTTGCATGGATGGGCAGACTGTGACTTATCCTTAGACTTAATTCCATCTGACAACTAAACAACATGGACTTATAACACAACGCTGTACCAAAGATGCATTCACCTTTTTTATAGGAAGTTCCTTGACACTGAATTTTAGTGAATCTTTCTACCTAACACTTTCAGATCTTTTTGAAAGCCCATCCAGAATGACATTTTTTAAAATGAATTCTCTAAACATCAAATCTAAGTGTAAAGCTAGGAAGGAAACACATTTGTATGATCACTTACAATGCCTATGTTTTGGGGTGTTTGTTTTACAACTTTAGACATACAAACTTAGCTTCCTTAAATTCATTTCTTGTTACATAACGATGAAACTGCAGCAAATGTATACATACAGTTCATCTGTGTTTCTGCACATGCAAAGGTTGTTGGGTATCACTGAGGCTGACAAACTGTCATCAAGAACTTAACATGAATTTAAGAAAAAACCCCACATAGTTTTCCAGAACAAATAGCTCCAGTAACAGGGACTGCAGCTCACAATACAGTAATATGATGAGAAATGCTGTTGTACCAGAGGTTTCCTTCAAGACTGGTGTAACAGTTGTAGATATTTTGTCACAGGTTAATGTGTCCCAGTGCAAGAGAAAAGTGATGTAAAAACATATTTATTCAAGTAGAATGAAACAAAGCTCACATGTAGTAGATGTGCGCAGAGATCAAGGCATCCAGAAAAAGTGTAGGCTCAGTGTCCTCCTACAAAAGAATCAGAGCAGTGAGCACAGAAATTAGCTCTTCTTGAAGCCCACCTTTGTCAATGATATAAGACTAGGTATATTCTTTGTGAATAATGGAAGGACATCAAAGACATTGCTCACTCTGCAATTTCTCTAAGGGAAACAATCTCTAAGATCCACCAAACAAGCCAAGTGATTGAATCTGAAAGAAGGAGGAATAATATATCTGAATAATTTGTTATAAAAAAAACCTTGAACCTAGCTGTTAATTTGGGAAATTTAACATTGAATGGTCAATTCTTTGCCTTGTCCCTCTTTCATAAACCCCAAATCAACCAAAAGTAGACCAGTCCATCCTAGTGGAACACCTCTGAATTAACTGGACTTATGCCAGGGTTGCATTTGGCCACACAAATGACAGCTAAAACAAAAGTGCTGGCAGATATCTGTAACATGACTTCATTTAAAAATTCAGATGAACTTTCATGGAAAGTGTTGTGTGGTATTCCCACAGTCCCATTTGGCCTGCTTCACTTACTTCAGTAAAGTAGAACTAAATCTTGTTTTAAGAAACAACTGTCTTCTTCTATAATATGAGAAATATTAATTTGTCTAATGTATATTAAAAAATACTATTAATCAAACAAATCTGATGTCTAGATTTTTTCCAGATGAGCAAACACTAGACTGGAATTTCTCAGCACTGACGGTCTCCCCTGTTAATTTCATTGAGAATGCCTTTGTTTTGTTTGCAGGAACTCATCTGTCTCCCTATGAGTATGTAAAAGGTCATATGTTTCCACAGTGTCTCTGCCAAACACAGTCAAAAGAAAGGGTCTTTTGAATCACGACATGCTCGCATTTAAAACCTCTGGTGCTTCAGAAGACTGCTTGTTTTGTTGCTCCTTTTCTCTTTTCTTATTTGTTATTAAAGTAAAAATTTTAATCTTAGGCCTGTTGATTCACTTGTCCTTTTCTTGAGAAAACCTATTTCTTCTTCGAATCACCCTGACTGCTAAGTCTTCCCTGTTGATATTTGTGCAAGCCCAGCTTTGCTGTCAGCTTTACCTAGGTGTTAGGACTGTGTCTTTTACAAGTCTTACAGCTGATAAGAGTAATTGTTACCCCTATGTCTGATTACAGTACATACAAGAAAACAGGTCAGTCCATAATAATGATAAAGTACTCAGGGAAAACCACAAGTTAAAAGTAGAGATATCGTTATTGTACATGCACTGGTAATTAGGAACTACAATGCAAGGAACCCCTGGGGAATATGATAGCCTTTTACTGTTTATTAATTCATTTGCTACTATTATTATTTTGTATTACTTAGCTAATTGTGTGTCAAAATGTCTCAGAAAAGTATCCTGTTGGCTAGATTGAAGTTTTGTCCTTCATTGAAAGATAAATCAATGCTCCAGAGTTTCCTTTGATGCCAAAGTAGCTCTCATTATCACTTTTTTCCCCAAATTGGGTAGACAGCTGGATCATTTACTGCATTTTTTTCCTACATATTAAAGTTGATGAGGTCCAGGCATAATGCTATTTCAGTTCCGAAGAAACTTGGTTCTTAAACTACCATAAAGCTTTTATTCCAAGCCAAATGTTCTGTAGAAAATTTCACAGGTTGAGGAAAAAAATAGGCCAGATTTGTTTCTTTGACAATGAATAAAATGTTGCAGTTGTAGCAGACACACAAAGATAAAATACATCTCGTAAAGATCATGGTTTCCAAAATGACTGAGGTGCATAAAAGCAGATTTCCCTTCTCAATAACTACATGTTCCAGTCTTGCTGTAAAATCTGTTATGTGGTATTCCTGCTAAGCAAGAGGGCAGAGAGTTATTGGACAGTCCCTTATAGCTCCCACAATTCCACTCCATGAATTTCAGTTAGGAAGAAAACATTGGAGACCTAGAGTATTATTTGATGGGCAGACTGAGGTTAAGCTGTAAGAAAGGAACATTGACATCATGGTGCTTGCAGCAGAGCAAAGGATAATTCAAAATAGTAATGCAAGACAAAACCTGTTCATTCCATGAGCATGTGAGCAAAGCCTGGTAATAGTAGAGCCCATGAAATGATTCAACGTACATCTACAGGGTAGGTCTGAAGATGTTATCCCTTTCTGGTGAATGTGTGGCTTTTTGTTTTAATTTCATGAAGTTTTCTCCCATAGTCTGAGCATGGCCCCCGAGGCAGCATTTTCCAAGAAGCCTCCTGGAATCCAAGTAGTCACTTTGTTACTTGCAAACTGGCATGCAAGTTATAAGTAACCAGAATAATAGCAAAAAGGATTGAAAATTGGCTATCTTGACATGGACATCTGTTAAGAGAATATACTTTACAGCAGAATTAGCCTTTTTTAATCCATTCTGGGACTGGAATTGAAATAAATCCCCCTAACATCACAAAATTTCTCCTTTAAGTAATGTGTAGTTGTACCAATGTCCAGCAAAACATTTAAAATATGCATGTTTCCTATATTTCCTGACATCTGTATTGAAGACCTGTCCACTGAGTCTGTTAGTTTTTCACTGCCCTTTCTCTAGAACCAGTCTTGGGCCCCTATGAGTTGGGAGAGGCAGAAAATAAATGCAGAATAGAAAAATATATGTAAAAATCTCAGCTTTAATTAGAATGCAGTTTTCTAGACTTTTTCTGGTATTTGTGTTATTATTAATGGGAAAAGTTAAGTATAGCTTTCCCATTGGAATTGGAAGAAGGGAGGGGGCTGAAAACAAGAAATTTATTTCCCGGAAACTTTGAAAGTTTCAAAATTAATTTTTATTCCTCAGTGGGATGAAAATGAGCCATGTTCATATTTACATAGAGAAAAAAAAGCTTGAGAAAGGGCAAGAAGAGTCAAAGAAGGGTTGATAAAGACATTCATCTGGTCCTGTTACGACTGGAGCAATCGTCTTAACCATCAGATTGCCAGTTACTTCATTCGTTTCTTGACTGACACTCTTTTCCTTCATAAGAATAATCTATTATTTGTTGCCCTATGGCACAGCACAGCTCTAGTACCAGAACCGTCCCATTCCAAAAGACGTAAATAAATGAATAACGCTAGTAAACCTCAAGAAAACATTTGTGTTAGTCACATCAAGGGAATGAAATGGTAATACTGGGCAGGAATATGGTGGATCTTCAAGATGTCTGACTTTTGAACAGTTAAATCAACTCTACTGATGGTTTAGTCAAGGTGGACTTGAGAACATTAAACCCAAATACTCTAGCCACCTTCTGTTTCTGCATTTTATATTGTTAATATAATCTTTCTCGTTCAGCACATTCTCCTTTAGCACACGTCTACTAAAGTAGACCGGCCACATCTCACTTAAGAAGCTTTCTGAACTGATTGGGCTTAAGCCAGCTGTCTGCCAGAAGATGCAGAGCCATGTTCGTGTGGCACTGTGGAGGTTCAAGCATCCGCACTCAGTGTATGAAAATGGGTTTGTTCTGTGCACAGTGCCATTTTCAAAGAACCTCTCAGATGTAAAACCTGTTTTCATCAGTATTGCAACACGGTGCCAGGAAATCACGGAGGGGATCTGTTATATCAGCCTTTCTGCCCCCTTGCTAGCTCTTCCTGCCTACTTGGTTTAACATTCACCTGCCTTTTCCAAGCACTGTCGGTCAGTAGCACACAGAGTATTTTATGCCAGATTTGCCAAAACTGGACTGGAAACTGCACTCTCTTTGAGCTCAGAAGCTTAAGCAGTACTGCTCTGTAGGTAATGAAGGTTTGGGGTAGAAAGGAAAAATATAAAAGCAAGCAAGTTGCTTTTCCTGTTCTTCCTTGTAAATAGGCTTGATGAAATATCTATTAATTGCAGGCCCAAAAATCTCTTTGATTTTAGATTTCGTGGCTCGTTAGTTTCAGGAGGAAAGGGCCCCAGCTTCAACAAATTATGATAGTTTCTCATCATTTTAAAAACAAAATAATAATCACAAAACCCCACAAAAGAGCAACCAATTTGGCTGAAGCTATGCATCAAAATTTAAATAAACCTGTCATGAGACTGCACATCTGCTGAGGAAAGCTAGCAGTGATAGTTCTATCCTATTTAATATCTCAGACATGCAGTTATGAGACTCACCCAATACAAAATCAATAATTTACACAAGAAATCCTGCATGTGTCTCTCCTAACTACCAAATAATAGATGAAAACTGACAGATAAAAGCCCAGCTTCAACAATCTCATAGAAAGATACATGTACATGCAGCGCCTTGGTTAAATCTGTTCTCCTGAGTATGTACTATGTGATGATTGGAGCTGTGGAAAAATATATTAATCTTTAGCTTTGGGTGGCAATAAAATAGCTTAGTTGGACTCCAGATAAGAGGATAAGAAAGTCACAGGATGTCTTGAGAGACAGTCATGCTTCTCTCAACCTCATTTAAGATCACACTGGAAACCTACAGGGGATGTTACCAATGAAATGTCTGGACCACTCTGTAGTCAGAAATGTAAGATTCATGAGGATACAGAGAGAGCTAGCAAGCAAGCAGGAGCCTGTTTCCCACTGCCTGATGTAAAGGGCACTCTCCTGGGATTGCGTCCTGGTCCCTGTTCCCATGGATTTTTCATTAAGCAGTCTTTGGATAAAATGCATAAGCACCATTTGGAGCAGAGTCTAAATGTCAAGCTCTCCATTTTCGAATGCACCTCCTTAACCAAGGGCTGCAGTGTGATGCGTTCACTCTTGGGCTCTCAGGACTCTTTCATTCCTGGCTGCACGTTGTCCTACCTTCAGCAGCACTTTCTCACCCCTGCTGTCACCTGGGCCATAGCGTATCCTCCTGAGAAATACGAATGTGGACCTCTTCAGGCTCCAGAGGAAGCCCAATCCCCGCTTCTGCCTTAGTACTCTGACCACTGAGTGACTATGAAAACGTGGGCATTTCTCTGCCAGCTGTGCTTACACATGAAAGACACCATAACTGTTGTACTTGATGCTGAGCTGTGCTGGCACTGTGTATCAGCACATTTTCCAAGATGGGGTGCCTCAGAGAAATAGATGCTGAAGTGTGCAGCCAGAACAGGGGGCGAACCAGGAACACATGTACCTACCAGGCTCCCAAATCAAGCGGTACTAGCCTTGCCCCTTGTGGCCCTTGAGGTGTTGCTTCTGGGAGCCATTCCTCCTAAATCCTGCAAATGGGACTGTGTGGCTTTTTAATGATCCTATTCAAACGCAGGCATCTGACCTGAAACTGGAGCTGTAAAATCAACAGTCTGTCTGGTCTGCTCTTAGGGGATCTGAGTAGCCAGGTGATGTTTTTAATGATTCTCTTTCTTGGAATTAGAAAACAAATTTCCCTTAAAGTGAGATTTGCCCCAGTTCCTTAAGAGACCAGAAGTCCACAGGCAGTGGTTTATTATATGAAGCAAAGGAAGATGCAAAACATTTCAGAAACTTGTTTTAGTTTGCACTCTTCTATGGAATTTCCTTTAACAATTGCAATCCAAAAAGAAAAGCTCTCAAGTGCTTGAAGTACCTAAGTTTATGAGACTTTTTCCCTGCATCTCCTGAATTTGATATTCTGTTTAGATCATGTTGGCATCACCTTTTCAAACAGCTTGTGTTTTGTTTGACAAGTTCATTTTTAGCAGACAAGGAAGCAATCAGTAAGCTTGTCTGTCAGGGCACACCTTGCTCTCTGTGTGCTGCCAGGGGAAAGAGTTCCCCACATCTTCCTAAATCCCTGTCTTCTGACCTCTCCGTCTCACCATGTACAAAGCAAAACATGCCCTTCGTCCAATGCACAGATCTTTTTTTCACAGAGAGTGAAGTTCAGTTCATGATTTATGCTAACATGTTCTTAGAAGATGTGTGATTTTGTTTTGTTTTCCTAATCAGACTACATTAATATCTTTCCTCTGCGTATCCCTATTTTTCAGTGTTTTTTTGTTTCCCTTGAATTGATCTGAATTCCTGAGAACATGATCACCCAGAGCAATAGAAGAGAATTCTTGTACGTCTTCTGAGCCTATGTCAGACTTTATTAGTACACAGTGGCGCTGATACCCATCTTGCTTCTAGCTGAGGGCTGGGATCCCACACAAGATGAGTGGGCTCTCCAGGATTTGATATTGGCCAATAAATAGCTAGATTTCATGGCTGCTTTTGACCATCTGCTTTGAAAAATATCAGTATCTTAGCTGAAATTGCACCTGAAGGACAGAAGAAGCCTGTTCACTTAGAATAGAGGTTATTTTTAATTTTTTTTGAATGTTGAAAACCCATAATGTATAAAAAGCTCTGGAAAACCAAGGCCTGAATTCTACAATTGTGCACTACCCTCCTACAATTGATAATAGAATAGAAAAGTTAATAATAAAAGTATTTCTCTTCTCTACTCACCATAATTCTGAGGCAGCCAACACCAACTGCAACTAATAAGGAGGCTGAGGGGAGATCTTATCGCTCTCTACAACTGCAAGGAGGTTGTAGAGAGGTGGGAGCTGGTCTCTCCTCCCAAGTAACAAGCGATAGGACAAGATGAAATGGCCTCAAGTTGCACCAGGGGACGTTTAGATTGGATATTAGGAAAAAATTCTTCACTGAAAGGGTTGTCAAACACTGGAACAGGCTGCCCAGGGAAGTGGTTGAGTCACCATCCCTGGAGGTATTTAAAAGACAGGTAGATGTGGCGCTTAGGGACATGGTTTAGTGGTGGACTTGGAAGTGCCAGGTTATCGGTTGGACTTGTTGATCTTACAGGTCTTTTCCAACCTAAACTATTCTATGATTCTATGTTTCTAATAAGAGAGCTCTGCAATTCTGCAGTTCACTACAACATAATAGAAAATGCAGGTAACTGCATTAAGCCTCCCAAAACTCTGCTATTTGTAGCAGGATCTCTAGTGACAAAATTCATGGCCTCTGTGAGTGGCAAAAAGATTCTGGAATCTGGCTTTTAGATCATACTTCTTGTACTGCTCAGGGCCTTTAACATTAATTTAGACAGAACAATTTTATTGTGAGCAAAGACCAATTGTATGGACCAGTTTCTTCTCTGTGAGGCTTTTGAGGCAAATGGAAAAACCTGGTTATCAACTTAAAAATGACAAGCTAAAAATCAAGCTACAGAATTCACAATTACCTTCAGAAATAAAGAAATTCAGCTCATGATTAGAAAAGAAAAGACCATTCAACACTCAGTGCCTTCTGTTGGAAACCAGACCACTTATTTGCATTTAGGAATGCAACTTTAGGAATCCTATTTTTTTTAAATGTTTGCTGGTGTGTTTTGCACAACAGTTTCTCTGTTTTGTTTCTGTGAGTAATGAGTTCATCTCTTCATAGCCTTTATATAAACATGTGGCTTTGGAAATAAACAAATGCAATTCACTAAAAGAATACACATCAACACAAGCATCTTCTTCTGTATCAGCCGTATCTCTGCTGATTGTATGGAATTAAGTCAATTTAAGTATGTTTAACTTAACTATATTTAAGATTTACAACAAACTGCATTAAGACAATAATTGTATGAGTAATAGTGCCTACCAAGATCACAGTTTAATCATTTCAAGCCTCTCAAACATAGGGGACACCACAGTGAAACACATTTTTATTTGCCTTTCCTTCAGAGAGGATGAACAACTGAACTGCCTTACCCCAGTAGCAGAATACTAACATTTCCCAGTGGCCTAGTCTGCTTTGTAGACTTTAATCCAAAGAGTTGACAATAAATTCAAGATGACTGAAAGCTACACAAGGTTTTCTATCTGATGAATTACAGGTGTTTTAAAATTTGCTTATATTAACACATCTAATCTTGAGAAAAAAAGCCTTTTTTTGCTATTTATTGAGTTTGCAGTATATTCAAGTAATGTTATTTTAAAGGTGCTAAGCTGTGCTTCTGTTAGATGCACACTGCCATTTCAGAGATATAATTAAACTCAATTTAGCTAACTTAGTTTTAAAACATATCTTTTACTTGACTTCAGATAGATGTGCTGTTCCTGTTGACAGCGACCTTAGAGGTTTTCACTCCTTAACAGAAAGAGCAGAGCCTGAGTAAGGACTGCCCATCCATTCCTTCTCCCTTCTGCCCCACTTATTGATTCCTATCATCATCTTCACTTCCTCCTCAGTAGCACAGACATAAATCCAGTGAGATGACCTGGGCTCAAAAGTGGTTTTTCCTTCAACTTATTCTTAAAACTTATTATTGCACTTTGGGACAGAAATGAAACTGAGGAGCAGAGAATCCTTAAGGCTTCACACCGTGGGACCAGAGCTCAGAAGTGTAGTTCCATGCAGATTTTATCTGGCAACAAAGCCATCTGAAGAAGATATTTTCCCCCTGACTTTAGCTGTCTACTTCTACCCTTTGCCACAAAATAATGTCCCTCTTTTATGCTAATGTAGTCTCCTCTCGTCTCCTCTTTTTTTTTTTTTTTTTTTTGACACTCTTGAAATATGTCACTGACACAAAGAAGGTAAAAAATTAGATGAGGAGTAGTCTGAAAAATAACACATACTTGGACAGACAGGGAGTATTTCCTTCCATGTAGGTAGTAAGAGTATCCAACAGTCTCTTCCTCTTTCCTGGGCTTTGACACTGACAGTGTCACCCAGCGAATCAGTGACCACATTAGAGACAGAAATCTAATCCTCATCCTGCTCTGACATACTGAATTCCCTGTCTGTGCTGTCCACTCCACAGGGGTTTGGTCACAGCTGTTGGAATCACACCTGAATTTTCAGAGAAGCATTTGTAATAACAGCCCATACAGTACTTTAACTGTACAATCAACCTTTGGGCAATAAAGTTATTGGTGAACTTTTATCATTCTATTTTTTGCCATGAACTTAACTTGACTTGGATTCAGTTCACTCAGACAATTTACAAGCAGACTGTTGAAATTATTCGCTATGCCAAAAAAGATTATTCTACTTTTTCAATATGGTTGTTTTAGCAAAGTCCATTTAAGTGAAAACAAAACAAAGCAAAAAAAATGGTGGTTTTGGATGAATTGTACAGGGACTAAGACCTCATACTCTTAACTGAAGTTAGATGTGTCAAAAAAGTATTCATCCACCAAATGCCTTATGCAGATGTTATTTAACTACAAGTCATCTGTGATTTTTTTTTAATTTAGACTGAAGTTTTTAAATAATTTTTTTCACCAGATATTGATACATCTGTAAAATTTTCATTGCTTCTGAAATATTCTTTTCTTGAAAAGAAGACAGATCATCTTAAATGGAAAACTGGGTGGAAAACTTGAGAAAAATTTTTTCCCGATTTTTTATAGGGAAAATGTTTTTCTGACTAGCTAGAGCTTCTGTGATAAATTCCTAATTATATTTCATTTTGTTGTATGAAGCAGCCTGAGAAAACTTTACTTTCTTAACTGCTATAGAAAATGAGAAATATAAAAAATGTATTTTTATCAGTCACCACAGCCAATCACTCTCTTCCGAAGAAATAAAGGCATCACACAGCATTTAAAAATTGGCTATAAAAGTGGCATCTTCTAATTTAAGAGCTCTATCCTTTGCATATAATAAAACTGTGTATTTAGAATTGTATCTGGTTAGGATTATTAGCTGACAGAAACAAATTTACTGCCTTGTTAAAACCTTTTAGCACAGCAGAAAGAGCCTAACAGAGCTGTAGTCTTTTCCATCTTGTATGACAACAACTGGCTTGTTTACAAAATTTTGAGCAATTACGTGCTGAGGAAGTCCACTTAAGACAACTGAATTTACTTTACTGTTGGAGAGATGAAGTGTTTTGGGTTCTTTCAACTGTAAGTGGATGATTAAGCATTAGAAAACACGAGTTCTACTTGACTTTCAGATTCTCAGATCTAGTTTGCCACACTAGCAGTTACTGCATTAACTTGTAGCTTGTCCCATTTGAAGGCAAATAACCACAGGCAGGTCTGCATTATAAAATGTTGACAGTATGAATTTTTCACTTGCATTTGTGAACAGAATTTCACTGCTAAAATCTTTTTTAAAAAAAATTGCACTGGAAATGCAGTTCGTTTCACAATACGACTCAGGTCATTTAGGAAACTGTCTTAACGCTACTATCAGAAAGAAACGTTTTGCAGGATTTTGCTGGTATAACTTTGCAGAAAAGTTGCAATGGTATAGACAAACCACAGGAACATCCCAAGGGCAGATCTTTCATGGACACTTCCTATAGTACTGTGATACTATAAAGGCGAGCTCTTTTCTTTGGGCAATGGAGAAGACTTAGATGGTGTGTGATATGCAATCCAAGCAAAGTTGTTCAACAGAAAACTTTCTTATGAGTCTTAAGACCCAGTGGCTGTAGACTGTGGAAACGATGGTTCAAAACTTGGTCTTGTAAAAGCTGGGGTACAAGTATTCCTTGGCTTCTTCCAGTCACTTACAGTCTTCAAGAAGCAAACAAATGAAAAATTACTGACTCCAGGCAAGCCAACAGAAGATGGAGGTAATCCCAGCTTCCTCTGGATGATAACCTCTGCCCACTGATAACCCCTTCGCTCTACTTTTGCATGCAGAAAGGCCCTTTTCTTTAGTCTGCCTATGAATAAACTCAGCACAGCTGTGCCAGCCATGCTCCAGCGCACGTCTTTGCAGAGAGGCCCAGGCAGCTGTGGTCTCTCCCCGAAGAAGGCTGGCCATTTGGCTGGGAGCTTTGGAAGGAGGTATATAGACCACATCAGGGAGAAAAATGCCAGCCAGATATGATGGCTGGGAAAATCAGTCTGGAAAGAGAATTAAGAGTACACAACCTAACAATGATTCCTTTAATATGCTGTGGATTGGTAATGTTTTTGAACAAAGCAGAAGAGAATAGCCCAGAGTGCCTGTGGAGGGGGAGGAGGAGGAGACAATGCCCTTATTGTCTTTTAACAAAAACAATTCTGAAGTGTACCTTAGCAAAACTCATGGCTTGAAATCTTTTTTCTTTCCAGTTCAGGCCTGATGCGCAGCATGTTCCCCTAGTCTGCCCCTGTCCTTAATTGCATGTACACCCAAAGACTTTTGTGCTGAGCACATTTTACTACTGAAAGGAGAAAAAATCATTGAATGTTTGAAAAGCTGATTGACAAGGATTTTTTTTTTTTTGCCCTGATCTTTTAAATGCTTTCAGCAGTGCTTCCTTGTAGTCTTAGACAATGCCACTGACCCTTTTACAAATCACTGTACACACTGAAGAGTGAAACTTTATACACAGTTAAAATGAAGCTTTTTGGCCAGGTTTTGACAGCTGTTATTCTAAAACAATGTTTTGGCTCTGATCAAAAATATGACTTTATTTCCTTTTGAGTTTCTACCAGGAGCCATATGACTCTATTTGATAGATGTGGAGGAGGGGTGGGAGCAAGAGAGCAAGCTCTTTCAGCTGCTTTCCCAGTAGAGCTCAGACTGCAAAAGGAAATGACGAAGGAATCTCATTTATCCAAGGCGTTGGGTGTATGGTAGGTGGTCCCTGAGATACTATTTGAAGAGAGGTGAAAATCATGCTTTGCATGTTTTTTGTCAAAGATGAGGTCCTGAACCGCAAGATCAGGACATGAGACAACACTTTGATTTTCTACTTTTCTCTGTGAAAAATAAAAAGATATTCGTGCACAGGGTGGTATTCATATTGCTTTAAGTGTCAGGAGTTGAACCACCAGTAAGTTTATGAAAGCCCCAGGTGGAGCTAAGGCAAGTGGGGGGGCAACCTGTGCCCTCCCCAGCACTTTATATTCCTTGCTCAAGTACCTAACTCTCCCTAGTAGGGCCTCAGCTTGGCTTTTGACCAGAGGCAATTGCTGTGGTTGCTTTTGCCAAAATCTATTCTGGTTAGAGGTCATGTCGGTGGAAGAAGTGGTCCAAACACATCCGTGCTGGGCGGGCTGAGCTGTCGCTGCCCGAGTCTGTAAGAGCTCAGAAACGCAGCAGCGTCCGAAAAGTGACAGGGGCTGAGGGGGTCTCTGGAAGCCCGCCAGGTTTCACTGGAAAACCATTACTGCCTGCAGCAGGTGGTAACTTAGAAGTAGGGACGTTATTTCTGTGGGGATTAAAATAGGGTGTTTCAGTACTAGTGTTGGTTGGGATGGTGCAGGGAAATGAAGTCCAGTGCCTCTTACGGTATTACCTGCACTAAACCGCACAGGTTTGAAATTCCCTTTTAAAGACCACTTTTAAAGATTGAGCAAAAAGCTTTCAGTTGAAGCTTTCAGCTGAGCTCTGCTCTTTTTGAGACCTAAGCCCACCAAGCTCTGTGGAGTTTGTCACAGCTGCGCTAGCAACCAGACTTACTAACTGAATTCTGTCCTTCTCCCCCAAATACTGCAGAGGGGAATATGGCCACAGCAGCATTAACTCAGCCGTTCTCCACTGTCCTTTCACGAAAATATGTCTGTCCTGAAATTCTCCACATCTAGGATGAACAAATAAACTCTGGGTGTAGGACTTGGAATGTGTGTAAATACACATTCTTAGAGAATGTAATAGAAAAAAGAAATAAACTGTTAGTTTCTCTGCAGAAGCACGCTGGCAAGGAAAGACTCCTTTAAAAAACAGTGTATGTGTATGGTATTTGGTATGTGTGTATATGTCAATATATGGATTTTTAGCTTGAAAACCGGATTTTAGGAGCTGTTATCTTTTGCAAGTAATAATAAATGTAAAGAATTGGAAACTGTGGACAGAGGGGATATGTGTGACAGCTGTCAAAGACACATTCACCCACATGGAATATTTAAACTATTTAACTTTGCCAAGGTCACCATGATTGGCTGAATAACTGCTGATCCTGCAAGGTACTTTACATGACTGAGCAGATGTGCATGATATTCAAAAGGAAAAATACTGATTTTATAAATTTTGAAAGTGTAAACTGCAACATGTTTTCATTCAAATTAAAGAATAATTCAAAATCCATGAAATAGCAAACAATTTTTAATGGATCATCTCTCAGTGGATCCTATTAGTATTCTGGAAAAAAAAATATCTTTCTGAACTGGAAACTAAAATATTTCTAAATATTCCTCATTTGCCTCACTTGTAATGCCTAACATAAAATTTACCATTTAGTACATCATAGCAATTACCAAGATGAAAAAAACAGCAATAAACCTAAGGGACTACCTCTATTATTGTCAAAGAGATATGGTCTGCTGATATAAGATTGGTAAAGAAGCTTTAATATGAGCTTTCCTTACTCCACCATCTTTGGTAGAGGCAAGAAAGAAAAGAATTTACCCCTAGCAAGCAGGCAAGGACCTGACACAATGGAACAGTGAAGATAGAAAGGGTGGTTGCTCTTATTTATGAGAAACTCAATAGAACATGCTCTATTTAGTTCCTTACCTCTTAAACTTACAGTACAATAAACAGAAAAATTAAAACAATTGCAATACTTCCAATTTATCCACCTAATATATTCAAACCCAATTTCTTCCTTAAAATTAAAGTGAACAAAATATTGCTGAAGGTATTCAAGTAATGCAGCAATTCATAATAACTTTCTAGGAAGTGGACACACTATTATCTGCCCTCAAGCTCAACATATTTTTGAATGGATTAAGGAGCTTTTTAAAATGTGTTTTACTTCCTTCATTTGTCTTCCTTTATAAAGCTTGCATATTCTGTTCAGCTTGGTATCAGCACTTTTTTTTTTTTTTTTTTTTTGTCTTCTACTTTTTCAGAGAAAGATATCTGAGAGCCTCACAAATTATAGTATCCCATATGCAACACATTTTGACTGAATTTTTTTTTAGGTCTGCAAAACCTGAAAATTACCAAACTGGCCAGGCCCAAGGTCCATCTAATCCGATATTTTATCTCAGATGGTAGTCACTTCATGATGGCTGAGAGAAAGAGGTATTGAAACTTCATTGTAAGTTAATACACAGGAAGAGTGGAATAATCTTCCCTTTGGGTAAATCTGACCTTTATCTCTATCAGTTATTGCAATAATTAAATGCAAAAACACAAAGTGTAACTTTCCTTCTAAAAATAATCATGAATTGTAACACTGGCTTTTCCTGCTAGCCTTGTAAACTTCCAAACGCTTATATTCTGGAGTTCCCATGCCAATGAAATGTACACCTGAGTTTTTTTCTCTGTTCTTTAAGACAGAATTCATTATTTTCACTGAAATACTCAGTGATCTAAAGCAGCTGCTATGTTCTTCAGCTATTTTAGCTTAGAAAGCAGAGAAAACTAGGGAAGTATGTGTTCCAGCTCTCCTTCACTCTTTCTGTTCTCTTCAAGCTATTTTGTAACTATTGAAATGACAGGGATCATAATCTAAATGCACTTCTCATTAACAACGTAATTAGAATATCATGTCTTTTATTTTTAAAGGTACTGGAATATTTTGTAAAGTTCTTGGAATAGAACTGTTGGAAAAGTCCTTTAAAATGAAGTGTTGAAAACACTACAGATGAAAAAGCTTCATAAGTGCATTTCTGTTCCTGTAAAGATTTTATGGATTTTTGTGGATTTCTTCAAAATGTCTAATCACTAAAATAATAGGAGACTGTGACACTGGTTGAACAGTATAGGTAAAGCTCCAAACTGTGTAAGAGAGTACTGAAATAATTGATTTTCCTTTAACTTGTGAATGGCTATGGCTTAGGGTAAATGACTGAAACTTAGGATGGGTTAGCTTTTCTTGTCTCTTATTCGACCAAGTCAGTTCTGAGTTTTTAATTCAGCACAGACACTTTTTTCATTGACATTTTAAGGAATTAAACCAAATGTTGAGGTACTGAAGTTGCAGTCTTGCTATAAATTTTCACTCCCATTTTTGTTTGACTCTTAAGATGCAGAGGACAAAAATCTCTGCAGAGATGACAGGAATAATTCAACCTTTTATCCTAAGTCTACCACTTATCCATACAGCATGTGGGAATGGGGGATTAATGGCACAGATCTATGACCTATCTCTACATTTAGTTTAGAGAATACTTTTTATCCAGGGCAAAAACAAACAAACAAACAAATACAAAAAGATAAAAACCAAACAACATTGCCTGGGATTTATAATGTATTATATTCTTTATAAAGTTTGAAATGAGAAACACCATTTAGAAGTAAGATACAATTGTATTTTGCTTCCCTGGTAAAGCTGTCTGATAACATTGCTTGTAATCATGCCTTGAGTAGACTCCGGGATAAAGTCTAGACCTCCTGAACAGAGACTGACAGTTATGATGCCATTCTTAACATTTATCAAAACTTTCCTTAGTACCTATGTTAGGTGATGTAATTAAAGGCTGACTGCAGTGAACACAGATTCGGAGAGGATCGGGGGAGCAATGACAGGGGGAACCCCCTAACCTCTTCAGGGCAAAAAGAGCACCCCAGCTTGGTGACTTTTAGAACGATAGGACCGTCGTCCTGGTGGGAAAGCCATGGAGAGGAGTCAAGGGAACACCATGCAGACTAAAGGGGGTCATTGCTTCGGGAGGATGGGGTTTCTTGTGGGGTGCCAGCAGAGATTTGGAAAATTTTGGAATTGTGTAAAACTTATTGAACATTTTAAGGGGTTGGGGGAAATGTGAGAAAGTTATGGGATGTTTAGGGGGAAAAGTGGGGAAAGAGAGGGGTGAGGGTGGATTAAGGGGGAAAAAAGTATGGGATAATAGAGGGAGAGGGGGATAAGAGGGATCAGTGAAGTGCTGCTGGTCAGTACACTTCTCTGCCTGAGCCTGCATGTGATCACTGCAGTCTGTCCTCCACCCATTAAATCCCATTTCTAAGTGTATTTCATGTGGGTGCACTCTCTATTCTGTGCATGTGAGAACATTAGCAAACTACATAGTGAGTAGGACAAGAGACCCGAGTGCCAGCGGCTGTAGTGGGCCCTCGAGGACTCCTAGGTCCATGGGCCAGCAACAGGAGGAGACCAGGGGCTGAGAGCCAGCAACCAGATAGACTGAGCAGCTAAGGCCAGCTGCTGAAGAGACGCGTGGTTTTTGTGTATATATTCCATTACTGCGAGTTTCAGTCCTCTCCTGGCAGGAGGGGAGGAGCAGGATGGGGCCATCTGTACTCTTCATGTTCGTGCGAGCGCTGCTGGTGTCTGCATGGGTACTGGTGCCAGGACCTCTCTCTGACTGCAGTGGATCTGCGTGACCAGGCGTGTGTACGTGTGTGTGTACGTGTGTGTGCGTGCACCTACTGGGGATACCAGCCCAGCTGCACTGCTAGCTGGGACTGGGACAGGGACCTGGAGCATCCTCGCCTCTGTGGGGCCAGGGCAGGAGGGATCAGCTGGGACTTCCATCCTGCCAGGTTCAGCCATCTCTAACCAGGGACAAAGATGGAAGCTCCAGGCAGTCTGCTCCAAACCTTTAGTGTCCCTAATCCTAGAGGGTTTTCCTGACATCCATCTGCACTTTAAGATTACTATTTCCTGTTCCATCCACTATGGACATGAATAGAGGTCAATCCATCTCTGCTTTTCACTTCTTTGCCAGAGAACATCAAGGGAGGACAGACCATGTTTGGGGACCAATGCAATTTAGGTAAGCACGCAAAGACTGCTGCGGTTAACTGGAATGATCCAGTTCTCTCCAGAGTGCTGTTGCCAGTTTGCTGATATTCAGTGTTTCCCAATGCACTCCCAGCTTCACATTCTGCAGATTTAATAGACTTGGCCCAAGTGAAACCTTAGTGAACTCCACCTGCTACATCCCTCCATCCTGGCTGCAAATTGTTCCCAGCTACTTTTTGGGTACACCTATGCAGCAAAATTGTATCCCACAGTACTTTCATCAAGACCGTAGCTCCCTGGTGCGGCTGTGAGAAGGACACCTGAGAGAGTATCAAAAATGCCATAGAAGTCAGGATGTGTGACACTGCTGCTTTTCCTCTGCTGCCTCCGTCCTGATATCCTGTCATGGAAAGGAATTAGATTAATCTGCCAAAATCTGTTCTTGACAAATCTGTGATGGCCGTGACACAGCTCCTTTTGTCATGCTAAGAGCTGTTGCTCTAGGGGTGACCCCAAGTCAGGGAGATGCTTCATAAGCCAGTCAGTCAATCAGGACTGGAAGGAAGCGCTCAGTGATTCAACCTGTGTCTTGCCAAGCACTTTCAGACACTTTGGCACAGCGTCCAACTCACTCCATAATTGAAGCATTAGTGAAATATTTTACATGTGTTACAGCTGCAGGACAACAGTACTTTGGTTAAGCAGCAGACATAACCTGTATGAAAATGAACATACGTAGTAACTTTGGATTCCTGCTACATCAATCCAAAGGATCCCATTTAAGAGTATAACTGTCCCAACAGCAGCAGTTATTGATGATGAGTATCATTAGGTTTTAATCAGCTTTCTGGAAACATCCTGATTAAGTGCATTTTTTAACTAAGTACATTCCTGTTAAGAACTTTTTTATTGAAAATTTGAACAGTACTTCTTAATTTCTCTCCTATTGTTATCATTTCTAAATCTCTCTTAGTAATTGTACATTTCAATTTTGTAAAATGATTCTAGCATGCAATTTGTTAGAAAGATGTAAAAATAAATTACAGTTGAATTGCATTACTTTAGAAGAAGGTTTCTGTAATTTATTTGCTCAATGAGGCCTAGGAAACTTGGGTTTATTTCTTCCCTCCCCTACCAACTTCCTCTTATAATTAATGCAAATAAACTGGCAGGGCGTCGTGTTACTGTGATTTGCTATATTCAGAAAGTTTCATGCTAATGTAAGGTTAGACCCATATGCTTACCAAGACGTGATGGAGGAAAGGCAACTTCTGGTTCCGGAAAGTACTTTGGCTGGGGTGGATGGAGGTATACACTTCCTGCAGAGCTATGATTTTATTCAGTCATCTTCTAGTTTTCAGTCGTTTCCCCTTCAGGCCCAGAATGACTCTGGCCATGACCTAACGCCTTTTTTGGGGGGCTCATACCAATTTCAGACCAATTTTTTTTTTTTTAATGTATTCTTTTTATGTATGGTTTTCTAAGATGGCATCAACCCATCTAACTTAGGGGTCTAATTTAAGCACAGCTTCATTGACTTCTTCAATGCCTGCCCCAGGAGAAGTAGGGGTCATGCAGTTTGATTAACATAACTGTCTTTGGTGAAAAACAAACTAAACCACACTTAATTTATAGTTACATATCTATTAAGGAGGTGACAGGTACAGCGGCAGATGTTCTTTTGATCAAGGTTACAGTAGCACATCCTCAAACTTCTGTATTCACAGGACAAATGGATGTGGCCCTGACACGTTCCTATATCTAAAGAATTAACCACAAAAGACAGAGCCGAGGATGTGCTGACAAATGTGAATGTTATGTTTGTGATTTGCTTTCCCAGAGCCGCCGGTAAGAAGCAGGGCTGACCGGCTCAATGTGAATTCTGTTTCTTGGGGGTGGTTACTTGATTTTTGTGAATGGTTTTGAGGTTTCTCATGCTTGCTTGTCATTATTCTTCTTCTCTGGATTTTTTTCGGTAGGACTGTGGTATAGCACAACCACTGACAACCAGTGTCCCAGATTCATCCAGCACTATTAACTTTGTGGGAAGTGGCAGTAGAGGATGTACTGCAGAGTTGTTCCACTTGGCTCCAGCAATCAGAGGCTCACGTACTGGCACCATAGATGAAGAAATCCACATGAAAAATAATTTCTGCAACTCAATCACTCTCAAATGTGACAATTAAAAATAAGAGAGGGAGGATGAGGAGGAATTGATGTTTAAGCATCTCCTATATCTGGTCAGTAACAACTATGTGTCTTAGAAACTGCAGTCTTGTGATATCTTTATTTGACTAAAACTATAGCTCCATGGCATAGTAGTATTTTAAATGTTTAACAAAAACCCCTGTGTCCAAATATGTTCTATGAGGAAAAATAGAAATAAATTTTAAAAACCTCAAAAGCTTAAAGTAATTACAAATTTTGACACCCCCCCGCCCCAACACTTTCTGTAATATCCTGGAAGATAGTACTAAAAGAACAGGCATATCATTGGCTTCAGGGGAATACTAAATATTTTTTTTTCTTAATTTCTAATAAAAATGGCCATTGTTTTTTCATTTTTCAGTAACAAATATTTTCCACAAAGTTCAGATTTCAGTGTGAAAGCAGACATCATCTCCCTGAATAACTCAATTTCCTAGCTATGAAGCTATTGTTTCCACAACTAAGAGTGTTATTAAAGTTGTGGGACACAGTGAAATAATAATTTAAGTAATTACATATGTTAATATGTTCAATGGACATATCCAAAATTTTCCTCTTGTGCAGGTTCATAGTAAAAGGTATTGGTCAGATCTGAAAGCACCCAGAGACATGAACAAGTATTGAAAGAAGCAGGGGAGCACAGGTCATGAAGGATATACAGCCTGAAGAATTCATGGGAGTATTGCAAGACTTAACTCTGCCTAAGTTTGAGAAAACTAGAAATAATTATTTATCTGATGAACTGTTTATTGTGAAATACTTCTGTATTTGAAACACATTTCCAGACCTCATCATCTGCTAATACTTCAGCTATTTGTCTTTCTTCTTTTATTGTTTGTCTCTCTAAGTCAACTCAACATGTTGTTTATAATTGCTGACAGTCTCTCTGTCAGATGTACACTACATCCCTCCCAAATCTGCTTTTATCTTTTACACAAAATAAAGCTGCTCTCATTTCAGCCTCTAATGGCTGTTAGCCAGATCTCAGAACCAGTATTTCTCCCGCATCTTCTTTGACCTGCTTCTCTGTTCATCCTCCCCTGTGACTCATTTCTCCGTAACCTCATCACAAAACCAAATATAATGATTTTCTTAATATGGATGACTCCCAGATGTGTACTCTAGACTAATCTGCTTCTCTCTAGACCAACAGCCACTCAAGAAGATAGCTAAGTTTCAGCATCTCCCTCCTCACACACCTTTGATAATATGTCCAGTGCTTGTATTTTCTGATCCATAGCCTGCCAGTCCTCTCTGACTCAGACTCTTCCGTCGGTCTTTCTGCCCAGGCTTTGCCCAGTTACAGTCTCTATCGGACAAAATGTGCCTAAGAAATTTCCTGTCTAAACCTCCAACTAAAGCATGCAACTCCCCCAACTTCAAACCAACTTGTGTCCTTTCTCCTCCTCCTTGATAAACATTATCATCTCAGATCCATTCTGACTGCAGCGATAAAAGACATTTTCTGCTAAGACCATGTCACATATCTCTGTACAGTCCTCCACTTGCTTACCCTTCTGCCTTATCAAACTCAAGCTGCTTGTCTTCACTGCAGAAGCTGCTACCAGCATTTCCACAGAAACCTTATGTTTCCTTCAAGACTCTCGGTGCAGATCCTAGCTCTGTCTAGTCCTTCCAAAGACGCTGTTGCTCGGAGACTGGCTGGGCACCAGTCTGCTGGTGGGAGGTGTTGAGTACTTGCCTTTGCATCACTTGTTTTTTTCCTCCTTTTTTTTCCTTCTTGTATTAAAGTGACTTTATCTTGACCCGTGAATCTTTCTCGCTTTTGCTCTTCCAATTCTCCCACACATCCTACCATGGAGGGGAGAGAGTGACTGGTGAGTGCTTAGTTCCTGGCCAGGGTCAACACATCACATGTGGAAAAAAAGAGTTTGACTGGGTTTTTTTGAGAATTCCCCTGATATGGCACTATTAGGGAACCTGCAACTCACAGCCATTTGGTGACAATTTTGTAATTCCTAGTGTAGGAAAATCTGACATAATTTGAACAAGCTTGTAGTGAAAGCTTGAGTACTGCAAACCAGAGTCATAAAAAGCTTTTCTCACTTTTACTTTCAAACACTTAGATTCTAGAGCTTCACATTTCATTCCTTGTTATTTCAGACTCTGAGGATGAACCCGTGCCCTGTTTGGAACACACTGGTGGGATGGGCATAGTCCTGGTTCATTACTCTTTTCTTTTTTTACCTTTACTTTTTCAGAATTTCCTTTGCTGCTAGAAACAGATAGTATAAAGTAAATAAATGTTGTAAATGATAGTGTTCTTTTCCCATCTTCATCACCTAAATGTTAATGTCATAGAAGCACTAAAGAAGACACTTCCAAAAGTATGCACATTTGCCCAACTTCAAATTCAAATGAAAAAAAATCTCTTGCTATTTGAGCAAGTTCAAGCACATTCAGTTTTGTCACGGATGACTGGTTTTCCTACATTCCTATTTTTCAAGATTAAGAGATCTGCTTGCCATAAAAAGCATAGAAATAATAGAAATAACAGAATAAGGAAATAACTTGCAGCATGTTACAGTCTGGACTATCAAGCTGCTTAACCCCCTGAAGGGTTTAACTTACATTTTCTATATGCTGTTATCAAGGCAAAAATCAGAGTCAAGATGAACTGGGCTTGAACCCATCAGTAAGATAAAACTTCACCACTTGCATAACACACAATTTCTGGCAGGTGGCAGGTACTAGAGAATAAGTACAAAACTTTCTGGCAAACTGAGCTTGTGAAGTAATTGCCAGACTGCGTGGCCTCAGCTGCCTGGAGTAGCTTTTCAAGAGATAAAGCACACTAAATTAAAAAGTAAGTAACAAACCAAAACGAACCTTTGGTTTATTGAAGGAATATCACTGACAACTTAAAAACACAAAATATGTCCAAAAAACAACTCAAGCAGTAGAATCAATAGCATTAACATTGGTCCTTGCATTTATGCAGCACAAGCAAGTCCTGTCAAATGCTACTGTGCTTCTCCATGCAATGCAGGATACTACAATTTTTTATATCAGCTTGAAAATGAACTGGTATAATAAGAATAAATGGATGCAATAAATTAAAAAGTGTTAATGTTTTGTTTAATTTGTATGACAGAAATCATGACATTCTGATATCTCAAACTACCAAAGTCATACAAATATAAGCCTAACACACTGCATGATGTATGTAAGTAAGTGTGTTAGTATTTTATTTCAAAAATATTCATACATGTAATTTTAGGTGTTGATGTAGGTAATGTCTTAGCAAAATCAAATCTTAAGTGTTTGGGGAACTAGCTTTTCTAAGCATAAAGATCTTGCCTTTGAGACTGCACATAAGTTCTCAAAGCCTATTCTTTTTTGTTTCTGGCAATTGTAGTATTTTCATTGCAGACTTCCAGAAAAGAAGCTGTGGACTTTGTGCCTTGAACTCAAAGACAATTTCTGGGCCAAATTTTCAAGCAAGCTCTGTCTTCATATATGATTTGATTCATGCTGTAAGTGCGGACTTTAGGATGAGAAAATGAAATAAACGTGGGAGAAAAAACAAAGTTAACTTGATCAGTTTTGACACAGAAGACTTTCTGATTTGTGCACTGACTTAATAACATTGGGGGAAATGTCATGAATATAAGAAAAATGTATTTTTATATCACAAAGAAGTCCAAACTGGTCCAAGATCATTTTGCCAACTATTCTGGCATAGAGAAAAAATAGAAGATAAAAAGACAAATCTTCTTATGATCTCAACATTGTAGGGAGAACACTGCTGGACTGTATCAAGGTCATGGTTGCTATGCTCTCTAACTTCAGGGACTGTTTAGCTTTTCTGAATTAAAAAGTCTTTGGCATAAACTGCAATTGACAGGAGGAACTGGAATCCAGGACTTGCCCTTCCATGAGAATGTGCTCATTACTGAGCCCCATATGAAATGGTCTTTGCTCTCCATCAGGCCCCCAAAATCTGACCATCCTTTAGCAGGAAGGATAGAAAGTAAATGCAATCCAGTGGCACATCGCATCCATTTCTGAGGGGGTTTTACTCTTCAGAAAAGGAGGACAGAGAACCCTAGTCACTGACTGTCTAACTGCTAGGCTATAATGAAAATGATGTGCTTTTTCTCTGCTTTTTTTCAGGTATCTAAACACATAAAAGGGTTTCTGTCTACCAATTCCAGTCCTAAAGAGTGACCAAGGCTGCAGGCCAGTATTTCAGTCTGAGGAGGCAACCCAGAACATCCTTTCCCGTGGTGCTCTTGTTGGCTGGCATAGACTTTCCTCTCTTGGTATGCTGGACACCGTGTATCCCATCGTAAAGGTCTTCGGTCCATGTAGCTGCTCTGTGAATTACAGAAGGGGTGCGAGGTGCCTCAATGTGTTGATTGCCAGATTGGGCATCAGGACACATACACCCCTTTGTGAATTCAATGGGTCCAAGCATAAAATCTAAGCTTATTGCAAGGGGGCTACGTACCTTTTTCCACCTCAAAACCTTTGAAGAAATTCCAGACTAAGTCAATGTTTAGTGGGAAAATTAGACTGAGCTTTGAACTCCATTGGCAGGGATCTTCAGTCGTGACAGTGATGGTGACAGAGCTTGAATCGGTAGGTCTGTATTATGCAAGGTGGCATACACAACCATAGGACAACTCGGTGTCTACACTAAGGATCTGTTATACTTGGAAGTGACAATAAGCAGTGCTGTCTATCTTGTCAAGCCATGTCATGTGATACCTATCACACTTTGCAAAAACAAGAATTTTTTTCAAATTCAACCTTATAATTACAGTGGTTTCTTTTATGTCCTCAAGTTGAACTTTGTGTTTAATGTCTTTCCATCCCCTGTGACTCAAGGTTTTTAGAGCCAAAACAATATTTTTTAAAATCTCTACCTTTAAAGCACAGACAAGTGACCAGAGGTTTGAAGGGAGCTATTACAAAATAAGCCAAATTTAAAACTAATTGAAAGAAAAAGATATTGTCAGATATATTTAATGGCCTGGAAGTTATTTGGCTCTTTCTGAATAGAAGGGTAACTGGCTGCATAGGATAACAGTACTGGTTTTGACTAAGTTTCAGAATTTGTTTATTTCTACACATTTCTGATTGTCTGATTGGGTGAGTGGGTACTAATTTCACGGCTAGTGTCATGGTTTAACCCCAGTCAGCAACTAAGTACTACACAGCTGCTCACTCACTTCCCCCCCACCCAGTGGGATGGTGGAGAAAATCGGGAAAAGAAGTAAAACTTGTGGGTTTGGATAAGAATGGCTTAATAGAATAGAAAAGAGGAAACTAATAACGATAACACTAATAAAATCACAACAGTAATAATAAAAGGATTGGAATATACAAATGATGCACAGTGCAATTGCTCACCACTTGCCAATCAACGCCCAGTTAGTCTCTGAGCGGCGATCCCCCCGTCCCCACTCCCCTCAGTTTATATAATATACTGGACATGACATCCCATGGTCTGGAATACCCCTTTGGCCAGTTGGGGTCAGCTGCCCTGGCTGTGTCCCCTCCCAACTTCTTGTGCCCCTCCAGCCTTCTTGCTGGCTGGGCATCAGAAGCTGAAAAGTCCTTGACTTTAGACTAAACACTACTTAGCAACAACTGAAAACATCAGTGTGTTATCAACATTCTTCTCATACTGAACCCAAAACATAGCACTGTACCAGCTACTAGGAAGACAATTAACTCCATCCCAGCTGAAACCAGGACAGCTAGCTAAAGCTCAATTTCATAAAGCACTTAAGAGTTCACTTAGCAGTAAGCACTTGGGTAGTGCCATTGATTATGTTGAAAGAATTATATGAATGTTTAAAGCTGAGATTTTTTTTTCTGCACAGCTTTGCTGAATGGTGCCAAATTTTCCATGATCAAGCTTCAATTCAGCAGAATCACTGTTATTCAACAAAATAGAGAGCAATGTGGATAATTTAAAACAAGTTCTGGAATTCCCCTGACACAAAATTAGTGGCCTTTATAAAACTGGGTTTCACTGATACATCTGAGAATAATTAAAAAAAAAAAAAATTACTTAAAGGGCTATCGATTTCTATATCCATATTCTGGACCAGTTTGAATCTCCATTGTACTGACCAGCCTTACTGCAAAGTACAGAGCATTTTCAATTTTTAATACTGGAATTGTGCCACAAGTATGTGTAGTACAGATGTCAGAATCAAGAACTGATGAAGCATTACTGAGAACAGAAAGTCTATTTATTGACAAGGAACCATGAATTCTCAGAATTTTCAAAATCAGTACATTTTAAATATGATACAGACTGCAGCCAAATCAGTGGAAAATTTTCTTTTTATTTCAATAGCTATTGCCATTTAAATGGATAAAAATTCATTTTTAAGGATTTTAAAATTTTTCTAACCTCTTTAATAACCGATTTTCTTTTAATCGATATTCTGTGCCTTGATGGTCATTGACTGCCCAACACAAAATGCTAGTATAATACCACATAACTTTTGCTAACTCTTAGTGCCACTCTTATCCTTTCTGAAAACTTGGTGCATTTTCCTTACTTCTATACAAAATATTTCTGATAATAGAATCAAGAAGACTAGGAAGCATTTCCAGATTTAATCAGGCTTTTTTTTCTAGTGGAATTAAATGGTAATCTTGTATTCGTAACATCAGGAAGATCTACAAAACACACCCAATGAGTCTGAGGCTTAGCTATTAACTCAGTCAGAAGACAGTCTTCATTCCACACACCAAATGGCTGGGATTTTTTCAGGTATGATAGAATAAGATGATTTCAATATTGTAACACTAGATGTCATCACATCATGGTACAACATGGTGAAATGATATTTAAGCTCTTACCAGAATACGGATGAGTGAATAATTCAAAATGAATAATTTATTCACTGGATTTTGCCTTTTTTTTGGTCCATGAAATATTCAAAAGCAGATTACAAAGCTCTCTAAAGTATTCCTGACTAGAAATTATTTGCAAGTTTCTGCCCATTTTATATCCTATCAAATGAATTTTAACTGTTCATTGGGAACTTCAAAATTCACAATTAGTCACTGATTAAAGAGTATTACTTCTGTTCCTGATTTAACAGCAGTGTAAAATGAACTGCAAAGACAAATGAAGATCAGAGCTGACAAAAATGGAGGTCTGTTATTAAATAAAAATTTTCAGTAAAATGGAAGTTAAAATTTTAAATTCATTAAAAAAATATTTCAAACATAAGTAAATATGGCAAATGTGTTCATTTATGCTAGTTATTTAGCTTTCCATAAAATGCTATTTAAAGAACCAAAACAAAACAATTTCCCTTGAAATCAACTTCAAACAGTACGGTAAAAAGTAGATTTTGACCTATGAATGATAAGTTTTTAAAAATCATTACCCTTCAATTGTACATTTTTCAGCACAATTGAATTTCATAATTAATGCTTTCCTGCATACATGTTTATGTAACTTTGTCAGAAATTACTTTGCTTACCCTGGGCCTTATACAGAGCTGCTGCAAATTCACATCTTTTAAGTTTTATTTGTTGATAATGTGAAATGGGCAAGGTACTTTTTAAATTAATTCTTGCTATGAGCTCACATCATATCACAGTCATTCTCCAGTCCCTGGAACAGCTGCCATTAGGGCTAGCAGCTACCTTCTTCAGCAGCGCCACCAGTGTCATACATTTTGGTCCAGAAAATAGTCTGTTTAATAATAGTAAAATGATTATTATTTTCAAATTCTCTGCCATTTTTAGCCGTATTTTCCTGTACTCTGAAAGCACAAGAAATCTCCAGGGACTTTCAGCTATCTCTTGTCTCTGGTCCTCGCTGTTCCTCACTTCTCTACCTACCTCATGCTCTTGTGTAGCACACCAAAAGAGAAAAATCCATCACTCCGTAAATTTAGGCAAATCCAAACATAAGAGCTGTTAATGTCAATTAAGCAAAAATCAGAAGGCAAATGTACAAAAGTACTGCAAGGCCTACTTTAAAAACAGCTGTAGGTTCTTCCTTTCAGTTTTTGGTTATTCAGTTAATTGGGAATTCTGAAATGAATTTGTAAATGGACGAAATGGCCATTGAATTCAGTACTTTATCCAATGAGACTTTAACACAAAATGTAATATCAGTATGAGTAAAGGAAATTGACCCTTCAGCTAACACCCCCAGCATTACAAAGCAAGGCTCACTCACATTTTTCTACTGATACCCTGATTCGCACCAAGTTTTGTTCTTGGTTGAGAAATGATCCCAGCCTAGACCAGCCCATGAGGACTGGCCAGTTAGGCCCCGCATTTCCTGACTGGTTGGTCTACCAACACCTTTGTTTTAAAAGAAAAAAACAAATTAACCTTCTCAAATACAGGTGCCTGAAGCTCAGGAAAAGGTTTCAGATCATGCATCTCAGTCTCACTGAGAATTTCACAGCAACGACATCCAGGCGTGCTGCTCTTATTGGCATTTCTTATTGGTTACTTCATTCTCATGCATTCTAATGCTAAAGTGTACCACCACACTTAAGATCCTTAGACAGAGGATGCATGGAAAAGATACAGCACACTGTAGATATTTTGTTGTCATTCAGTATGCCCACTTCATGCATTTCCCTTCCTAGACTGAGATTCCCTTCTTGCTCACTGGCATTAAAAATTTATTCTAATTATTTTTTTTACTGGCAATGACCAATATATATTTTTAAACTTAAACCATATTTTAGATTAGTCTAGATGGTTTAGTTAATCATAATTTTAACCATTCACATTTATTGTGGTTACTGCCTTCATTATCTGGGTTTTAAAAGAAATAAATGTTATTGGCTATCTGCTTTTGATTTTTGTTTATTATATTCTGTGGATTTATTTATGTATATTACACTTTTGCCAATGCACCATAATTTATCTGTCCCCACTCTGGCATTTTTTGATATTATACTAATATTCCTAGACAGTGCAACCTGATTTCTTTTGATGGAACCACAGATGCAGGGAGCTGTTCCCCAGAGCTCTTAGCTTTCAAGGCCTGTTTGCATTAGCTTATGGTCTTGTTACCAGCCACTTCTTGGGCTGGAATCAGTTCAAGCGTGGGCTAGTGTTCTTTGCTGTTGACTGCTTGCTCTGTTTTGGTGATTCCTTAATGGGTAAGTTCTGTTGGAGATGGCATGAGGAAGGCAGTCACCTTGGAGAAGACTCGAAAGGCAGAGGTAGGGTTTCTTGAAACAGATTTTGACAGATCTTTTTGTGACCTATGGAAGGGTAATACAACAATTCACTGTGATTTGCTGAATAACCTGGAACAGTGTGCCAGAGAACAGTAAGAAAGTAAGAAAACTATACCATTATATTTCAAAGAAGTATTACAGCATTAAATCCAACTTGCTGCTATTTTCATAAAAAAACCCTTCAAATTCTACTTTATAAATATTCAGAAGGTCTTGCAGCAGCAGCAACTAAGGTATAGTATATATTTAATGCTATTATTCCAATATTATCAACAGATAAATGGGAGTGAAAAAATGAGAAAGTTCTCTGCCTCTTTCTAACATCTCCTACCCAGTTAATAGACAAAATGAGAAAGAATCTGATTATTTGTAGCAAGCCATATATTCCTTTATATTTGGGTAACATTTCAATGAAAGAAGTACATTTTTATTAATTCATCTGCTGTTAGAAGTCACTTAATAAACATTTTATTCAAATACAGATAGAGAGCAAGTGCGCTAGCTGCTTAAAGTCTTGATGATTTGGCACCTGATTGCCTAAATCCTGTAGATTTGTTACTATTCCAGTAACTGTTCATGAAGCTGCTTATAAATAATTAAAGTGTTTCAATTTCAGGGATGCAAACTCATGCTATTTATTGATCTTCTAGACATAAACCTTTGATCCTAATCATCACATAGGGGCACAATTGCCTTTATGATGATGAGGTGGAGAAGCTAATTCTCTCGCTACTACTATAAAAAGAGAAGAAAACAGCCATTTTATCAGTCTGGAACTTACACCCTACTGCAATAACAATTTGTATCTATCTGCCATTAAACTCGCCTTCTGCCTTTGAGCTTCGACAGATTTTTGGAAAGCTGGATGACAGTCATATGAACTCTTAAAATAGTAGCTGAAGGATGAGAAAAAACACAGAGCCCAATCCTGCCATGGAAACTGTGTGGGTGCAAGGATCTAGGAGGCTATTACAACCCACCTCTGTCTGCAAGAGGCATTAATGACACAAGCACTGACAGAGGGGAGAAAAGAATCAATTCATAGCAAAAAATTTTCACTCACGATAAAATTCAGAATGACACGCAGGTTCTGTAGGTGCCTCATGTTTGAAATATAAGAGAACATCTTTATAAGTGCTTCTGCTCATGCTGGTATTGTATATACAGACCTAACCCTCCAGGAGTTTCCAGTCTGATTGCATTTCATGCACTGTTTCAGCTTTCCAGCTATCATTTTAGTCAAGCAGAAAAATCCTTTTATTGTGTGTTTAACTATTTTCATATGGCAGGACCGAAATATGATAAAATATTTTCATAAAAAATGTCTCATCTGCCTTTTTACAGGGAGTTTAGCAGATGACAAATTTATGGATGCAATTGTGCTGAATTTATTACTATTATTTGATAAATGTCTGTGATTTCACCTATGAATCCCTTACCTTGAGAAAGCTGAGATCATATATGTCTCCTGTCATTTGCCAGTGAAAGGAGTGTGAAGAGGATTGTATTACTAAAGGACACAAAACAGATTTCTGAGAGCCTGCCATTACTTATCTGCATATAAGGGCTACTCTTGTATTTCAGTATTGAATCAGTTACTGGGTTAAAAGTATTGTGGAACTTCATTTTGAATACAGCAAGGAAGAGTTTACATCAGTATTGTCATATTTTCATCAAGTTCCTCTGACAGAAAACTAACTGAATTATTTAGTTGTTTATATAAGGAAGAAAGAAAAGATCATTTGTTTCAGAACATACAAGTTACTCTCTTAAAGCTGGTCTATAAATGAAAACTATTTTTCTTGCAAAAAATTATTGGGGAAAAAAATCATTACCCGCTTTTAATCTTTTAGTTCAATTTTAAATGCCTATGAAATTTGTCATCAACATTGCAAATGTTTCCAGGTCCTTCTGTGGATCTAGTTCTTCATTAACATATTATTATACAATTACTGTTATTCTATTTGCTTTTTATTGCATTCATTTTTGTCTTCATCTCAACAATAAGGTGTATAAACTTTTTGGGACTTCTTTGTTTTTATAAAATTTGATCTCCAAGTCAAGAAGGTCAGTACTGATCATACATCACATATACACACATAAGGCATACATATGCAAGGTAAACAGTAGTAATTGTATTGCATGAAGTAATTTTATTTTTTATAGTGTATTTATGTACCTCTATTAATCCTTCTTTTTCCAGGCAATAAACCAACCAGTTGATCAGATGCAATAGAAAAAACCCAATATTACTGCATCACATTATTTAAATGTGCAAGTGTTGAGCCACAGAGAATTCACCATCATATCTTGCGTGTGGGATACATGTAGAAAGCATCTCTCTTTTGGTCCCATTAGGCATCTCTATAGCATTTCTGGAATGTCCTGACAGAGCTAAGGCAGCAACCCAGCTTCAGTTAGCTATTCCTCTGAGTTGAAGGATGCTGGTGTATGGAGAAAGGGTGGAGCTCACTATTAGACCTCTTGGAGAATATAAATACCTTACCCATTGAGATTAGATGCACATCAAGGGATTGGAGAGATTACAGTTTTGGTACTTGCCTCAAAATCTGTGTGACTCCTGTTTTAGGTACCCATACCCATTCTTTTACCTGTGTCCACTATGGTAATGGAGTCCGGTCCATCCCAATTACAATAGTAGAAATTAATCTTCCTAATTTTCCTCATTTCACTCAGTTCTCTGGAAAACCTTTCATTATGTCCCTGAGAGTTACTATATAGCTCTTTTCATTGATCTTCACATATTTTCTACCAATAACGTGGGATGATATGTGCTAGAACAAGAATGACATTATTGGCCAACTACCCACTTGTTTAAAAGTGTTTGGTACGGGTTTTTTTGCTTTTCCATTTCCAGGTGAAAGTAAGTTTCATCCTTCTTTGCTACAAAGGGTCAGCTATTACTTGAGGTAAAACAAGCACCAAGTGGAACAGAGAAGCCTTAAACTTCAACATTTCAATGAAAATGTGCTGGGTCAATGCATACCTCAGCCTACAGTATTCCTTCTTAGATTGCTTCTAGGAATTGAACACAAAAGAGACAAAGAAATAATATAATAATGTATATTGTAAATAAAAAACCTGAGTACATAGCAAAAAGGAATATTAAGAACTAGAAGTAACCTTATGAAAATAGCAGAGGGAACAACTTCCCAAGGAATATTTAGAACTATATCAGACCTTTGAGTGTAGCATACAGAAAACTCAACAGAAAGACAAATTAACTAATCAAAATTTGGTCATCCTAAATTCTTAAGAAGAGATCTGGTTTCCCACAGACCTTTCTCCAAGTGAAATTTCTGCAGCTCTCACATCAGAAATGTGTGAGAATGCACTGTAGCAATGAAGAACGTAGCCTACTGCTATGACTGTGCCCGTGAGCTGTAGCGTGGAACAGGATGAGTAAGAAGGCTAAACACACAAATACGATTTTGAAAGGAAAGACTTAAGCACTGCCTTCTCACAAGGACAAAACTGGATGCTCCATACTTTCTTACTTATTTTTCTTATTCTCTACCTCTTTCCCTATTTCCTGTTTTTTCACTGTGAGGCTGAGGGATATTTAAATGCTCTCAGATTCCAGGATGGAATAAAACCTAATAATAAAACTAACACTGTCCTTTTAAGGGAATGCTCTTCATCTTTACTTCCAGGACAAAAAAAATTGTTCAGACCTATGGTTGCATCTGTAATCATGCTTGATACAAGCAATATGTGTAGACTTACACCAAGAAAAAATAAGATCTAGAGAAGAACAGAAAAAAGGGGAACAGGTCTCTTGAAGAAAGTGTGGCTCACCACCTTTTGGATGCTATTGCTGAGAAGTGGATATATTTTTACTCACTGCTGTATAATGGACATAAGATGTGATAGTATGTTTTGGTCAAATTCCACGTTCTGTGACTCATTTTCTATTTCTCGCTTCTTAGACATTTTCCTTCTGGGTCTGCATCTCATGTTCAGGATTGCTGCGTGGCCAACAGAATAGCTTCAGTAATGGCCAAGGCTGACATACCCACGCTGCACTTGTGCCATAGCTTCATCTTTACAACTAGGCCAACTGTCTGATGAGGTAGCAATAATGCCATCAGTTTATATTGAAAGTTCCTGCTATGTTAATGAGACTAAAAAGATATCAACTAACAGTGGCTTTGTCCTTCTGTTTGCTGGATAATACTAAGGAGCAGTTAGTTTATGAACTCTGTGGGAGCTTACACTACAAAGCAGTGCCTTGCACAGCTCGTACAGAGCCATGTTGTCTGTTGATGTAATCACCATGCCAGAACTAATTAAGTTCAGAATGACATTTTCAAGATAAGGCTATTGCAAAGTTCCATAAAGAAGACCAGACTACATCAGACCAGAAAACCTCTTGGCCTAAATGTCTTTACATACACAAGGACAGATCTGGCCTACTTTTCTGAAGCACAGTAAATATATTTTTCCTTCCAGTTCTGAAAAAGAAATTGGAACAATACAATCTGTGCAAGCTGAATTATGATATGTAGACAATTACCATTTAAGGAAGTTGTATTCTTGGTTTACCCTTTGTCCTTACACGATGGCAGATTATGGCATAGGCATTTAAAATGCACAGGGCTGGTGGGAGATTTAATATTTTAAGACATAAAATCATTAATTTTGCAAAAAGCGAGGCTGAAGGGAAATTATCAGTTAAAAAAACTTGTAATAGTGTCTATGTGAAAAAACTACTGGGCATTTGCTCTTCCACCCTGTCAGTTTGATTGTTCATCAGTTGTCTGGGAAGCTTGCACTGATGTAAGAAAGCGACTTCATAAAAGCCTAGAAAGGGAATGTGAGTAAGCAGTGCTTGGATTAGAGACTAGGCTGGTAATGCATAGTAAAGTAAAAAATGTGGTATTCGTATATATGCATGTATATACATGTGTTTCTATAGATGTAGGAAAAAAAACCACGTCTCAGCTGACTGCTTACCAATGTGTTATTCTACAGTGGAAATGATACAGTTTTAAAGTCTGAAAAATTCCTTACAATTTTCAATGAAATAGATTTTAGAGGAGACAGTAGGGAATTCAAGGGCAGTATTCTTTTTGAAGTGGTATCGGACAAAACTCAGGTCAATTTATTTAGTGCGACATGAACTTTCAACTAATTATCCGGTATGCAAATATAGCAAACAAGCAAACAAACAAACAAATCTGGAACTCATTTAGTAACATATTAAGACTAGAAGAAAAGATAATCCATTCAATTCATTACACTCTCACAAGACAGTGAAAATGCTGATTCCAGTGAAACTGATTCTGCCCCTCAGCCGAGCAGTACTAAGTACATGGCTTTGACGGATTGCCTGGCAAATGAAGAGGAAATCAATGATTCTGAAATGCAATGTATCTTAAATGTAACTGTGTTATTTATATACGCCAGGCCTCAAACAGATTATAATACAGTCACTTGTCCCAGGAAATTTACTTCTGTAGCAATGTCTAGTTCCAAAAATGTCTTTGCAGTAAGAGCTGACTCCATATATTTTATCTCCTAGTACTTGTCAGTATTCCCCTACTCAAAGCCATGGACAGGCACTATATTTTTGGGGAATTTGCTCATAAGACAAAAAAACATGGGAAATTGTATATTTACAGAAAGAAAATGTTTCCCAAGCTGCACAAGGCTCACATGTGCCCTTCAGGTGGAGGACTACAACAGAGGAAGAAAAAAAGTTAGAATCAAAAGACTTAATATTAGGTAACTAAAATGGGTGAAAAAGGAAAAAGGAAAAAGGAACAACCAGGGTGGGGGTGGGAAGTGGGGGTATTTGGTTTTTTGGTGGAAGGAGATTGGCCCTTGAATCTTCTATAAGATGTTGCAGATTTATCAAATAAAGACTAAAATATATTTTTGGCCCTACAAATTTTATATAACTTACACACAATATTAGCTTGAACTAGAATAATGTTTTCAATTAATCATATTCTAAACCCATGCATGTTTCAGATATGCATTGATCAGCATTCCAGATCAGGTATTTCACTCTTTAAATATGCTTTCATGGAATTTGGTTATTATTCAGAAATAAATATATTGTGACTTACTGATTTATTTCTTGCAAATATCATTACTCAGAAAGCTTCTCTTTTTTTAGGTGTCAGACTATTCATGAGATAGTCCTGATAGTCTTACTCAATATCTTTATTCACAATATTCAGACTAAAAATCGTTTGCAAACTGTTAGATGTAACAATTCACAATTCATGATGCTAGGTCAGCTAAGTTACGTTGTGTTCTTTCTCATTCCTAGCAACATGATGGAATAATTAAAAAACAGTCAGCAATCTTTTAAAGGTGATGTGCGTGACTGTAATTAGATGCTGAGTCTTCTAGGTTGCAGGTCCTGCAGATCAGTGGCGTCTTAAAAACAAGAGAAGGGCTCTCAGCCTCTACCCGATCTAAAGCTCTGTGTTCACTCATTTTATGTCATTTGTCCAGGTGCTTTATTACAGATGTCTGAGCTTGTATAAGCTTTTACTTCTACATAAATGAATGATAAAACTACCTAAAATGTATGGAACTGAGGATTTACAAATACATCTGGAGTTATGTAAGTGTTAATTCATTTTTATAGAGTATGTCATGAATTCTACGAATAATGACAAATCAAACTCTGTATTTCTTTGTACAAATAGTAACAAAGAATTATTTCGTTTTCCTATTCAGACACTGTAGTTGTAAATCTTTGTGAATCAGCTTCATAGACCTTCAAAAGTACATGTTGTCAAGTGAGTTTGTATGGTTTTGTAACAGAAGTTTACTGATTGTCATGAAAACACATGTTGAGGACCCATTCCCAGTTTTCCATAGTAACAGTCAAGGCCTTTGTACTTAGTTTTGGCTCAGGATTAAGTACACAGCACAACAGAAATACAGCTTGTTAGTGAGATTTAGTGAAGAACAGAGATTCCAAACAGGAAAAAAATTTGGCTCTGTCATCCTGTCACTTAGATTGGCTAAATGTATTCATCAGAACTCTTTGACACAAAATTTGGGTTTTAATATAATGATATTTCCCTTCCACCTCATCCCAAATTGCCTTCTTTGTGTGGCTTTTGTGTTACTGTTGTCAAAATAGAAAATGCCTGAAAATAAAAAAAAAATGATTGATATCTGAAATATTGTATAAAGAAGTACCTCTATAAATACAAGTAGATATAAGTCTTGAAAATTGTGGTTCAGTTGCGTCATGTCTCTGTCTCTGTTCACCCCTAAAGGATGAACTTTGGCTTTACCTTCTGGGATGCAGCATGATCAGCTTCCATCCTGGAGTCCAACAAATCTGTAACACCCATTAAGCACAGAAGCAATGCTTCTAAAAAAAAAATAAATCTGTATTCTGGAGGAAAAGTTATTTCACTTAATTTTTTTTCAAACATGCCCCCCCCCATCCACCCCACACCCCAGTCTATTCAGATTCATAGGGACAAAGTTTTTGGGATGGAAATGTTTGACATAGTAAGGATCCCTGGTCAGGGGCTTGTTTCAGAGACTTTAACATGCTAAGGAGTAAGAGATTCCATTGGCAAAGGAAGGCAGAGCTGTCAATCCTTCTCTTTGCAAAAATCAGACCGTGCTTTAGACATTTCTCAGGTCATATGTGGCCTGGACAAGCTCATCTTAGTTTGAAAATCTGAGAGAGATCCAAAAATATTAGAGTCCAAGCTCAGATGAGTTAACACTTCCAAAGATCAATCAACTAGTACTTTGTATACTGTATAAAGCTGAAGGAGTAATAGTCATAGATCAGGATTGGGAAAATATGTCTTAATTAATTTACAACAAATGGCGTTGATAACAGATTTTTAGACATCCTAGCTGAAACAAGCACAGAAAACATTTCCCTGAAAAGTCGACTGAAGCTTTTTATTTGAATATGGATTTAATATTTCATGTGGTGTTAACTGATGCCAGTATTTTAGTATGCATTTGGGCATGACCCAGTAAAGAGATTCTGGGCTTGCCCATCTGCTGTAGCCAAAGATATTATGTTCTTTATGAGCCTTGGCTGCTACAGCATTTGTATCAATTCAGTACACATAATATTTCATTCTGCAAATATATAACAATGAAGTGGGAGAAATACTAAAAATTAATAGTGACTCAAAGATAAAGAAACTTAAGTTGTCCATGAATAATTCGAGTGGGGAATTGGTGAAATTCTCATGACCATCAGAGAGTAAAGCTCTAAATGGTTTTACAAAGCCAGCAGTAAGTGAATATGGTAACCAGTTTTAAAATGTAACCTCATGAATTGCTGAAGAGAGACGTTTGGAGTGATCACTTAGATGAGATCACTCTGGACAACTTTTTAATTATCTTAAGAAGTAAAACTGCAAAGTATTTTTTTCTCTTTATTTAAAGTCCTATGAAAAACAGAAAAAATTCTTACCCAGCACACTGCTATGGTGAAATGAAAGGGACAGGTTTTTTTATATTGGACAGTTTTTCTTAGACAAAATGTGAATTCATGAACTGAATATTTGAGGAAGAAGTGTCAAATTAAGACTACTTTGCAGGTACAGCTGCATGACAAATATATTTTTGTATATTTAACCCTTTTATTATTAGTAAATACATATTAGATGCATAACATATACACACTGCATACATATGTATAGTATATTGTGGTTTTTATATATTGTGTACATAATTTACATATGAAGCATGAATGTATATGTAGAGAGAAATGTAACTGAGCAGTACAGATGCAGGTAATACAATAGAAAACTTGCCTTACTCTGGAGTATCCTTGCTCCTGGCATTTTAGCATCTTTTGGACCTTACAGCCAACTCTTTCCAACCTAACAACCCCCTCAGCCTCTGGGTCTACAGGTTCTGTGATAGGGCAGCCTATCCACTGCTTTACTTCAATGACTGGTATTTTTAAGGGAGTGTCAATAACTGGAGAAGTGGGTTATGCATGTGGAAATACAAAGCAGAGAGAATTTTGTGCATAGTCCATTTTAGCCTCTTGCCACGTTATTTTTATTTTATCCTTTTGAGTGTGTGTTCATATAAGATCACTGAAAGTATTTTAGCCTATGATTGTCAGATAAATTCCTATTTCAAGGGAGGATGCTAGATATAAGAAATAATTAGGACATAAGAAAACTAAATCGAAAGACTTATTTGCGAAGAACCAACCTAAGCTGTCAAATGACGGCCTTCACTGAATCATCTGTGAACCATTCCCTTTGAAGTTCACCATGGAATGAAATAACAGACTTTTAAAGGGATTGTGATTTAACCAAGGATATGCTGCCCTGCTGGTGACTGACATTGAATAAACAGTAAAGCTGCATTACACTTCAAGTTTTGGGTTCTTACTTTCAATCTGATGAGATCATCCCATATCCAAGTCACTTCATAATTCTCTTCTCTGATACTCTCACTGAAAAGCTACCAGATTTGTTCTTCCTTTCTTAATCCTAGAAATGAAATTGTTGGGGAGGACATATAGACAAAACACTTAAGAAAGAATTTTAATTTCATGTAGTTTCTTGCATATGCAGTATTTTAAAAGCAGTTTAAAGATCTGTCTGTTCTGCAATTACTCTTGACAAAGGCTGACAAAAAAAGGTTTCACCTCACTTACCGGACAGGAAGTAACTGAACTGAAAGTGGCTTAAGTTCTTGTAAACACTTGGAAAAAAATTACCTAGAATACAGTGATTGTCTGGCTTTTTGTCAAGGTGAGAAAAAATGGTTTATATGTTTACACTACAATCAAGAACATTTTCATCACTTGTGTAATTCAATATTATCTTGATAAACTATTCCATGAACTTAGCAGAACACACCCTTTAGTGAAAAAATTAGTATCTTTAACCAAAGTGTTAGCTGAGATGTCAAAGAGAAAGTGAGGATGTGTCTCTTTTAAAATAAGGTAGATCAACTTGTCTGTGAAGTTTGTTCAAGAAATGTATGATTCAGAATAAAAAGGGGTTCAGTTCTATCAGTCAAGGGTCTAAAACCAAAATCAAACCCAATTTTGGCTTTGTAATTAGGAAAACAAAATCAAACTGAGGTTTTGCTGCAACCAAAACATGACACCCTAAGTCTTGTGTCTGAAGCTACTCAAGTAAGCTTTTATCATGGTCCCTTTAGGCCAGCCTTGCAGGACATTTACACAGTGGTTGTATTGATGTAGAGGCCTTTTCTTCTTGTCTGAAGTGATAGAAGGATTAAATGTGGTATCATTAAAAATCACAGGACAAAAAAAAATGCAGTAGTGCAAGTGCTTAATTGAGTATGATTTGCTGCTATTGTAAGACATTTGAAACCAGGTCATGTCAAACTATACCGAAAACAAATTTTCTTGTGGGTAGATTGGTGAAAAGCTTTGGGTATGTTCAGCCCTTGAATACAGGGGATACTTTGGCCAAAAAAAACCTTATACAGATACAGAAATCACAATAGAAAAAAATCTCCATGTGACAAAACATCTGCAGTCTCCTCAGTTCTCTCAGGATGAGAATTTTCTCATTCTATGTTGTTTGCATAATAAACCTGAAAGTTGCACTTCAGGAGTCACAGAACATTTCCTGGGAGATAGGTTATCACATAAGATGAGTTTCTGAACACTTTTGATGTGGTAATTTCTATATATTTTAGGTAGGTTAGGTTTTACATCCTCCACTTATCTTCTCATATACATAACTTGCTTTTCATTACAAGACATTTTGTAAGAAGGCTATTCTGTTTTTTGTGGGAAAAATGGGAAGAAAATATATCTCCATTAGTGAAAACTGCTCACAGACTTATTTAGCTTTCGAATAAATTGCTAATATTGGTGTAACCAGCTATGTATGTGATGCAGCCTTTTCGTTTACCAGCCTGTTTCCTTGGCACAATTTCTTAGTGAAATATTCTGAAAAGACCTTTCTAAGAAAGACTTTTTTTCTGATTACATATACTAATCTAACATGGTCTAGGTTACTCATAAACATTTCAACTTTTATGTGAAGAAATGTTAAAGAGGAGTTTTTGCAGAAAAACTTGCAAAGTTTTAAAGACAAGGAAATGATGGAAAAATCTCATTGCTATACCTGTATACCAAAATAGTTCCTTAATGACTGAAGTAGAAATACACTACTAACTCACTATGATGCAAAGATAGTTGATTGATAGTGGACCTCTTACAACTATTTTTCAAAACTTTTTGCTTGTCCTGACCCATATCTCCATGCTAAACTTCTGTGTGAGATGAAAGGTGGTTTAAATTACTTGTTGTTAAGTTTCTGCAAATTGTATAGGACCAAACAGAAACTCTTGTAAAAGTTAATGTTGACTTTGTATTTGCACACATATACATTGCTTTATCTTTTTTATTTTACACAGTGATCCAGATGTCAATAAGATGTACAAGGAAGAAGAAGCTTCAAGTATTTTATTTGGGAACAGACTGTACTGTATTATACATAGCCATACTGTGATTTGTTGATGAATCAATGTTTTGCATAGGACAGATACTGATCACTACTTTTAAACTGGTTTCAGTATCTTCACTTTCACATTCCACTGTGATGTAGCTCAATATAACAACCTGTCAGTGCAGTTTTCTTTCCTCCATCCTCTGGCTGTTTCTCCTTCAAGTTTTGTTGGAATATCAGTAAATTGTAAGGGTCCCTGTGAGATCGTTATTACGATGTGTTCGCAACAAGAAATTTTGTGTGTTAACATTGCCTTGGCACATCTCAATTTAGCATCTTAATATCCAGATATTTCATTCGGATAATTTTCAGTGAGTTTGCTATAGCAAAATAATTCAAGGACCCTGAGTTTACTTACACTCGCCTGCAAGAATTCTGTGTCCAAACCACAAAGAACATCTCCTTATGTAACCATTGTCTTGTAACAATCTCATTGCCAGTTCTAGAATATATGCTTGAAAGTTTATGAATTTAAATTTTTTATGAAGAATTATTTTTATTACCTCAACAGTCCATCATTCAGTTACCTTTTGTAAATTTTACAACTCCTAGCCAGTTTTTTCCACTTCTGTACCATTCACATTTGTCTGATACGTTGCACAGTTCAGCTGGTTCCCTCTCATATGTTTCATTTTTAGGCACCTGACTTCAGATTGCTTCCTGCTTCTTTAACTGCTCTGATAACAAACTGAAGCTCTTTTGCAGGTGACCTTATGCATAGCACCAGCATTTTTTATTTTTTTTTATTATAGCCCTGAAGAAAAATAGTCTACTGTAATAAAATTAATTTATGAGAACAGTCATATTTGCCTTTGTCTCTTCCATACTTCATCACTGGAGACTGGTTGACAAGACATTTTCCCACAATTATTTTGTTTACTTAATTTTATTATCCATAGACAGTTAGAAGTTGGAGGTACTGAGTTATTCTACACATGAAGCATCAGCATGTCTCTATGGAGAAATATATGCTTATGCTAAGTAAAAAGATTGAGCCATCTGGTATAAAAAAAATTGTAAAAAGACTTGTCAGTTTATTTCACACTGCATTGTAGTGAGACAAAAGTAAAGCATGGAGAAAATAACATTTCCAAACAGTGAACATTTTACTTCTGCAGACATGCAAAACAATTTCCCTGGGAATAGTTTCTGCCATAGCAGTTGATAGAATGTGTCTTTCATGTGGTGAAAAGTAGGTCCTTTTTCTCTTTTGTGTTACTTTCTGATATCCTCTTCCCAGGCAAAGTTCTGCCAAATAATGGCGTACGCTTTCATAAAAAAAAATAAATAATAATTTGGTGATTCTTTGGTTGGTTTGGCATTTTGTTTTGCTTTGGTTTGTTTTTTTAATGTGGGCATTTTAGAACTTGTTAGGTGGTGGTTGTCCAACTTGAATCCAGCTTGTCTAGGATTTTTATGTTCAGCTTTTAGACTCTGATCTCAGGACTGAAAGTGGCTGGGTTTTGGTCTGAATTTTTCATCTTAGAACACAGCTGATAATGTTGTTTAAAATTCTGTGTTATTTGTGCCCATTTTACATGAAAAATACCATCTATAATTTAACATATAGCTCATGTACAGCTTGCTCACTGGTCTCTTTCTGCTCCTGCTCTGGAAAAGCATCTTAACAAATAAATTAATTAATATAGCTGACAGGTGTAATTATTTTAGTGATATCTGCAAAGATATATTTGAGTAATAAAATTATTTCTGAGCAAAAGGAAACAAACAAGCTAAATTTTAATAAATATGACGGTCGTTAATCTGTGTTTTCAGAAATGGGAACAAAAATTGGAAAGTGGATAGACAGAAGCACTTGGGGTATAGTTCATGTATAAGTAATATGGAGAGTGTCACACCTTCGATATCATTGGTCCTTCTTTTAAACCTGATTTCCTATTCCTGAGCAGTTGTTGAATAAGGTTGTCTGCAAGAGCTCTCTTTTTGAAGATTTAAAAATCTTTTAAACTTTAGTGTTTATGATAAAAATAAACAGCATCTGCTAAAGACAAATAAATATTTGCCAATGTTGGTAGTAAAACTTGAATTAATAGCACTCTAATATAAGTTTTATAATTAAGAACCAGAAGTGTTAGTCGAAGCCCAGCTTAATCCTTATCTTACTGCTCCAGATTTCTCAGCTTTGAAGAGAATGTTTTGTTGTTTCTACAATCAAATCATTATTTGGCCTCATTAAACTACTGCTGGAGTAATCAGTAATCAAAATGCTTACGGTGACCAAAGATATAAAAATAATAATCTCAAAAGTTCATCAGAGCTACCGCTTACTTGCTTTCATGGGACATTTTTAGATAACTGCACTTTTTAGTTCCCTTTGTAAAATTTGTAGTTTACTGGAGTCCAGGGTGTTGAATAAAAATTTCGAGAACATACAGGACAAAGAGGAGATCTTGAAGAACGTGTTATCCAGCTGATATTTTCTGCTTGGTGTTGCTGCAGGGTCTTGCATATTCCATTCAGACTCCAGCACATACCCCAGGTTTACTTTAGTTAGACTTCAGACTGCTTCTCTCTGAAGTTACATCTTCTAGGCTTATTAGATCAGTGCAAGTGTGGAACAAGACATTGATCATGAAGTATCAGCTTCACTGTTAAGGATAATGTTAAGGCCTGGAGGACCGTTGACCTTTCCTATGTCACTTTTTAGATTATTTCCTTTCCAGAGGATGCATAACACACCTCACTATTGTGTTGAGATCTTGCACAGGCTTTGCAAAAAGATACTCCCTTGGTTTTTGGACATTACTCCATTCACTCAGCACTCAAGAACTTCACTGGTAGCAGGGAATTGTCAGAACGGCGAAGCACATTTGCAATCCCATTTTAAAGCAGACCTTTATTTTTAACAGTGCCTTCTCTGTTTATGTTGGCACTTGTACTTTACGTACTATTGGTATTTAGTGCTCAGCTGGAGGATCCTAGGGAAGTTTATGGGCTTCTTAACAGACATATTTAGTTTCATGCTCTGAAGAACACTAAAGCACCTACTTAATGCTAAGTAACATTACCTACATGGCCACATCCAAAGCCTGATAAAACTTAAGTATGTCTGTAACTGTTTTGTTGGATCAACACCTTAATTCAGTTTGGAATATGCATAACTAAGCTCTATAGCAGTCTGTAGTTGATGACTAGCACAGAAAATCAGATCCTCAAATGAAACATATTTAGATGGTCCAACCTGTCAAACAGCACCAGTGAAATCAATGAAGCTACACTGACTGACACCAGCTGAGAATTTGGTCCAGGAATAATAGACAATAAAAGTACAAAATTATAATTCATAAGTAAGGTATTCTAGAAACTCAGGCACATAATAGTAATCACTGGTATATGCACATCTGGGAATGAATAGGAAAGAAATAACAAATCATCTGGAAACTTTTTTGTGGAAAGTGCTTACTAAGGAAAAATGAAGTTTACAGTAAGTAAGTCAAGCAAAAAATAAATCCATGTGAAAAGAGATGTGTATAGGTAAGCAAATAGACCTTTTCTTTTTAGTTTTTCACATTGACAACTTTAAACACAGTTTGAATTTCAAGGACTTTACTTTTTGATCTCAAGGAACAAGATGGGGTTTCTTGATTCTAGCCAAGAGGATAGTAGCATATCTGAGCAGAAAGCTCTTGAGAAGCCAGGCAGGAATAGCCATGTGTTTGTCATGGGGTGGTGCCCACCCTCATTTTCTGAGGCATGAAGTCTTTACATGAAGTGTTTGAATCTGCCTGATTAATGATACAGACCCAATCCTAAAACTATGCGAGTCCCACTCCAGCCAGTGGTAAGGAAAATTTTTAATCCTTTGATTCAGATGCATATTTTGTTCACTATTTCTTCATTTTGCTTTTGCTTTACAGTTAAAAATGTGTGTGACAAGTCGGAAACAGGTATTGAAACACTTAAATCAAGTTATGAAATCTAACTACCCTTGCAGCTTTTCAAGTTATAGTCCCTTTTCCTTCTCCTACCCCATCACAAAATAAATACCAGCTTCATGGAGGCAACCCTTCAGCACGAAGAGATAGTCCACTACGACTGGGAGCAATCTGGATCACTAAAGATAGATGTCCAGTGGGATTTTAGGCGTTTTAGGAAACACTGCTTGGGCTTCAGCTGCCATTTCAGAAGGTAGTGGGTATCCTATAGGTCCTGTGCCATAACTTCTAGCAGTGTGGTATCTCAGACTGTCTCAGGAGCCTACACATTAAGGTCTTCTCAGGTAAGAGGGAAAAATTAATCCTGAACCTTAAAACCCTTCAGTGAAACCTCCCTGCTGTTAAACACAT